>NC_061509.1:155328357-155390857 GCF_022539505.1 Lolium rigidum
ACTCACACGGAAATTGCCTAATAATCCAACATATGTTGCTTATGTTGAATCTCTTTTGTAGTCCGTATGCTGTTATTGGTGGTGGTTAGAGTGTTGCTACTGTGAGTGGTTGATTACCTTGACGAGTACTTTTTCTCCTTTTATTTTTCTTTTTAGCTTTGTGCATCTTCAATGTCTTCATGCAGTTTGTTCGTGCCTAGATCTGTGTGTAATTGGTATCTCCAAGATGTTAATATATTCTTTTTATAGAAACAAAATTGTTGTTGTTTATCATAAACGATGAGAAAATACTCGAGAGTAAACTGAAATAATACTAAGCCTCTGTTCGTGGTAGCTAAACTGTGGCACATTGAACTTATTTAATAATCTAGCGTGGAGCAAATAATTAAAAGTTTGTTAGCCGTACCTCAAAAAAAAGTTTGTTAGCCAAAAAGTGAGAGTACTTGTGGAGCAAACGGAACTGTCACATTCCACCGACGCACGTACCAATGCCGCCTAAACCATGTTTAACTATGGAATTCTTTATTTGCTATGAGCATAAATAAACGATTTCAGACAAGATCGAGGCATGGCCACTTCAACATATATTCCACAGCATTTCAACACATCTCTTTCCTGACAAAAGAGTGAGCGAACATGCAGCATGCTATCAGCAGTTCGTTAAACTAACCAAATATGAGAGTACTTAACCACGCAACTGATGGATAGCTCCCAAATCCCCATGTGGCATGGACAGGTACGTGCAACCGTATAGAAAGTTGGGGTTTCAGACCACACCGGCCGGCCTTGTGTAAGCAAGCAAGCAAGAACGTACAGCTAATCTAAACGCTAGTGCCAAGCATAATGCCTCCTCCTAAATCACGTTCCGAGCATCTGCTTCTTCGCGCTGATTCAACACTGACCAACAGCGAGAAGGAAGACTTTTGTGCGCCACGCGATCTGGTTCACATGTGATTGTAATCGAGGAAAATGCTAAAATTCACCAGCTTTGCCGTTCCCAAACCCAGCTGCGCTGAGGTTCTTGTCTGGCTGGCCTCGCAGAATGCACGGGATGTGGACTCCGTTGTACTCCGTAGTACTATACGTTTCATGTCCCTGTCGCAGTATACCCAACTGCCGCGCTGGAGTGTTCAGGACTCTTTCAGTTTCGACATGCCACAACGAAAATGCCTATTGTTAGTTGAGGTGTTCTTCTAGGAGGTCTGCTTGGAGTTATGAAATGCTGTTGTAACCTTATTCTGCCTAATTTATCACAGCAATTAAAGTCAACACAATTTCACAAACCATTCCACAAAAATAACGGAAAACAAACAGCAACATCGATCTTCCATCTCGCAAACAAACAAAACATATAAAGCCCACACGCCACTCTCAGGGGCGGCACCACCCTAGCCGCCGCCCCAGCCCCTCCTCACTCGTCTCCTCTGTTGCCGCTAGAGGACACATGGTCGACGGCGGCGGGCTGCTCTCCTCGCGTGGTGGCCTCTCCCATACGGGGAGCTCTTTGATTGTGTCGGTGTGGCGCTCCGGACGGTGCGGTGAAGGTTGGGAGCCGGGGCGGCGGCCACGGGAGATGGTGCTGGTCTCCCATGGCGGATGGCAGCATGGGTCGTATCTACCAGCCGGGATGCGGTTCTAGGCGAGGGGCTCAACGGTGTGGTCTTGTAGCAGTGGCATGTACGCGTGACCCTGCGTGACCCTGCATCAAGGACGTGGTGGTGGCCTCCCCTTTGGCGTGCTCGAAATCGTGAGGCTGACAGGCGCATGCTTCGGGTGGTGCGGGTCGCCTTCTTCGTTGTCAGCCGATCCTACAGGTTGGTGGGGATTGGGGCAGCCGGTCACGAATTGAGCCGGCTGCCGGCGTGAGGGCCGCTTGCCTGGACCTAATAATGGTGGTTTGGCCCTCATGCTCTTCTTTCTCCAAATGATGTTCTACTTGATGTTAGCCTCATCGATATGGCCACAAATGAGTTTTGTTCTTCCTCTCAGAGATCTCCGTTGATTAGATCCGTCTCAGAGAAATCGATCTGATCGTGCGCACACATATTCTCAGCAAGTGCAGCTTTATGAGGGCATGGCATGAAACTTCGCTTTCTTGCCGGTGCCATGGCAGTATGGAACATGTCTAAGTTAAGTTTTTCATTGTATTGACATGGGTGGAGAAACTCATGGTGGATGTGATTGGGGGTCTTGAAGTTATGGTAGAACGGTGTATCGGATGTGATGAAGACTATGCTGCACATGCTCCTTTCTTATGGGTCGGGTGTTTGGTAATTTGCAGCGGCGGGCTCGGTTAGCGGGGTTGGCGACACAGGAGAACTGCATTTTTTGTGGTGCTACTTGAGTACCGAGTCACGATTTTCTGGATGAAAATCCAAGATCTACCTTTATTGATTGTACCTTGCAATGGTTTTGCTAAAATCATTGTTTTATGGAACTTTTTTCAAGGTGAAAATCTAAGATTTTTGATTGGACGACACTTGTATTTCCTTTCTAAAGTCGTTACTTGGAGAATCTCATTGGTAGTCCAGGTATTATTTTGGTGGTGGTTAGGCTGTTTTCGTTACGACTAATTCATTACCACGGTGGGTTCTTTTTTTCTCTTTTTTTTAGTTTTATTTTATAAATATCTTCAGATATCTTGTGCGTGCAAAGGGTGGATGTAATTGATATTTTCGCAATTTTAATATATCATTTTTATCAAAAATAAAATAAAAAGCGGATTAGCTGAGAATTAGTTGCAGGAACCGTCACAATGCACTCGAAAGTTAATGCAGATCATTCCATCATTGTGTTCTGGCTTGCCTGGCCACCAGGGCAACTTAAGTATGAATTAGTTGCAGAATTAGTTGCAGGAACCAGCGACGTAAGTATGAATGTGACCTAACTCTAACGGCTCTAGTACGCTCTGGCTTGCCTGGCCACCAGGGCGACTTTGTTAACTGTTACGCACGGCACATTTATGGGACCTTCCCTGAAGTGTGCTGGAAGACTCTGGGTAACCTGTGCTATAGTGCTAGTTAATTAAGTCGTGTTTAGGATGTTAGTTAGGGTGTCAACAACCTCAAGCCATCAACTGACTCACGGCATTTTCGTGCGACTCGTTCCCGTGACTTGGTCATTCTCGTGCAGTCGTGCCTCGGTGGCTGCTGTCTTCCCTTTTCTAATCCATCCGTCGCACGAGAGCCGCGCGCACACTCGTGCTCCACATGCGGCCTGCACTTCTCTCGTGTTTGAAAACCTACAAAAAAAAAAACAGAGTGACCGTGGCATTTTATAGATCAAGCTACATATAGCTTTTTATCTGAAAAAAATGAAAGGCATATCAAAGTTTCAAAAATATCAGAAAACAAAATCTTTGGTACAGATAATGATGAATTTTATAAACGTGCAAAATTTTAACTCAAAATGCATTATACTTTTTTAGTTAGTGCAAAATTAATAAAAGTGGAAATGTTAAGTTTGGACAATTCAAACTTTGAAACCTCTAAAAATTATCAGATTTGTCATTTTTGTAGTTGGAAGAATGCAAGGTGTTTTGGGTTGAAATATCGCGGTTGGAAGAATGCATCATTATCAACATCTAAATTTGCTTTAAGATTTTTTGAAACTCTTTTGAGGCTAAATTGTGGGTTTCCCCATTATGTATATTTTAATTTCCAAATAAAAGATTCGTACAAAAACAACAGTTGCTCGAGAGTAGCAAATATCAAAGGCGTTAAGCCCAAAAGAAGACAAGCCCTGTCTAAAATTGTCTACTCAGGCCGCTATGTCATAATAAGATTTTCTCTTGGCTTTTGAACTAGAAGGGCGATGTCACCCTTGAACTTTTTTCTTGTATCTGTAGAGAGTAGAGACTAGGTGGAATACCCTTAAAGATGAAATCATTCTAGGTGGTCCAAATTGACTAAGCAATCAGCATGCTAAGCTTCATGAAGAAAGGCTACGAAATTGCTAGCTTAAGACTGTTGAGAATGCTTAAAATATCCTTCTGGCAACTTGTAAGAGGGGAGTCCAAGAAAGGCACAGAAAATTGCCAACATAATGAGGTAAACACTGGAAGAACAAATGATTCCTTGTCTCCAATTGAGTCTGACCAGCGGCAGTGCACGGAAACTTCTTTCTCCCGTCCCTCTCTCCTCCTCCCACCTTGAGAGTCGCCTGCTCCCCTCCGGCTCCTCTCCCCTCCCTTCCCGGCGGCCTCGCCGGCCGGAAATGGTGGGGGAGGGGAGGCCGGGCCTCCTCTGTATATAGTAGTACTAGTAGTAGTTGGCCCTCGTGCCAGTTTGGCCTTATGCCGTCGAGGTGGATGCATCTGGAATCGGCGAGCAGTTCCAGAAGCGGCGTGGTGGAGGTGTGGTGGTCTGCGGAGCTCCGGCGGGCGGAGACGGCGATCTGAAACACTTCTCCGGCAACCTCTTCAATAAAGCTCGACCGCGGATCCCGGGCTTTCTTCGATCTGCAGAATCCTCTTCTCTCCCCTTGTGGTCGTGGTGATAGACGGGAGAGAGGAGAGGGATCTGCAGATCCTGGTTCTCCGGCTTCGTGCGGGGGTCACGAGCACGTCGGTGCGCGCGATCTGGAAGCTGTGTCCACTCTTGGAGCTCACTAACACCAGCGACTGTGCGCCGGAGTTATTTGTGGCGTTTGGAGCCGCTCCTTGCCGGGAAGATTCCTTCTTCTACGAGCTGCTTTTCCTCTTTGAGAGGAACTTCTTCAACTCCATGACGGGAAGTATCGTCGGCGCTGCTCCAAAGTGGTCTAATCCCCGGCGGCGGCGGAGAGGACCGAGGACTTGATCGCTTTTTCACTTTTTTGTTTAGGGTCCTGCTTGTAAAAATTGAGGCCTTATCTCTAGTTATCTGTTTAGCTAGGGGCCTCAATGCAACTTTGTACCTGCCGTTTGACTAATACAGCTTCCAGGCCCTTCGGGGCCTTACCCGTTCAAAAACAAATTGAGTCTGACCACACATGACACATGAGTAATCATTTATGGAAAAATTCTTCCTTTAGAGCTTAGCCTGGTATTTACTAGATGATTATGCATTATAGAAGCCAAAAGAAGACGTTATGTTTCCGCTGACAGCATACATCACATGTCCATTTCAGAGCAGGAGTATCCTCCATATTTTCCATGAGTGACTTATATACCTGAGGAACTTTAATAGCTAAAGTATTACCACATATCTTCCAACAATCAATACCATTGCCAGGCACAAGCTCCTCCAAGAGAGCCTGAAAAAGATTCAGCTGAGCCATTGATTCCTCGGAGACATGCAGGTTAAATAAACAATTCAGTGAGATCGGGTGCAGCAAGGGCTTGGGAAATGAACTCATTTTTAGAGCATCTCTAATAGAGCCCGTAAATCCCGCAGGAACTGAACTTTTCCGATGGATTACGGGTTCGGACCGAAACGCGCGCAGATCAGAGACTGGATACGTGGGCCGGCCCGAATACGAAGGTCAGGGGCCCGAGAAACTCCCCGCATGACCCCTATTAAAAGGGTTCGCGGAGGGGATTTCGGTTCGTAAACCCTAGTCCCCTCCGCCGCTCCTCTCCTGCCGCCTGCCTCCGCTCCGACGAGCAATCCACGCGTCTCCGACGCTGCTCCGCCACTTCGGCCGGCACCCCTCAGTCCGGAATGGCGCATGCAAGACGCGTGGTTAGGGGAGGTGGCCGATCCGGCGGCGGAAGGTTAACTCGGCGTTCGCCGGGTGTACGGGCGTCGTCGGAGCGCACCAGGCGGAGGCGCTCCGACGGCGCGGGGAAGCGGGCCGGCCGGAAGTGGCCGGAGATGATGGCGTGCCTGCAAGCGCGCGCGGAGGATGCTGCGGAAGGAGTAGTGGAGGCGCCCCCCGCTGCCGGCGCGTGCAGCCCGCCGCTGCCGGCGCAGCCCCCGCGCGGCAACGACGACGCCGGGCCGCCTCTAGCCTGCGGGAGCACCTCCGAGGCGGCCGCCTTCGAGGTGGCGGCGGTCATCGTCGCCTAGGAATGGCCGGCGACCAAAAACCCTCCGTCGGCAACGCCTAAGCTCCCCGGTGATAGTATAGTCCATTCGGGGACTAATCTAGTCTAAATTAGGCCTGTTATTAGCGAATGTAGGTCGAGGAAGCTTCTATTTTGCTAAGAATCTTGTAAATTATGGATGAACTGAGCTTCATCGGATCAAATCGAGTTGAATCGCAAGTTTCATTTGCCCGCGATGTTCGATTTCCGCGTTTTTGGTTCAGGAGTACGGGTTCTGTTCTGCGCCGTGACAAAATCAAACTTTCTCCTCGAGCTCGGGAGACCGAACTCGTAGTTTTCGGTTCCGCGGAGTTCAGGCTCCGCTAGAGATGCTCTTAGCAAAAGAAAAGAGATGTGGCCAAGTCTCTTGCAGGGGAACATATGCCCATTTTTCTTTCCATAACATGATGGAATTATCTTGGGCGAAATAACAGTACCAAATGCTTGAAAGTGGGAAAGATTTTCAATCAGTCCCTTCACCATGAAGAAATTATCTAGGTCTAGCAGTTGTCAGAGAACTATGATAATATAAATCCCAAGCAAGTTTCACCCAGGGTGAATCGACATGATTGTAGAATTTATGTAGATGCTTCATCAGCACGGCAATCATTTTGTACCAAAAGTTTGAGCACTCAAAGTCCTCCTTGATCCTTTATCTTGTAGACTAAATTCCATGCTGCTAGAGGGGGGATTTTGTTTTGCAGGTCCTTGTCTCTTCGCAAACAGTGTCTCTTATATACATTTTTCAACTTCTGCAAGCACCCACTGATAGGCATTTAGTGAACAAAGATAGAACATAGGCAAGGAAGATAGTACAAAGTCAACCATTCTGAATTTATTGCCATAGTTAAGATACATATTACAAGCTGGCAACCTTCTCTGAGCACATTGAATCAATGGCATAAAAAATTCTTTCTTGGGTTTAGATGTGATTAAAGACATGGCCAAATGAATGCAAGGTAAGGATCTCAACTGACATAGTCTAGATAACGATGGTGAGCTGGTGGGGCACGCTACTAGTAATATTGGTGGCGCGCTGTCCATGCACACTAGTAACACTATTACTGGCAGCGCAGCTTCAAGGACACATTGCTAGTTTTTATTATGGATTAAAAAAACGTTCATCGTAGATAAAGTTTAGTATATATACAATACAGCTCATATAGGATGCTACAATTTTGTGTAGATACAATGCTACATATAAGTAGCACATTTTTAATAACATATAACTAGCTAGCTAGTTATGTAGCTACATACTACACGATCCGCCTTTGGCTTCATGAGTGGGTAATGAACAATGACTCCGTAAGCATCTCTTGGATCATGGTACTCATCATTAGATGAAGAGAAGTGTGTGCGGTCTTTGTAGTAGAAGTAGATGTGACTGAATACACCATCCATGTAGATGACAATTTGTCTAGGGATACATCTTGTAGAACTCCGTAAGTTGTATCCAACGACGGCAATGGAAATAGGTTCGGTTTGCGTCATTGGTGACTTAAACAATGAAGGTCCTCTCCGGTATGGGCAGTGAGTCCTTGATAGGGCAAAGGTGACCGATCTTTCGATGAGAGTATGATAACGTCGATTTGTTGGTGGAGTTCGTGCTTGACGATCCGACTACACGTGCAAAGCTCGTGCGCCAATGCAATCGCTAGGACAATCTCCGGGAGTTACTGATCTTGCGAATGCGCGATCAGCCTGACCAGCGAGGGTCTTAATTCCTACCTGAAATCGAGAACAAGTAAGAACTAAAGATGCAATCAGAATATTGCGGATGAAAGATGAAGGCTTTATTGAAAAAGGTGGGATTCCAAATAGTCGATCTTGTTCTGGGCGTTGGCCTCAAAAGAAGTACACGAGAGTTGCAGCAATGGCTAACTTTTAGTCTAATCAAAATCCGAGTCTAAACGTGACAGCTATGGGGGGTATTTAAAGAAGGAAAAGGTGGGATTTCGGCCAGCCATACATATGGTGGCCGAACCAAACCCTAGAAGGCCTTTTCCCCTTCAATACGGACTCTAAAAAGTGGCTGACTTAATTCCTGCGAAAATGACATGGGTCTGGCCCAAAACTAAAGGTGACGCAGCACCATATTATGCTATGGACGAAATTATGAAGTGGGAAACTCTATATTTCGTCCATGTCTTCATCTCTTCTTATGGTGGCTTCAAAGTTCTGAAATCTCCACTTGCGGCGTCATCTTCAATCCTCAAATGCTTGCTGCCATCTCCTCCATGCGTGATCATGCTCCAATGCTTGTCCTCCTCATCCATGCTTGGTCCATCATTCCTAAGAGTAACAAACATATCTAATTTAGGCAGCATCATATTCTCATGTACGTGAGGAATAATTCCAAGAAACGAAAGTACTTGATAGTTAAGTTGTTTGGCACAAGCTCGAGTGATTGGTCCTTGTATTTGTGTGGCTGTAGGTACAACGGTTGTATCAAGAGATGGGATGTCCTCATCATGCCCCCCTTCTTGAATTGAAGTCGTCCCCGACGAAAGCTCCTCTTCTTCACCAAAGTAAGGCTTCAAATCTGCAATGGTAAAAGTAGGACTAACCGGACCCAATTCTGCAGGAAGCTCAAGTTTATGTGCATTATCATTTATTTTCTCTAACACCTTAAAAGGACCAGCAGCGTGTGGCATTAGTTTAGAGTTGCGCAATTCAGGAAAACGATCTTTTCGCAAATGCAACCAAACAAGATCACCAACATCAAACACAACATGCTTTCTTCCTCTATCCCCAGCAATTTTATACTTAGCATTCATGCGTTCTATGTTGTCTTTAGTAGTCTCATGCAATTTTAGTATCAATTCAGCACGGTCTGTAGCATCCAAATTATTTTGCACCGAAGATAGTAAAGGCAACAAATCAATAGGTGCATGTGGTACAAAACCATACACAATCTCAAAAGGGCACATCTTAGTGGTAGAATGCAGCGACGATTGTAAGCAAATTCAATATGAGGTAAACATTCTTCCCACAATTTTAAGTTCTTCTTCAAAACAGCCCGCAACATAGTAGACAATGTTCTATTTACTACTTCAGTTTGTCCATCAGTTTGGGGATGACATGTAGTACTAAACAGCAATTTAGTCCCAACTTAGCCCATAAACATCTCCAAAAGTGGCTAAGAAACTTAGTATCACGATCAGAAACAATAGTATTTGGCACACCATGTTAACGAACAATTTCGCGAAAGAACAAATCAGCAACATGTGTAGCATCATCCGTCTTATGACATGGAATAAAGTGTGCCATCTTAGAAAACCGATCCACAACAACAAAGATACTATCCCTCCCCTTCTGTGTACGAGCAAACCCAAAACGAAATCCATAGAAATATCCTCCCAAGGTACACTAGGAACAGGAAGAGGCATATATAAACCATGTGGATTAAGTCGAGACTTAGCTTTTTGACATGTAGTGCAGCGTGCCACAAATCTCTCAACATCTCGACGCATACGTGGCCAAAAGAAGTGTGCAGCAAGTACATCCTCCGTCTTCTTCACACCAAAGTGACCCATCAATCCTCCTCCATGCGCCTCCTGCAACAACAAAAGACGAACGGAACTATCTGGGATGCATAGCTTGTTAGCACGGAACACAAATCCATCATTGAGGACGAATTTCTTCCATGTTCTACCATCTTTACAATTCAGCAACACATCTTTAAAATCAGCATCATGCAAGTATTGTTCCTTTATGGTTTCTAATCCAAAAATCTTGAATTCAAGTTGAGATAGCATAGTATAACGGCGCGACAAAGCATCAGCAATAACATTATCTTTTCCCTTTTTGTGTTTGATAACATAAGGAAAAGACTCAATAAACTCAACCCACTTTGCATGGCGGTGATTCAACTTAGCTTGACTACGAATATGCTTCAAAGATTCATGATCAGAATGTATAACAAATTCTTTAGGCCATAAATAATGTTGCCAAGTTTCTAATGTCCGAACCAGCGCATATAATTCTTTATCATAAGTAGAATAGTTCAGACTAGGCCCACTCATTTTTTTCACTAAAATATGCAACAGGTTTGCCCTCTTGTAATAACACACCTCCCAAACCAATTCCACTAGCATCACATTCAAGCTCAAAAGTCTTATTAAAATCAGGAAGTTGGAGTAATGGAGCATGTGTTAACTTATCTTTCAGAATCATGAAGGCGTCTTGTTGTGCATCACCCCATGATGACCCACAAGTATAGGGGATCGCAACAGTCTTCGAGGGAAGTAAAACCCAATTTATTGATTCGAAACAAGGGGAGCCAAATAATATTTGTAAGCCTTAACAGCGGAGTTTTCAATTCAGCTGCACCTGGAAACAGACTTGCTCGCAGGAGTTTATCAGTAGTAACAGTTTTATAGCAATAGCGTGATGAGTGAAATATCCGCGAGCAGTGTAACAAAGACAGCGAGTAGTGATTATAGTAAACAGGGGATTAAAATACTCGTAGGCACAGGGATGGATGAACGGGCGTTGCATGGATGAGAGAAACTCATGTAACAATCAAGGTAGGGCATTTGCGGATAGTAATAAAACGGTATCCAAGTACTAATCAATCCATAGGCATGTGTTCCATATTTAGTCGTACGTGCTCGCAATGAGAAACTTGCACAACATCTTTTGTCCTACCAGCCGGTGGCAGCCGGGCCTCTAGGGAATCTACTGGAAATTAAGGTACTCCTTTTAATAGAGCACCGGAGCAAAGCATTAACACTCCGTGAACACATGTGATCCTCATATCACCGCCTTCCCCTTCGGTTGTCCCAATTTCTGTCACTTTGGGGCCTCGGGTTCCGGACAGACAATACGTGTATCAACTTGCGGTAAGATCATAAAGCAATGAATATCATCATGAATTGATAACATGTTCAGATCTGATATCATGGCACTCGGGCCCTAGTGACAAGCATTAAGCATAACAAGTTGCAACAATATCATAAAAGTACCAATTACGGACACTAGGCACTATGCCCTAACAATCTTATGCTATTACATGAC
Organism: Lolium rigidum; assembly: GCF_022539505.1. NCBI lineage: Eukaryota > Viridiplantae > Streptophyta > Magnoliopsida > Poales > Poaceae > Lolium > Lolium rigidum. The sequence goes on from NC_061509.1 coordinate 155,339,384, forward strand.
CAATCTCATCCAATCCCTACCATCCCCTTCAGCCTACGAGCGGGGGAATTACTCACACATGGATGGGGGAAACATGGCTGGTCGATGGAGAGGCGTCGGTGGTGATGATGGCGATGATCTCCTCCAATTCCCCGTCCCGGCGGAGTGCCAGAACGGAGTTTCTGGTCCCGAGACGGAGTTTCGCGATGGCGGTGGTGTTCTGGATGTCTTCTGGCGATTTCGTCTCACCCCCCGTGCGTTTTTAGGTCAAAGACGTTAAGTAGTCCAAAGGGGGGTGTCAGAGGCTGGCCGAGGCGGCCTCACCATAGGGCGGCGCGCCCCCCTCCTAGGCCGCGCCGGCCCATGGTGTGGGGGGCGTGGGCCCTCCCCTGGCCTGCCCTTCTGGCTCCGTGAATCTTCTGGAAAAATAAGCCCTTTGACATTAATTCCGGGGATTTTCCTGAAAGTTGGATTTCTGCACAAAAACGAGACACCAGAGCAATTCTGCTGAAACAACGTTAGTCCGTGTTAGTTGTACTCAAAACACACAAATTAGAGGGCAAAAAATAGCAAAAGTGTTCGGGAAAGTAGATACGTCTTGGACGTATCAACTCCCCCCAAGCTTAGCTTATTGCTTGTCCTCAAGCAATTCAGTTAACAACTGAGTGCGATAAAAGAACTTAAACGAACACATTTGTTCATATGATGTAAATATTCTCATGACATGGACAAGTACTTAAGCAATTCATAATAAGATACATGCAAATAAAATCATCTAATAGCTATGTCAATCATGGAAAAGGTACCAACAAATTAATATAAGCATCATGAATCATGTCTATCAGCAAGATTGCAATGTTCATAAAAGGATATGATAAAGTGGTATCTCGCTTGCCCGTATTTGTACAGCAAAACATAAATGCTCGGGCACCTTTGAAGTTCATGGGAAGACTGGAAGTAGAAATTATCAAAGATAAAAGCATCAAAGTTATACCACAGTAAATCACATTTTGGGACAAGCATATTATACTAAGAATGATAGTTGTGCTCTCAAGAAAGTGCTCAAAGAAAGGATGGAGACTCAATGTAAAAGTAAAAGATTGACCCTTCACAGAGGGAAGCAGGGATTAACATGTGCTAGAGCTTTTCATTTGTAAAACAGGAGTAAAATTATTTTGAGAGGTGTTTGTTGTTGTCAACGAATGATAGTGGGTACTCTAACTACCTCGTCAACCAGACTTCCAAGAGCGGCTCCCATGAAGGACGTTATCTCTACCAGCAAGGTAAATCATCCCTCTTCTCTTTTGTTTACACACGCACTTTAGTTTTATTATGGATGACACTCCCCCCAACCTTTGCTTACACAAGCCATGGCTAACCGAATCCTCGGGTGCCTTCCATCAATCACATACCATGGAGGAGTGTCTATTTGCAATTTAAGTTGCTTACTGATAAATCAGGGCAAAACATGTGAATAGAATTATTAATGAAAGTTGATTAATTGGGGTTGGGAACCCCGTTGCTAGCTCTTTTTGCAAAATTATTGGATAAGCGGATGTGCCACTAGTCCATTATGAAAGTCTGTCAGGAGTAAATGACAAGATTGAAAGATAAACACCACATATTTCCTCATGAGCTATAAAACATCGACACAAGTTGAGAAGCATTTTGAAGGTTTAAAGGTAGCACATGAGAATTTACTTGGAATGGTTTGAAATGCCATGCATAGGTATTTATGGTGGACACTTTGGAATAACTTGGTTTTCGTGGGTTTGGAAGCACGAGCAGCGTTCCCGCTCGATACAAGTGAAGGCTAGCAATAGACTGGGAAGCGACAATCAAGAGAGCAAGAATCGTCATAATCATGCTTGCGACAAAATAAATTAACAGAGGCATAAAAGTGATACAAGAACTCTGAGGTAAAATAAATCATCGAGGCTTAATTGACTTTTGTTCAGTCATATGCATGCGTGAGCATGTGCCAAGTTGATTCATGTGAATTATTCAGAGGAGGATACCACAATGTCATATCTATCTATGAATAGAACAATGCAAGCAAATATTTATGACATGCTACTCATATTAATAAATTGGAGCTAAACATGAGAGACCATGAACTACTAGACTTTCTTAAATGACATATAACTCACATGAACCAACTAAGCATGCTCACATGGATGAGTATATGTACAAAAATGAAAACAAATAGAGTTCATACCAGCCTCTCACCACAGTCGAATTGTCGTAGATCGTCATCATTGCTTTTCACTTGTGTAGCTTGAATAATATGAAATGAAAGCCAAGCTCCAACCACCGAAGACCACTGAACTCCATAATAAACTTTGCAAAACCAAAGAAGAACAACAAATATTTTTGGTGTTTTCGAATTGGAAACAAGAACAAAAGGAAACAAGCAAACAAAGCAAAATCTTTTTGGACTTTCTTATAGCAAACCAACGATAGCAAACCAAGCAAAATAAAAGCAAGAAACCAAAATAAACAAATGGTAAAGAGAAACAACAGAAATATTTTTGGTCTTTTTGTGTTTTAGAAAAGAAACAAAGCAAAAACAAGAAAATGAAAACTAAAAGAATCACATAAACACAAAGCAGCAGAAATTCGTCAAACTTGACAGCAGTACAGTAATCGATTTTTAAGAAATTCTTCCGATGCTCAGCTCGAAAACTGTTCAACTAATGAAAGTTAGATAACAACCTGGGGAACATGCACAAAAATTGGCTTCGCAAAATAACGTTCTGGCTGTTTTTGAGAATTTTTTTGGTATCAGTCCAGAATCTGTTTTCAATCAGCACTTCCCCAAATATCATCTCCCTCTTATTAGAAAACCACTTTAAGAAGCTAAACAAGTATGTACAAGTATCCAGCAACTATAATATGCAATGAATGAGTGATGCCGGTATACCTCCCCCAAGCTTAGGTTTTTGGCCTAAGTGGAGATCAACCCCAGCGAGGGTCAGGTTTCCACGCCGGTGGATCATACAAGGCGTGATCATAATAAGGTCCGGTGCAGAAGAAAAGGGTGAAGGCTCCTCATGCCCAAAATGTTGATGCGAAGAACTCGCTGCATCGGATGATAAGTCGAGGTGTTCCTCGGCCTCCTCTGTGCCGTCCCCTGCATGATGGCCTTCCCCTTCTATGTATGCATTCAGTTCACCTTCAGTGATTGACCAATCCTTCCTGGAATCAAGATTAAACAAAGCAGGTGCAGGTAATCCTACTAGCCTTTCAGTTTTCTTAGTTGTTCTCCAAGTTTTCTTGTAAAATGTTATCTTGTAAGACAGGTTACTCAAATTAGACAAATCAGAAACAAAGTCATGTTTAATCATAGAGACAATGTCAAGTTTCTCCATGGAGAGCTGAATATCAAGATGGTGAGGTTCTACACCATGCATAGCTAATAAGCGAGAGGCGATGAGACCTCCACAAATTCCTCCCTTCTCACGGTTAGTAGCAAGTCTATAGGCTATCAAACCACCCAAGTTATAAGTCCTATCATCTTGCAATGCAGCAGCTAGGAAAGCCAAATCCTGGATATATAACTTATTTGCATTCCTTCTAGCAAGAACGCACTTGGTGATGAAATAAGCAAAGTAGCGAATAGCTGGGAATTGAATACTACTGATTTTACCACTATCGTCTGAGAATCTTCTCCCTTGACAAATCATCTTGTATAGACTCAAGAGCTCCTGCGGTAGTCCCCTAACCTTCTCGCATGATCCCCATTGTGGCACTCTAATTGTTGTACAAAAGTCATCAAAAGGCAAGTTGACAGTTTTATTATAAATTTTGTATCGAACCATGGGGTTAGTTTGGGACCAAATGAATTCAAAATCCTGCACTACGGACATGGTTAGTTTTGCATATTGGCAAGGTTCACCAACAACAAAACCTTCCAACCCTGCATTAGCAATCAGATTTTGAACATCCCGCAGGATTCCTGCACTCCTCATAAAATCAACGCATGGGTAGTAAGAGGGGTATACTCCTTCTTCGCGATGAACTCTCATAACCTGTTGCACCTCCAATTCTTGTTGGTTGAGTTGGTGCCTATTCCACTCCATTTTCTGAAATTTTTCAACACACATTATAAAAGTTGATTTGGTGACATATAATTGAGGGAAACTACTATAGGAAATTGGTAGAGTACTAATCATGCATCAAAACTAGTTTTTACCACTTAGAACAAGAATGCAAGCTCACTAAACATGTTACCTACAGCAGCAAAATATTCAAGATATACTCAACCAAACAAAATTTTATTTGGATAATCGAAGGAGTCACATATCGGAGAGCAAATGTGCCAAATTTCAGACAGAAATCTGGGCTGAGCAAAGAGATCGAGAAATCTTGAGCTCTTGAGCAGAAACGCGAGTGAGAGAAAGTGAGTACGAGTTTTTTCGGGAGAGAGAGTAGAATGGGAGGAAGAGATGAAGTAGTGGGGCAAGGAGGGGCCCACACCACAGGGTGGCGCGCCCCCCTCCTTGGCCGCGCCGGCTGGTGGGGTGCAGCCCTGGGGTGCCCCACTGGTCATCCCCAGGTGCTCCCAGATGCCTTTTCGAAAAATAAGACCTACGGTATAATTTTTGTGAATTTCTGAAAACTTTGAAAAACACATATTTCTGGCTGTCAACATTATTATTACAGGGCAGAAAAAGATTTTCAAACCTCTAAACAACTAAAGCATTTTGCAAATCAAGTAGTGCTACAGCAAGTAAAGCAAGTGGAGGAAGAAAGAAATGTTGTTTAGCTCTTCTATGCATATAAAATGTATTTGTTAACAAGGTTGATCAAGTCTTGCTACCAAATAAATCTTACATGACATAAGAAGAATTAAACCTCAAATCAATCATGTTACCTTGTATTGAATTGATATGGATCCAATCATAATACTTTGATATCCTTGCTTAGGCTCATATATAGGACAATCAATAGTTCCCACTTTGATAGTTCTCACATTAGAAATTGTATTAACTCCAAATACTTTGTCAATCCTCTTGGGAAAATAAACGGTATGCTCCTTGTCATCGACATTGAAAGTAACTTTTACTTTATTGCAATCAATAACAGCCCCTGCGGTGTTAAGAAAAGGTCTCCCAAGAATAATAGACATATTATCATCTTCAGGCATTTCCAACACGACAAAATCAGTTAATATTAAGCAATTATTAGTAACTTGAATAGGAACATCCTCACATATACCAACAGGAATAGCAGTAGATTTATTAGCCATTTGCAAAGATATATCAGTCGGTATCAACTTATCTAAATAAAGTCTCTTATAAAGAGAAAAAGGCATAACACTAACACCTGCTCCCAAATCACATAGAGCAGTTCTAACATAATTATTCTTGATAGAACAAGGAATAGTCGGTATACCTGGGTCGCCAAGCTTCTTTGGAACTTTGCCATTGAAAGAGTAATTAGCAAGCATAGTGGAAATCTCCTCATTAGGAATTTTCCTTTTGTTAGAGACAATATCTTTCATATACTTTGAATAAGGAGGCAATTTAATAGCATCAGTCAAAGGGATTTGCAGGAACAAAGGTTTCATCCAATCACAAAATTTATTATAGTGTTCTTCTTCCTTTGATTTTAGTTTCTTAGCAGGAAAAGGCATTTTCTTTTGAACCCAAGGTTCTCTTTCATTACCATGTTTCTTAGCAATAAAATCTTCTTTAGTATACTTTTTATTTTTAGCATGCTTTTCAAGTTCTTCTTCAACCTCTTCTTTATCAGAAGCATCATTCTTATCATTATCTTTATCATGTTCATTACAACTTTCAGTTTCAGCATCAGAAATAGAAATACTATTAGGATCATTAACAGGCTCAGAGGATTCTACAACAGTTTTATGTTTCTTTTTCTTTTTCTTAGAAGGAGCACTAGTTTCGAGTTCGTTGAGAATCTTGTTCAACTCTTTTGGGATGCCCTTCAGGATATAGAGGATCCTGGGTAGAAACACCGCCTCTAGTTGTTACTTCATAAGCATGTTTTTCTCTAGAACTATTTTTTAACAAGTCATTTTGCACTTTAGTGAGTTGATCAATTTGAGTTTGAACCATATGAAAATGTTTAACAAGCATCTTAACATCATTGGAGGTTCTCTCCACAATACCATGCAATTCACTAATAGCTCAAGAATTTTCCATTAAATGATTCTCTATTCTCAAATTAAATTATTTTGCTTAACAATATAATTATCAAACTCATCTAAGCATTGTGCGGGAGGTTTTGAATACGGAATATCTTCCCTAGTAAAGCGTTGAAGAGAGTGTACCTCAATCATAGATGAAGGGGGGGTAATCTTACATAAATCTTCTATGGGAGGTAAATTGTTCACATCTTCGGATTTAATACCCTTCTCTTTAAGAGATTTCTTGGCTTCCCTCATATCTTCATCATTTAATTTAATCATACCCCTCTTCTTCAATATTGGTGTCGGGGTTGGTTCGGGTGTAGCCCAATCATCATGATTCCGGCCTATTCTAGCCAATAATTCTTCAGCGTCGTCCTGAGTTCTTTTCCTGAAAACACAACCAAGCACAACTATCCAGGTATGCCCTAGACTCAATGGTTAGTCCACTATAAAATATATCAAGTAAATCATGCTTTTCCAAATCATGTCCAGGCCGAGCTCTGATAAGAGAGCAAAATCTCGCCCAAGCCTCAGGCAATTTCTCTCCATCTTCCTGGTCAAAATTATGAATTCTCTGCAAAGCAATATGTTGAGCACTAGCAGGAAAGTATTTCCGAAAGAAAACATCAAGAAAATCACTAGGACTATCAATAGAATCAGGTGGCAAACTATTATAACAAGTTTTAGCATCATCCTTTAATGAGAAAGGAAAAAAATTTAGCTACGAAATAAGTACGCTTCTTGACATCATCAGAAAACAAGCTACTCAGAGTAGACAGCTCAATCATGTGTTCTACAGCACTTTCTTTTTCAGTACCACAAAAAGGTGTTTTCTCAATAATAGATATATGAGATAAATCAAGAGAAAAATCATAATCCTTATCCTTAATGTTTATAGGAGGTGTGGCAAATTTAGGATCAGGAGACGAGTTTATATCTAACAAGTATGTTGTGCAAGAAGCTTTTTAATATTACTTGTACCAGTAGTAGCATTGCATTTATCAATGAAATCATCATCAAGTTCTACATAATCTTCATCAAGATCATCACTAGAGTATTCAACGGACTCAGGTGAATTAACAGGTGTAGCAGCATTTTCATTAGGAGTTTCACTACTTTCAATTTGTCTAGACCTAGCAATTGTAGCATCTAGAAAAGATCCTAATGAACCATCATTATCAAGCACAGCAGAAGCATCATCAAAATTATAAGAGGAATTTTCAGATTCAAGCAGAAGTACCAGCATTTGAAGCTTGTGGTGGTGAAACAAGTTTAGTTATCACAGATGGTGAATCAAGAGCAGCAGAGGTACTCAGAGTTGTACCTTTTCTTGTAGTGGATGGTAATATGGCGACTTTAGTATCGCGAGGTTTACCCATGATGGAGAATTTGCAGCGAACAATATCAATCCAAGTGAACTTGCAAATAAAGCTATGCTCCCCGGCAACGGCGCCAGAAAATAGTCTTGATGACCCACAAGTATAGGGGATCGCAACAGTCTTCGAGGGAAGTAAAACCCAATTTATTGATTCGACACAAGGGGAGCCAAATAATATTTGTAATCCTTAACTGCGGAGTTGTCAATTCAGCTGCACCTGGAAACGAGACTTGCTCGCAAGAGTTTATCGAGTAGTAACGGTTTTATAGCGATAGCGATAGTGAAATATCGACAGACGGTAGTAACAAAGACAAGCAGTATTGATTATAGTAAACAAGCAGGATTAAAATATCGTAGGCACGAGGGATGGATGAACGGGTGTTGCATGGATGAGAGAAACTCATGTAACAATCAAAGTAGGGCATTTGCGGATAGTAATAAAACGGTATCCAAGTACTAATCAATCCATAGGCATGTGTTCCATATTTAGTCGTACGTGCTCGCAATGAGAAACTTGCACAACATCTTTTGTCCTACCAGCCGGTGGCAGCCGGGCCTCTAGGGAATCTACTGGAAATTAAGGTACTCCTTTTAATAGAGCACCGGAGCAAAGCATTAACACTCCGTGAACACATGTGATCCTCATATCACCGCCTTCCCCTTCGGTTGTCCCAATTTCCGTCACTTTGGGGCCTCGGGTTCCGGACAGCAATACGTGTATACAACTTGCAGGTAAGATCATAAAGCAATGAATATCATCATGAATGGATAACATGTTCAGATCTGAGATCATGGCACTCGGGCCCTAGTGACAAGCATTAAGCATAACAAGTTGCAACAATATCATAAAAGTACCAATTACGGACAGTAGGCACTATGCCCTAACAATCTTATGCTATTACATGACCAATCTCATCCAATCCCTACCATCCCCTTCAGCCTACAATGGGGGAATTACTCACACATGGATGGGGGAAACATGGCTGGTCGATGGAGAGGCGTCGGTGGTGATGATGGTGATGATATCCTCCAATTCCCCGTCCCGGCGGAGTGCCAGAACGGAGTTTCTGGTCCCGAGACGGAGTTTCGCGATGGCGGTGGTGTTCTGGATGTCTTCTGGCGATTTCGTCTCACCCCCCGTGCGTTTTTAGGTCGAAGACGTTAAGTAGTCCAAAGGGGGGCGTCAGAGGCTGGCCGAGGCAGCCTCACCATAGGGCGGCGCGCCCCCCTCCTAGGCCGCGCCGGCCCATGGTGTGGGGGCCGTGGGCCCTCCCCTGGCCTGCCCTTCCGGCTCCGTGAATCTTCCGGAAAAATAAGCCCTTTGACATTAATTCCGGGATTTTCCCGAAAGTTGGATTTCGCACAAAAACGAGACACCGAGCAATTCTGCTGAAAACAGCGTTAGTCCGTGTTAGTTGTATTCAAAATACACAAATTAGAGGCAAAACAATAGCAAAAGTGTTCGGGAAAGTAGATACGTTTTGGACGTATCACCCCACACAAAGGGCACATCCTTCTTTGTAAGCTCATTCAGCGGCGCAGCAATGGATCCAAAATCCTTCACAAAGCGCCTATAGAAACCAGCAAGGCCAATAAAACTCCTCACTTGTGTGACCGTCTTTGGCTGCGGCCAACTCTCAATTGCCTCAATCTTGGCTGGATCAACTTCAATTCCCTGCGCAGTAACAACATAGCCAAGAAACGCAACTCGATTGGTGCAAAAGGTGCACTTCTCAAGATTACCATACAAACGGGCATCACGTAAAGCATTGAAAACAACACGTAAATGATCCAAATGTTCCTCCAAAGATTTGCTATAAATCAGAATATCATCAAAGTATACCACCACAAAACGTCCAATAAAAGCACGTAAAACTTCGTTCATCAGTCTCATGAAAGTACTAGGTTACATTAGTTAAACCAAAAGGCATTACTAACCACTCATATAAACCGAACTTAGTTTTAAACGTTGTTTTCCATTCATCTCCTAATTGCATACAAATCTGGTGGTAACCACTACGCAAATCAACTTTAGAGAACATAATAGAACCACTCAATTCATCAAGCATATCATCTAAACGAGGTATTGGATGACGGTATCGAATGGTAATATTATTAATAGCTCTACAATTAGTACACATGCGTGAAGAACCATCTTTCTTAGGTACCAAGATAATAGGAACAGCACATGGACTAAGAGACTCACGAATGTAACCTTTATCTTGTAGAGCCTGAATTTTTCGCTGAATCTCTTTCGTCTCTTCAGGATTGGTACGGTATGGTGCACGGTTGGGCAGCGAAGCTCCTGGAATCAAGTCAATTTGGTGTTCTATGCCACGAATAGGTGGTAGTCCAGGGGGGACATCTTGTGGGAACACATCAATGAATTCCTGCAAAAGGTTAGCAACCGCAGGTGGCAAAGAAGGAGGCATATCTTCAAATGAAAACAGAACTTCTTTGCAAATGATAGCATAGCATTGAGTAGTGTTCACATCAAGTTCAGCAATATCAGATTTTCTAGCAAGCAAACAAGGATTTTTCAAACGAATTTCAGTAGCATGGTTCGAATCAGATTTAGTATTAGTCTTATGTGGCACAAAATCTACAGCAACAATCTGATTTTCACTCTTATGTTTCTCCTCGTTTTTTACTCTACTAGCTCTAGCAAGATCATCTTTTACTATTTGTTCGAGAGTCATAGGTTTGAGACCAATTTTCTTTCCATCATGCATAAGAGAATACTGATTAGTTCTACCATTATGAACAGATTCTCTATCAAATTTCCAAGGTCTACCAAGTAACAAAGAACAAGCTTGCATAGGTACAACATCACAATCAACAAAATCAGAATATGTACCAATAGTAAAATGCACACGTGTAGTTCTTGTTACCTTGAGCTTACGAGAGCTCTCAAACCATTGAATGTAGTATGGATGTGTGCGCTGTCTTGTAGGGAGAGAAAGCTTCTCCACCATGTCAACGCTAGCGAGATTATTGCAGCTCCCTCCATCAATGATGATCCGTATAGCTCGCTCTTTTACAATGCCTCGTGTTTGGAACAGATTGTGGCGTTGATCATGCTCAGCTTTGCTCAATTGCACGCTCAACACACGCTGTGCAACTAAGCTCCTGTACTGATCAGCAGTGTCAGCTTCCATTACCTCCATCTCTCTCTCAGAATCGAATTGGCACCATCACGTGCAGCAATAAGGGCCAATGTATCTTCATCAAAGTCACTTGCAGAATCATATTCGCCATCTTCACGCACCAACATCACACGCTTGGTTCTGCATTCTCTCTCTATGTGTCCAAATCCCAAGCATTTGCGACATTGTATGTCGCGCGTCTTCCCCGTGGAGGCCATCGAAGAGGAACTCCGAGGAGGACCAACAGATGGCGGTGGCGTAGCAGAAGGTAGTGCTCGTGATACAGGCACGGTGTACTTTGAGGTAGTAGGAGCTGGTGCAGTCCCACGAGATGGTGGCGCTGATTGTCGCGGAGACCACGACGATGTACGACCTGCAGAAATATTAGCTCTTCTCCATGGTGGTTGACGATCCTGCACTTCACGTTCAGCTTTGCAAGCAAGATGAAACAAACGAGTAATAGTGTTGTACTCCTTATAATCTAAAATATGCTGAATCTCTTTATTCAAACCACCAAAGAAACGTGCAAGCATAGCCTCATTATCCTCTACAATACCACAACGAATCATGCCAGTTTGCAATTCTTGATAATAGTCTTTGATACGCGTACAGCACGCGTCCGTTGGGAACCCCAAGTGGAAGGTGTGATGCGTACAGCAGCAAGTTTCCCTCAGTAAGAAACCAAGGTTTAATCGAACCAGTAGGAGTCAAGAAGCACGTCGAAGGTTGATGGCGGTGGGATGTAGTGCGGCGCAACACCAGGGATTCCGGCGCCAACGTGGAACCTGCACAACACAACCAAAGTACTTTGCCCCAACGAAACAGTGAGGTTGTCAATCTCACCGGCTTGCTATAACAAAGGATTAGATGTATAGTGTGGATGATGATTGTTTGCAGAAAACGGTAGAACAAGTATTGCAGTAGATTGTATTCGATGTAAAAGAATGGACCGGGGTCCACAGTTCACTAGAGGTGTCTCTCCCATAAGATAAATAGCATGTTGGGTGAACAAATTACAGTCGGGCAATTGACAAATAGAGAGGGCATGACCATGCACATACATGATATGATGAGTATAGTGAGATTTAATTGGGCATTACGACAAAGTACATAGACCGCTATCCAAGCATGCATCTATGCCTAAAAAGTCCACCTTCGAGTTATCATCCGAACCCCTTCCAGTATTAAGTTGCAAACAACGAGACAATTGCATTAAGTATGGTGCGTAATGTAATCAATAACTACATCCTCGGACATAGCATCAATGTTTTATCCCTAGTGGCAACAAGACATCCACAACCTTAGAACTTTCGTCACTCGTCCTGCATTTAATGGAGGCATGAACCCACTATCGAGCATAAATACTCCCTCTTGGAGTTAAGAGTAAAAACATGGCCAGAGCCTCTACTAATAACGGAGAGCATGCAAGATCATAAACAACACATAGGTAATAGATTGATAATCAACATAACATAGTATTCTCTATCCATCGGATCCCGACAAACACAACATATAGAATTACAGATAGATGATCTTGATCATGTTAGGCAGCTCACAAGATCCGACAATGAAGCACATGAGGAGAAGACGACCATCTAGCTACTGCTATGGACCCATAGTCCAGGGGTGAACTACTCACTCATCACTCCGGAGGCGACCATGGCGGTGAAGAGTCCTCCGGGAGATGATTCCCCTCTCCGGCAGGGTGCCGGAGGCGATCTCCTGAATCCCCCGAGATGGGATTGGCGGCGGCGGCGTCTCATTAACGTTTTCCGTATCCTGGCTCTCGGTACTGGGGGTTTCGCGACGAAGGCTATATGTAGGCGGAAGGGCAAGTAAAGGGGCGCCACGGGGGCCCCACACAACAGGGCCGCACGGGCCCCTTGCTGGCCGCGCCGCCCTGTTGTGGCGGCGCCTCGTGGCCCCACTTCGTGACTCCTTCGGTCTTCTCGGAAGCTTCGTGCGGAAATAGGACCCCGGGCGTTGATTTCGTCCAATTCCGAGAATATTTCCTTACTATGATTTCGAAACCAAAAACAGCGAGAAAACAAGAACCGGCTCATCGGCATCTCGTTAATAGGTTAGTGCCGGAAAATGCATAAATATGACATAAAGTATGCATAAAACATGTAGATATCATCAATAATGTGGCATGGAACATAAGAAATTATCGATACGTCGGAGACGTATCGGCATCCCCAAGCTTAGTTCTGCTCGTCCCGAGCGGGTAAACGATAACAAAGATAATTTCTGGAGTGACATGCCATCATAACCTTGATCATACTATTGTAAGCATATGTAATGAATGCAGCGATCAAAACAATGGTAATGACATGAGTAAACAAATGAATCATAAAGCAAAGACTTTTCATGAATAGTACTTCAAGACAAGCATCAATAAGTCTTGCATAAGAGTTAACTCATAAAGCAATAAATCAAAGTAAAGGTATTGAAGCAACACAAAGGAAGATTAAGTTTCAGCGGTTGCTTTCAACTTGTAACATGTATATCTCATGGATATTGTCAACACAGAGTAATATAACAAGTGCAATATGCAAGTATGTAGGAATCAATGCACAGTTCACACAAGTGTTTGCTTCTTGAGGTGGAGAGAGAAATAGGTGAACTGACTCAACATAAAAGTAAAAGAAAGGCCCTTCGCAGAGGGAAGCATTGATTGCTATATTGGTGCTAGAGCTTTGGTTTTGAAAGCAAGAAACAATTTTGTCAACGGTAGTAATAAAGCATATGTATCATGTAAATTATATCTTACAAGTTGCAAGCCTCATGCATAGTATACTAATAGTGCCCGCACCTTGTCCTAATTAGCTCGGATTACCGGGATTATCGCAATACACATGTTTTAACCAAGTGTCACAAAGGGGTACCTCCATGCCGCCTGTACAAAGGTCTAAGGAGAAAGCTCGCATTTGGATTTCTCGCTTTTGATTATTCTCAACTTAGACATCCATACCGGGACAACATAGACAACGAGATAATGGACTCCTCTTTAATGCATAAGCATTTAGCAACAATTAATGTTCTCATATGAGATTGAGGATATATGTCCAAAACTGAAACTTCCACCATGATTCATGGCTTTAGTTAGCGGTCCAATGTTCTTCTCTAACAATATGCATGCTCTAACCATTAAATGAGTGGTAAATCTCCCTTACTTCGGACAAGACGGACATGCATAGCAACTCACATGATATTCAACAAAGAGTAGTTGATGGCGTCCCCAGGAACATGGTTATCGCACAACAAGCAACTTAATAAGAGATAAAGTGCATAAGTACATATTCAATACCACAATAGTTTTTAAGCTATTTGTCCCATGAGCTATATATTGCAAAGGTAAAGAATGGAAATTTTAAAGGTAGCACTCAAGCAATTTACTTTGGAATGGCGGAGAAATACCATGTAGTAGGTAGGTATGGTGGACACAAACGGCATAGTGGTTGGCTCAAGGATTTTGGATGCATGAGAAGTATTCCCTCTCGATACAAGGTTTAGGCTAGCAAGGTTATTTGAAACAAACACAAGGATGAACCGGTGCAGCAAAACTCACATAAAAGACATATTGTAAACATTATAAGACTCTACACCGTCTTCCTTGTTGTTCAAAACTCAATACTAGAAATTATCTAGACTTTAGAGAGACCAAATATGCAAACCAAATTTTAGCAAGCTCTAGGTATTTCTTCATTAATGGGTGCAAAGTATATGATGCAAGAGCTTAAACATGAGCACAACAATTGCCAAGTATCAAATTATTCAAGACATTTTAGAATTACTACATGTAGCATTTCCCGATTCCAACCATATAACAATTTAACGAAGAAGATTCAACCTTCGCCATGAATACTATGAGTAAAGCCTAAGGACATATTTGTCCATATGCAACAGCGGAGCGTGTCTCTCTCCCATACAATGAATGTTAGGATCCATTTTATTCAAACAAAAACAAAAACAAAAACAAACCAACGCTCCAAGCAAAGCACATAAGATGTGATGGAATAAAAATATACTTTCAGGGGAGGAACCTGATAATGTTGTCGATGAAGAAGGGGATGCCTTGGGCATCCCCAAGCTTAGACGCTTGAGTCTTCTTAAAATATGCAGGGGTGAACCACCGGGCATCCCCAAGCTTAGAGCTTTCACTCTCCTTGATCATATTGTATCATCTCCCTCTCTTGATCCTTGAAAACTTCCTCCACACCAAACTCGAAACAACTCATTAGAGGGTTAGTGCATAATAAAAATTCACATGTTCAGAGGTGACATAATCATTCTTAACACTTCTGGACATTGCATAAAGCTACTGGACATTAATGAAGCAAAGAAATTCATCCATCATAGCAAAAGAGGCAATGCGAAATAAAAGGCAGAATCTGTCAAAACAGAACAGTCCGTAAAGATGGATTTTAATGAGGTACCAGACTTGCTCAAATGAAAATGCCCAAATTTAATGAAAGTTGCGTACATATCTGAGGATCACGCACGTAAATTGGCATAATTTTCTGAGCTACCTACAGAGAGGCAGGTCGAAATTCGTGACAGCAAAGAAATCTGTTTCTACGCAGTAATCCAAATCTAGTATGAACCTTACTATCAACGACTTTACTTGGCACAACAATGCACAAAACTAAGATAAGGAGAGGTTGCTACAGTAGTAAACAACTTCCAAGACTCAAATATAAAATAAAATTACTGTAGTAAAAACATGGGTTGTCTCCCATAAGTGCTTTTCTTTAACGCCTTTCAGCTAGGCGCAGAAAGTGTGTATCAAGTGTTATCAAGAGATGATGCATCGACAGCGGGGTTTGGAGTTTTCTCAACCATGCATAGTATTTTGGATACATAAGTTTCAGTGGCTCCCTTTTCATTAGTCTTGGGCTTGCTACTCTCATCAAACAAATTTTCAGGAACAAGCCAAGCATAATTATCATCTAGAGCTTCATGCATCGCTAGGAGCTTACATGGTATTGGTGCTTTAATCTCCCCACCATCATTAACACTATTAGTGTACTTAATTCTATCCATATCCATTTTTTCAAGTGTTCTTTTAAAATCGGTGATCGTACCAAGCCTCTCATGCTTACTAAAAACTTTTCTAGCTTCTTTAGCTATATCCGCAAATTCTCGCACTAAGACTTTTAGAACAAAATCTCTCTTCTCTCCCCGCTCCATATCGGAAAGTGTAAGAAACATGTGTTGTATCATGGGGTTGAGACTAATAAATCTAGCTTCCATCATGCGTACCAAACAAACGAGAGGCATCTTCATAAGTAGGGATAGCTTTTGCAAGGGGTATATCTTTAAGATCTTCATGCATACTAACATGGGTGAAAACTTCTTCTATATTATCTCTTCCAATTATAGACCCTTGTCCCACAGGTATATCTTTTACAGTAAAATTAAAAGGAAACATGTTGAAATAAGTAAAGTAAATGCAAGTAACTAATTTTTTTGTGTTTTTGATATAGAGTGCAAGACAGTAAATAAAGTAAAGCTAGCAACTAATTTTTTTGTGTTTTGATATAATGCAGCAAACAAAGTAGTAAATAAAATAAAGCAAGACAAAAACAAAGTAAAGAGATTGGATTGTGGAGACTCCCCTTGCAGCGTGTCTTGATCTCCCCGGCAACGGCGCCAGAAATTTAGCTTGATACGCGTACAACACGCGTCCGTTGGGAACCCCAAGTGGAAGGTGTGATGCGTACAAGCAGCAAGTTTCCCTCAGTAAGAAACCAAGGTTTAATCGAACCGATAGGGAGTCAAGAAGCACGTCGAAGGTTGATGGCGGCGGGATGTAGTGCGGCGCAACACCGGGGATTCCGGCGCCAACGTGGAACCTCGCACAACACAACCAAAGTACTTTGCCCCAACGAAACAGGTGAGGTTGTCAATCTCACCAGCTTGTCTGTAACAAAGGATTAGATGTATAGTGTGGATGATGATTGTTTGCAGAAAACAGTAGAACAAGTATTGCAGTAGATTGTATTCGATGTAAAAGAATGGACCGGGGTCCACAATTCACTAGAGGTGTCTCTCCCTACAGTCGGGCAATTGACAAATAGAGAGGGCATGACCATGCACATACATGATATGATGAGTATAGTGAGATTTAATTGGGCATTACGACAAAGTACATAGACCGCTATCCAGCATGCATCTATGCCTAAAAAGTCCACCTTCGAGGTTATCATCCGAACCCCTTCCGGTATTAAGTTGCAAACAACGGACAATTGCATTAAGTATGGTGCGTAATGTAATCAATAACTACATCCTCGGACATAGCATCAATGTTTTATCCCTAGTGGCAACGAGCACATCCACAACCTTAGAACTTTCCATCACTTGTCCCGATTTAATGGAGGCATGAACCCACTATCGAGCATAAATACTCCCTCTTGGAGTTAAGAGTAAAAACTTGGCCGAGCCTCTACTAATAACGGAGAGCATGCAAGATCATAAACAACACATAGGTAATAGATTGATAATCAACATAACATAGTATTCTCTATCCATCGGATCCCGACAAACACAACATATAGGATTACAGATAGATGATCTTGATCATGTTAGGCAGCTCACAAGATCCGACAATGAAGCACATGAGGAGAAGAAGACCATCTAGCTACTGCTATGGACCCATAGTCCGAGGGTGAACTACTCACTCATCACTCCGGAGGCGACCATGGCGGTGAAGAGTCCTCCGGGAGATGATTCCCCTCTCGGCAGGGTGCCGGAGGCGATCTCCAGAATCCCCCGAGATGGGATTGGCGGCGGCGGCGTCTCAGTAAGGTTTTCCGTATCGTGGCTCTCGGTACTGGGGGTTTCGCGACGAAGGCTATATGTAGGCGGAAGGGCAGGTAAAGGGGCGCCACGGGGGCCCCACACAACAGGGCCGCGCGGGCCCCTTGCTGGTCGCGCCGCCCTGTTGTGGCGACGCCTCGTGGCCCCACTTCGTGACTCCTTCGGTCTTCTGGAAGCTTCGTGCAGAAATAGGACCCTGGGCGTTGATTTCGTCCAATTCCGAGAATATTTCCTTACTAGGATTTCTGAAACCAAAAACAGCAGAAAACGACAATCGGCTCTTCGGCATCTCGTTAATAGGTTAGTGCCGGAAAATGCATAAATATGACATAAAGTATGCATAAAACATGTAGATATCATCAATAATGTGGCATGGAACATATGAAATTATCGATACGTCGGAGACATATCAGTCTTCTACAGAATTTTTTCCTTGTTCTAAGTGAGACAATTTTTTCAGCAAATCACGTTGATAATGGGGAGGAACAAAATGAGTACGCATAGCAAGTTTTAAACCAACCCAAGTAGTAGGAATATTTGCTGGATGTGCTCTACAATATTCAGACCACCAAATAGAAGAAAAATCTTTGAACTCACAAGTAGCAGCACTAACACGCAAGTGATCAGGGTATTTTAAACATGCAAAGCATTGTTCTACTTCCAATTCCCATGTAAGATATGCATCGGGATTATATCTACCCTCGGATGGCGGAATATTCAGTTTTAGCTTAGCAACATGATCATCATCATTACGTACCGGGCGTGGAGGTGGACGAGCGTTGCGGTTCAGTTGTCGTGGACGACCCGGTGCAGGTTGTTCGACTTCCTCGCCGTCCAGCACGTTCTCCTCGACCTGCTCGTTTGCGTCCCCTTCATAATCTTCATAGCCTTCATCAGAAGGCACGTCAGGTGCGGCTGCTGCAGCAGGAGCGGTACCTGTAGGCACATCCGCACGAGGAACGCGGCGTGCGCGTCGTCGCACGTTGTCGCGAGGTGGCGGCAACCGAGTCAAGAGCTCCTGGAACTTGGCGTCGAGCTTGGAGTTGAAAGCTGCCTCGAGGCCATCCAGTTTGTCCAGCGTGTCGGTGAGTTTGGCATCCACGTCACCAATGCGCGCATCGGTGTCGCGTGCATGCCCGCCCAAAGGGTGGGTGAAGTGAGCATGCAACTCCTCAGTCGTCATCTTGGCCGGGCCAACAGCGGCCGGTGTAGGTCCTGACATGGTTAGTACTCAAAAAGCACAAATGTATATGCCTACAAACTATGGAATATGGTGGTTCACGCGCAATTCGTCAAGCAAAATACAAAACTCTTACAAGTTCTTACCAAATAGGAGGAAGGTGATACGGCAACCAACAAGGATCAGCGTCTTCAAAGATTACCAACGCGATTACCAGGTGTCGATACAAAGCACGTGGAGACAATATGTGGAGCTGTAGGATGGCTTATATATGGTAGCAAAACAGCAATTGTCAAAACAGCGATGCAGTATTGAAAGTATGCTCAACAACGGTACTGTGCTGGTCCTAGGCTAGTCCGTACTAGAGACGCGAGCCTAGAACACTAACGAGGTCACGGCGCGGCACACAAGCAACTAGCAGCGATGAGGTGGTGATGATGTGGGTGCGAAAAATTACTATGATGGCAAGTGTCTCAAACTGATCCCCAAGGTCTAAAAACAGTATAGCCTCAGAATTTTTTTTTGTCGGAATTTCTGGAAAGTGCTCCGGAAAGCGCGCAGGCGCAAAAAAAATGTCGCTATAACGGCCAGTGGCGAAAAGTGATCGCCAAGGAGAAAAACCAATGTAGCCAGAATTTTTTTTTTGCTCTCCTTCCAATTCTTTACTGGTGGCCGAAACTTATCTCACGGAAAATTTTCTACAGCACAGGATGAAATTAGAAGGCAACAGCTATGAAGGAAAAACAGGAAAACCTTAGTCGACGCAGACTCTACCGCGGCAGAAAAACAGCAACAATCCGTGTCGTGGTAGGAAACAGGGTATATGACAGATGATATGACTGTGGCGGAAACGATCTGGTGGGTGTATATGGTGGGTGTATCTAGAAGTGGCGGAAGTGTATATGGCAGTGGCGGAAACAATCTGGTAGGCGTATATGGCAGTGGCAGAAGTGTATATGGTGGTGTATATGGCCGTGATCTGCGTATGGTGCGAGCGGCGGCGGCGGCGTGACTAATATGACCAGAACTCGAAACTCTAAAGGAACTAGACGCTAAGACCAGCAACTCGACACGAAGATGCAGACACAAATTCAACTATGCAAAATTGAAAAGACAATGCAAGGCGTGGCAGGGGGGTTTATGGGACGATATGATCTAAACCCTAACTGTATTTTTTGGCTTTTTCGTGGTTTATGGGTATGATGGCAGATGCAATCTACACTAGGAAAGCAATAAAATCTCACCGAGCAACCTGAAATCTGATACCACTTGATAGGGCAAAGGTGGCCGATCTTTCGATGAGAGTATGATAACGTCGATTTGTTGGTGGAGTTCGTGCTTGACGATCCGGCTACACGTGCAAAGCTCGTGCGCCAATGCAATCGCTAGGACAATCTCCGGGAGTTACTGATCTTGCGGATGCGCGATCAGCCTAATCAGCGAGGGTCTTAATTCCTACCTGAAATCAAGAACAAGTAAGAACTAAAGATGCAATCAGAATATATATTGCGGATGAAAGATGAAGGCTTTATTGAAAAAGGTGGGATTCCAAATAGTCGGTCTTGTTCTGGGCGTTGGCCTCAAAAGAAGTACACGAGAGTTGCAGCAATGGCTAACTTTTAGTCTAATCAAAATCCGAGTCTAAAAGTGACGGCTATGGGGCCGAACCAAACCCTAGAAGGCCTTTTCCCCTTCAATACGGACTCTAAAAAGTGGCTGACTTAATTCCTGCGAAAATGACATGGGCCTGGCCCAAAACTAAAGATGACGCAGCACCATATTATGCTATGGACGAAATTATGAAGTGGGAAACTCTATATTTCGTCCATGTCTTCATCTCTTCTTATGGTGGCTTCAAAGTTTTGAAATCTTCACTTGCGGCGTCATCTTCAATTCTCAAATGCTTGCTGCCATCTCCTCCATGTGTGATCATGGTCCAGTGCTTGTCCTCCTCATCCATGCTTGGTCCATCATTCCTAAGAGTAACAAACATATCTGATTTAGGCAGCATCATATTCTCATGTATGTGAGGAATAGTTCCAAGAAACGAAAGTACCTGATAGTTAAGTTGTTTGGCACGAGCTCGAGTGATTGGTCCTTGTATTTGTGTGGCTGTAGGTACAGCGGTTGTATCAAGAGATGGGATGTCTTCATCAGTCCTGCTGAAGGGTCACTTCAAGTTGTCCCGATTGATTAATGTTTCTATGTATATACTCCATGAAGTCATGCTTTACGCTACAGGGGATAGCCTATACACAATTATACGAAAGAAACAACAATTACATCAAAGATACAAGTGAACACAACTATATATGAAAAACTTAGAGGCACAACAAGTTGAACTAAAACATACCATCATGGTTTCAAGGTCACCTGTTAACTTCATATCCTCACGCCTAAGTTGGCCACAGTTTGCACACGAATCTATTTATTGCATGGTCAGTTATGTTAACCATTAGATCAAATTCATATTTGTATTTAGAAGAAGGTTTCCCTGGGATCGGACATAGTGGCACAACATTTAATCATCAGCATATAGGTAAACCATATGTGTAATGGCTCGTATGAAAACACACCAGAAAATGGAGTGCCTACAAGACCAAATCAAATGCACAAGAAATAAGCATGGACATATGACAAGGTTTTATAGGCTCTCTCATTAAATCGTGCAAGAGTATAATCATTGGTTATTGCAACAAAAAAAGAACCAAAATTAACATGATTATACTTACAGTGGACACATGAGTCACTTGAACTATCCCGGGATCAAGGACGGCATGCCTCATACTTAAGTTGCAATCACACATAATGATGTAAACAGAATTATTCCATGAGACCAAATAGTATGGATAATAATGAGTGTTTATGCAATGCACAAGGTCTAAATAATTCGCTGCACAAAAATTGTGACACATTTTAATATTCGGCATCATATAGCCAATGAAAATAAGGAACCACATTTAAATGAACAAAATAAAATGAACTAATATATAAAGACACACCATGTAAAGTGAGAGGCACAAGACTAAATAAAATGGACAAGCAAAGTGCATGGACATATGACAAGGTATTACAGACACCATTTGCCATAAGATGGTGAGAGTAGAATCATCGGCTATTGCAATGAAGCAAAACCAAAAAAAAAAAACATTTAGGTACGAGTGGTGCCCAAACATTTTAATCATTGTCAAGTGCATTTCAAAAAAGTGAAGTATTCATAGATAAAAGCCTCATATAAGACACATGAGGAAAAAAGAGTACATGCATAACCAAATCAAATGCGCAAGCAATATGCATGGACATATGACGTGGACTTATGGGCATCTTTTCTCATTAGATGCTGACAAAGTATAATCATCAGCCATTGCAATGAAAAATAACCAAAAATGAATATCATGAACATGGAGTATAATTACATATTCGACACAAAAATCCAAAGGAAAATGCTAGTGAGAAAAGTAGGATGCACAAGATTTTTATGTGTGCATATCACAAGGCTCACTAGCACCATCCAGAGATCACATGTAGTGTTGCAATAATTTAAATCATCAACCGTTGCAACAAAAAAGAAGCAAGATGAACATCAAGCAGGGCCAACTCAAGAAGGACATGCCTCATATAATAACACATGACGGAAGAAGTCTACCAATAAGACCAAATCAAATGTGTAAGCAATGTGCAGGACATATGACAAGGTTTTATGGGCAGCCTTTTCCATTATAGTATAATCATTGGTAGAGATGGAGCCTCATACTTACATTGGGGTCACACAAGATTTGTATTTGTGCATATATCAAGCCTTGCTTGAACTATCCGGGGATCACCTGTAGTACCCCAAAAATGTAATCATCATCATTTATAATAATAGTAGAACAATAACAGTTGGCTTTTCTACTTGGCGATGCATTATGCTGATACCCACAAGTATAGGGGATCGCTGAAATCTTCGATGGGAAGTATTACCCATATTTATCGTTCGACTCAAGGGGAACACAAGAATACCAATAAGACTTTAGCAATTGAGATGCCACTCTCAGCCACACATGTATATCAATAAACTCACGAAGTAAGTGGTGATTTTATAGCAGTTGATTCAAAGCAGTAAAAGAAAACAGTAAATAAAAGCAGCAAATTTCCGGTTTTCACCGGAAGTAGTAGTATGAAATTTGCAATGGCTAAAAGCGTAGGCATGAGGCAACAATGGGGTAATGTATGGATGATATTGATCATATAATGTAATCCAACTAACATAGCATTCATCTCTAATTCAGTTGTGTGTAGGTGTGTGATCCAAATATAGTCATGTGTACTAACTAAGAGAATTTGCATAACATCTTTTGTCCTTCTTGCCCATTTTACCGGGGTCAACTTGGAACTACAAGCAATTAAGATCTGCCCTTTCAAATAGATAGGAACAAAGCATTAAGATTCATGAACACACATAATCCTCGAACTATCAGATATTCCCCTTGTTTTTCCCTGTCTGTCACCTTAGAGATTCACAGGGTCAACATAATAACAAGTAATACACCTTGCAAATAGATACCAGCCTTATATATATGATAAAGCAATATAGGTTCAGTACTGAAA
Source organism: Lolium rigidum (assembly GCF_022539505.1). NCBI lineage: Eukaryota > Viridiplantae > Streptophyta > Magnoliopsida > Poales > Poaceae > Lolium > Lolium rigidum. Next base: position 155,362,636 of record NC_061509.1, read on the forward strand.
TCATGTCACTCAGGCCCTTGTAACAAGCTTTAAACATAGCAAAGGTGTACTATTGCTCATACATGAACATCTTCAAGATGAATACCTCAAATCTCGATACATATGGATGATTACATGGTCAATCTCATCCAAAACCCGTCCACCTCTTAAGCCTACAGAGAACTACTCACTCATGGTGATGGAGAGTAAGTCCATGATGGCTAGTGATGGTGTCGGTGGCGGTGATGATGAAGAAGCCCTCGAAATCCCTCTCTCCAGGGTGGAGAGCATGATCAATCTGACCCTCAAAACGAAGATCTTGGTCTCGACGATGCTCTGTTTCGCGAAACGTCCTGTCCTTCCGGGGGGTAGGTTTTTAGGATATATAAGGCAACACACGAATGGGGGAGGCGATACGGCGGCCGAGGGCCAAATGGGCCTGGGTGGCGCGCCCAAAGAAGGTGGGCGCGCCACCTGGCCTCGTTTGGGCCTTGTGGCTCCCCTCTCGTGATCCAATGCTCCAGGTCCTTCCTTTTCATGAAAAGCATCCCTGGTATTTTTCCTGAGTTTATTTCCTGTGAAAACTTGACAAAAAGGAGACTTTGCTAAAAACAACATCAGATTCAGCAGTTTTCATCCAAGTATGGTGAGATTCCGAAGCAAATCATTGAGCAAAGTCCTTGGAAAAGTAGATACATTTGATATGTATCATATGCCAGAAAAGCCTATCGTCAGATCGGTGACTTACAAGCGAGGTTGGCACAGGGGTAGGGTGATGGGAGGCCACTACAATCGTCGTTGGGGCACGCCGCTCGGGGTTGATCGTCGCTGCAGCAGTATAGCGACAAAGAAGGGCCGCTTGGGGCCAGTCGTTGTTGGAGTATATGGAGATGGAGAAGGGCTGCTCAGGGAAGGGTGGTCGGAGGTGGTGTCGCGTGGACATCGACATAGATTAGCAGGTCGAGGACGGGGATGAAGACGAGCATGTCGATCAAAATGGGGACGGAGATGAGCAGGTCGAGGACGGGGAGCGATGCATCCCCTCCGTCTCCATGGTAGCATCATCGCAGGAGATGGAGCAATCGGTGACCGACCGACATGTGTGGCGACCGCATGGATCCAAACGAGGGGAATCACTACCGGAGATGGAGGGAGGTAATAAATGAACGGAAGAGAGAAGGGGAAATATAGTGGCAATGACTGCATGAAAATAAGGACGCAATTCGGACTACCAAATATAGTGGTAGTGTGCCCTAGCTGACAGGACATACTAGTCGCGTGTCCCAAGGTAGGCATGTTGCGGGTATGTTATGGACTGAGTGCTGCTAGGGCCCACTTAATGTAGCATGCACAAAACATTGTCCGCTACCAGTAAGCCCATACCATCCACGTAGCCATGTCCATCTCGCTACCAGTAATAACAGCCGCGTGTGGGAAATAAGCCATGCTACCACTGGGTCTGCCCAGCCATTTTCCTACTAGCGTGTAGTGCATCAGTAAAGAGATGCAGTCTATCCTCATTAGTTAATATTGATAGGGATGATATTAGGTTTGGAATAATTAACCTTTATTCCAGATGCAGTACCAAAGACCTAGAGTAAATCTTTTAGATGTTGGAGTTGTTGCACATCAGCCTGCACTATGATGAGTGTATCATCTGCATATTGTATAATAGGAAAAATGCTGGAGCACTGTAAAGCCAAGGGCTTAATCATAAAATATCATTCTACATAAATTCATTCAACATGGGTTGCAGAACATCTGCAGCCAGAACAAAAAGGAGGGGGGAAAGAAGATCTCCCCGCCTCACCCCTCTTTTACATTTGAAAGTCGAACCAGGGATCCCATTGAGTAGTACAAAAGATCAAAGTAGCATAATTAAGAATTTTCTGAATTCATAGTCACCATTGATGACCAAATCCTTTATCTTAAAGCACAACCATAATGAAAGAGTGATCCACTTTGTCAAAGACCTTTTCAAAGTCGAGCTTGAGGGCAACACATTCCTTCTTTGAATTGTAGAAGTGATGTAAATATTCATAGGCCCAGGCTACACAATCTTAGATAGGTATGGATTTAATAAAGCCATATTGATAATGATACTCTTAATTAGAGTTTGAAGTCTACTGGAAAGTAAATTTGTTAAGAGTTTCAGAGTACAATTCAACAGAGGGATACGCCTAAAGTCATGAACTGATGAAGCGCCATATTTTTGAGGCAACACAGTAGTGAAACAAATATTGATACTTTCCAAACATAATGTTCCCTGATAAAATTGGTCCGACAGTTCACAGAGATCCTTCTTAACTCAACATTAAAACCATCATGCCTTGGAGACTTTTTTGTTTCGAAAATCCTTTAAAATGGCATTAATTTCCTCGGGAGTGAAAGTAACTTCAAGGAAGGACAAGTTAGTATTGCCTTGTAGTAACTAAGCCATGTTGGAGATTCGAGTAGAAGGACCAGTCCGCCCTAGCCTTTCCTTGTATGCTGGAAGCAACAATATAGCTTTCTAAGAGTGCTCACTAATAATGTCTCCATTGAAATATGTAGCAACAATGTGATTTCTTCTCTTCTCACTAGAGGCCATGGAGTGAAAAAAATAGAATTTTCATCTCCCAAAATAACCCACTCTATCTTACCTCTCCTGTTCCAATATGCTAATTGCTATTTTACAAGAATAGGCAGGTGATTTTTCATTGCAGGTCTAAAAGTACTTTCCATGACAGACAAAATTTTGAAATTTTCAATGGCATGTAAAAGGGAGATAAAATAGTTTACATCTGCTAACTTTTATTTAATTGAGGATAATTTCTTGGACCATGTCTTTAAATACCTTCTCAATAATTTGAACTTTGAAGACATTCTCTTTGTTGCATCTGCATAGTGAATAGAGTGAGTCCAAGCCAACTCCACTAGTGGAAAGAAACCTTCCATGTCCATCGAGTTATTTTCAAATCTAAAAACTACTGGTTTGAGAATGGAAGTTTCAATGGAGATAACACAAGGGACATGATCAAAAGCAGTCATTGCAAGAGGAAGATCTATTGTATTTGGGAAATTGGAAGTCCAAGCCAAAGAAGAAAAAAATAGTCCAGCCTTTGGAGCAGGGGAGCAGGGGAGCAGTCTGCATGTTGCTCCATGTGAAACTTCTGTCTTAGAGAGGGATATCAACCAAGCCAAGATGACTGATGGCCTCGTTAAAAAGAATCATTTCATTGATATTAGCACCAGGTTTATTTCTAGGGGTGATCTGATTAGATTAAAATCTCCCAACACAAAAAGGCAGTTTTCATGAGAGGGGATGTGTACATTGTGGATCAATTAATTGAAGAAATTCTAATTTCTCCTTATCTTGGTATGGAGTATATATGTTTGTTAGTATCCAATATGTGTCTACTTGTTGGCATGGAACTCTACAGAAAGAGCATATCTATTCTGGAATACTTCATGACCAGTAAACACTGAGTTGTTATAGACAGTGATAATAACACTAGACCGACCAACAAAAGGGACAAATACAAAGGAATCAAACTTTTCGGGGCAAAATTTTCTAAGAAAAATTAGGTCAGCAACATCCATTTTTCACTCTTGGAAAAATATTATATGGCAACCACTCTCATCAGTTTTATCAAAAATAAGAGTCCATTTGGCTGGATCATTTAACCCTCTGATATTCCAGTTCAACACCTTCCAATAGATTTTATGCATTGGTAACATTGGTGGGTGTTGCAAGACTGAAAACCATAAGAAGGAATATCAAAAAAATAGTGATGTTTTGGCACATGGGAGCATATGCACTCTTTATTTTGGAATGCATGCTACACATATTTTGAAATTTCAAAAAAATAAAACAAAAAAATTCACACGTGCATCTTCACGTGCTACGCGCTCACAAAGTCGTTTCATGAAAAATCAACTTGTGGTGTGGAATGTATAAAAACACAAAATTCAATGATAAAAGTAAGGCTTTTCAGAAGATAATTTTCTCTTTTTTACATAGACCACACAAAATATTGATTCCTCACGAAACTTGACGAACACACATATATTATGAAGATGTACATATAGAATGTTTTGACAATTTTTTTGACATTATGAAATATAACTTTTTTGGTAGAGGCAGCATATGCTCCCGGGAGCCGAGTTGAATTTCCGTATCAAACATTACAACCTTATCACATTGATCATTGTAGTGACATGAATCAGAATACAGGGGCCAACACATCCAAATACTTAAGAGGTTCTTTATATTAATGTAAAGTGCCATACATAAACTGATAAAGTTCTCAACATATAGAAGAAAATATAGAGACCAAAGGGAAGCATGAGACTGTATAGAGAGAGAACCATCATTTCCTTCTGTTGGGATGCATTAACATTCTTCTTGTTGACCTGCTTGTGCTTCTTACAAGTTGGTACAAATGGATCAGCTTCATCCTCTATATCTTCTGGCTTAGAGATGCTAAACTTCTCACAACAGACTTCTTAAGTCTCATTTTCAACTATTTAAGGAAACAACCTATATATGCAACCCGATCCACACGTTTCTAGTTTCCGAAGTGGAAAATTGAAATGTGTGGTTGATCTAAAATTCAAGAAACTAAAGTGTGTGAAAGATCGATGTTCGTTGGAACCTAGAGAATAGCGTGATCTGTTGAATTGATTGCTGAAGATCGATTTTCACTTGTTAATCAGTAAACTCTCACATGATCACATGCGTGTTTAGCTTAGCTAAATCACATACTACGCAGCATCTCAAAGACAAATGCGTATGATCTACGAGCAGATTTGATTAATGAGCCACTACGTACATGACTACAACCACATCCACATGACATCACAACATTTGTACGGTACGATCAAGTTTAACTACTAGTACTAGTACTAGTACTAGTTGATCCACTACAATAAGAAACTGACAAAAAAGTTGTCTGCACTACCTAAGCATTTACACCGATGACGTACTACGACTCAGGAAACCGTCTTGCGGACCGGCTTTGGTCCAACTGCCGCGATCAACGCCGACGTCTTCTCCTGGAGCACTCGGACCACGTCCGCCATGGATGGCCGGAGCCCCGGGCTGGCATTGGTGCACTGCAACGCGAGCGCCCCCACGGTGGCAGCCTCCTCCCTGTCGAACACATCTCCCAGCCTCCGGTCCACCACGTCGGCCACTTTGCCCTCGCTGACCGTGGGACCGACGGTGGCGGTCAGCCGGTGTCCCGTCTCCGCGCACATGGCCTCCCGCCCGGTGACGAGCTCGAGCATGAGCACGCCGAAGCTGTACACGTCGCTCTTCTTGGTGGGCACGCCGGAGCGGAGGAGGTGCGGGTCCAGGTAGCCCGGGGAGCCCATGACGTGGCGCGCGGAGGCCCTGGCCGCCGTGGTGGCGGCGGCCGGACGGACCGCGGCGGAGAAGCCGACGTGGGCGAAGCCGAAGTCGCAGAGCTTGGCGTCGAGGCCGGCGTCGAGGAGGACGTTGGAGGCCTTGATGTCGCCGTGGATGACCGCCGGGTCCCTGCTCTCGTGCAGGTACTCCAGCGCCATCGCCACCTGGAACGCGATGGCCATGCGCCGCGCCCACGGGAGCGGCTCCCGCTTTGGGCCGCCTCCCCGTTCCCGGTGTAGCCGCTCGTGCAGGTCGCCGTTCGCGGCGTACTCGAACACCAGGACGCCTTCCTCTGCACGCACGCGGAAAGGAACAAGATCAGCTATAGTAGATACTGTACAGCTCAATCAATCACCTCGTTCATGTGTGACAATGCAAGAGTTGACCACAAGCATGTGGCCGGATGGTGACTGAACATGGGTGATTAGCAAGCTACCTCGTTCGTCGCAGTATCCGAGCAGGCGGACGATGTGTGGGTGGCGCACGGACACGAGCACGTCGAGCTCCTGGCGGAAGACGCGGAGGAGGCGCTCGCTGCTGCGCTGCACCTTGACGGCGCCGAGGCGGGAGGAGGAGAGCGACGCGAGGTAGACCGTGCTGAAGCCGCCCTGGCCGATCACGCGGGAGGAGAAGCCGCCGGTGACCGACTCGACCTCGGCCCACTCGAGCCGCCTCACCCGCCCGCTCTTGCCGTCCGCCGACCCGCCGCTGGGCTCGTCCGAGACGCGGGAGTCCGTTCGGCCGGCGTCATGCTTGTCGCGCTCGCCGCGGCGGAGGCAGTCCAGCAGGCCGCAGCCGTCCGGCATTGCGCGCGCACGCGGCCCGTGCCTGCCCGCCCGCTCGCTCGGCGGTGGAAGTTACGCGCGCGCAAGCCGGCCGGGGAAGTCGTTGGTGATGGAGATAGATAGATAGATAGATCGAAAAAGGCTCTTTCTTGCTACCCCTCGGCCGCGCTTAAGAGATGCCTGGCTGCCAGTGTAGATCAAACAATGGCTAGTGGCGCCCATTGTTATATACTCAAGCTGTCAGCTGCATCTACGAGTGGGACTCGACTAATCATTGCGCGTAAAGAAATGCTGCCTAGACGTGCTTTGAGATGCGTGATGCTGTCGTCACACACACCTCCCCTGCATTTATCGGCATGTTTTGTTCGGCAATAATTAACAAAAACATTCTGAAGCTGCACCTCGTGGTTGGACTGTTGGTGGAGGGATGCAGCTTAATTTCGACAGGCATTTCCATCTGTCAGCACTAGATCGGAGGATGCACGGAGCGTGACGCGCCACCGGCACCAAGTGGCCTCGCATGCGTCTTTTTCCTCGTGTAATGGCCTGCTCCATTAACAAAACATTTTCCGACATGGAATCCCAGGGCAAAGTGCTTGCTAGTAAAAGAAAGAAAGAAATCCAGAAAGGAACTGTACGAGTTGTGGAGCGGACAAGGGCAACGGCCAACGGGAATTCGCCAGTTCAACGGACGTGCGCAGTTACTGCGATGCAAAAGGTACATACCGTTGTGCGCCCACTGTGCTCCCACTACTCTGATCCTCTGCTGCATGTTGTCCCTTAATTTACTACACTTATGACATATCGGCCCAGCCATTTGGATAAAAAAATATGCCCGTTTTGATTCATTTTGATCGGCAGAGTCGATGCCCACTTTATGTTGCATAATTTTTCGTACAAGTTAAACTGTGCAAACTTTGATCAAGAAAATACAAAGATCTACCATGTCACATGCATATAATATGAAAATATAATTCATAACAATTCTCAAAATATTATTATTTTATTGTATATGTTTATATTTTATCAATATAGATGGTTAATCTTTATGAAGTTTGACTTTCATCAAAACTTATATGCAACATATTTTGCGCAGGAGGGAGTAGATAGATATATGAGAGCATCTCCAGTCGCGTCCCCCAAATGGCGTTTGGGGGACGGCGGATAAGAAATTGGGAAAATCGCGTTCCAGTCGCGTCCCCAAAACTAAATAGCGCCTCATTTTATGTCCGGCGTCCCCGGTAGAGACTCTGTGCATAGAGTCTCTACCGGGAACGCCGGACACAAAAATAGCGCCCACATGCATGCATGCAGCCCCTAGTCCCCACATGTCATTCTCTTTTCCCACACTTTCTCTCACCTACTTTTTCCACATGGGATGGTCCCTTCTATTAAAATGCATGCATCCGGACGCTGTTTGAGGGACGCGGCTGGAAAGGGCCTCTTTTTTGTACAGATTTTTGATCTCTTTTTGTCCGGCGTGGTCCCAAACGTGCCCCAAATCGTCTGTGCCGGACGTTTTTTGAGGGACGTGACTGGAGATGCTCCGAGACCCATGTTTAGAGCATCTCCAGCCGTCTCCCCAACGAGACCCCGACAGCCGTTTTTTTACATTCGGACGACGTTATTCGGCTAGCCGCGCCCCTGGCTCCTCGTTTTCCCCCGGATTTGGCCATTCGTCCGTCTGGAGATCCAAGGACATCCCCGGCCCCCGGGTGCTCGGGGACTCCGGACGAGAGAAAAGCGGGGACGGGTCCGCTCTGTCGACGAGAGAACACACGAACCCCACCACTTTGTCGTCGCAAATCCCCCCTCCCCTCCCATTGCTCTATCGCCGCCGGCACCACCCCTCGCCAATCCGCCGGCCGGTTGCCTCAACTCCACCGTTCCTCCACCCAGCAGCCTATATTCCGCCGCCCGTCCTCCCCTCTGTGTATTTTCCGCCCTCCAAAAGCTCTCTCGCGTCGTGCCTCTTCGACACGCCTGGCATGTGTTCGTCCAATTGCCTGGCCGAACATGGCCTCCGACGAGGAGGAGGAGCAGATGTTCACCGAGATTTTTGATAAAGAAATGGCAGCCGCCGCCCAAGACGACGAGCACATGCTGATCCTAGCTTGCCTGTTCGGCTTGTACGCCGACTCGGCCATTGGTCGCCGTGGTTGGTCGGCACCGGGTCGCCGGAAGTGCAAGCCGAGGCAGTGAATGGAGGGCTGATACGTCTCAAACGTATCCATAATTTCTTATGTTCCATGCTACTTTTATGATGATACTCACATGTTTTATACACATTATATGTCATTGTTACCGGCCAAAACCCACCAGCGAGCAGCGACGGGCAACACGGAGAGCCGGGAGGCTCCCAGGACTGCTGGTGGGCCCTGGTCCCTCGGGCGACGGCCCGCAATGCTCTGGCACACGTCCTGGCGGTTGCGAGGGCGTGCCACCAGACCTATACCTGGTCAGGAAGGTGATGGATTGCTTCGTCAAGTTTTCTGCATGGCAAACACGTAAACATTAAATACGAGCCCCGATCGGCTCTTAGGTTACCCTGTGAATCGGCTCAAAGAGCCGATTGCCCCATGGTTCACGTTGGATTCACAATGACATGGGGATCCTGCTTAATCAATACCAAGTAAAATCAATCTATGACAGTTTAGGGTTTTCACCGCATAACCGGAACATCCTACACGTAGTTGAGCCTAGCAGATACGGAAGATGATGGAAAACTATTCCTAAAAGAGGCCAAAAAACCAACATGAAGTCGATTCCCGGAACAATCCCTTCTAGGATCAGCAAACCATACCCTACGCACTACCGGATCGTTCAACCCGTTTGCAAGGCCTAACCATGCAGATATCAAACTAATCCTTGAAGAACAAGGAACAACTATAACAGATCGGATCTACCAAATAACGACTAAGCAAGACGCTGCCCTTACACCCAATATGGGTGCAAAGGCAGCTAGATATTGAGGGACAGCGTAGCTAAACAAGCATATCATGAAAGTATCGACGTCAGCCCCAAAACATCCACGATAAGGGTGTTGCTCGCCATCAAAAAGGCTTCAGCACGAGCAACACCAACAACGAATAAAATGATACTGCCTAGATCGCAAGATGCGATCTAGGCAGCATGTTGCTTACCCGGGAGAAACCCTCGAAACAAGGGGTGGCGATGCGCCTAGATTGGTTTGTTGTGAACGTGATCGTCCTCCTTTCTCAATAACCCTAGGTACATATTTATAGTCCGTGGACTTTCTAATTTGGGAATAAACCTAACCGTGTACGAGCTAAACTCTATCTCTTAATTCTAACAAAGTCTACCATAATGTACAAATACAAGGGCAATCTGGCCCAAACTCTCGTACAAGGCCGATTCAGAAATATTCCTCGTGCACATCCTTTAAGCTCATCTCAATCACGGCCCATCTCTTGGTCCGGTCAAAATCTGGTGATAACACATGCCCCCCTGGTTTTGGCAATGATAATTTCAAAACCACTCTGTTTTTTCTCCGTAGGGTCACGTCGTGGCAGAGCAGAACCATCACAGTATCCTTTCATCATGATGCCTTGCCTTCTCAACTTCTCTGCACGATTTGACAGTCTTGGCACCATGTCCTCGGAAACCGCCGCAGCATTAAATCTCCACTATATCCCCTTTATTTAACCGCGTCAAGCAGTTTGCTTCTTCATCCCCCTGCTCCGTACTAGCCATCGGAAAGCCCTCCTCTGCACCATGGACTCCTCCTCCTCCTCCTCTGCCTCCTCAGGTCTTTCCTCCATATCCTCTTCCTCTCGTGAGCCGACGCTGGAGTGGGACTCGCTGGCGGTGCACGATGTCCTCACCCCAACGAAGTGGGACAAGGAGGATCATGATTCCTCCGTCTGGTCCGGGGATGACAAGTCCTTGACCGACGGAGAAGACGACTTCCAGTTCCTCGTTGATGGGGAGCTGGAGGCGGAGAGCGAGGACGACTTCTTCTCCTGGGACGACTTCACCTCCTCCGACGAGGAGGAGGAAGAGGAGAACGACACCTCCTCCGACGAGTATCCGCCGGAGAAGCGCTTCCGCGCCGGGTCGGATGGCGATGACGACGACGACGATGACGAGGAGGAAGAAGCCCCTGCCGAAGGCCACGGCAGCAGCGACGAGGAGCTCGCCGGCAGCAGCGCCGATGGCAGCCAGGACGGCGACGACGAGGGCAGCGACGGCCCTTAGATTAGGGACTATTAGCATAGGACTAGTAGTAGTAATCGGCTCTTCTTTTGTTCTTCCTTTCCTGAGCAATCGGCTCTTCTCTGTAAAAACCCTCTTTATTAATGAAGAAAATGTTTCTATGCCGATTTTGCTTTCATATCAATTCTGCCGATTGTCAAAGCAAGTCAACGCGCAAAGAGCCGATGGCAGTGCATCGGCCTTTACCATAAAACACGAGTAAGGCCAAATCAGTTGCCTATTCAAATGGTAACCTGCAACCCTTATCTGAAAGAGTAAACTCAGATCCCCAAATCGCCGCTCGAACAGATCCAACTTACGGCCACGCGAATCTCAGATCTCAATTGCGCAGATTCAACTCCGCAGCGAATCCAATGGCGGAATCATCCAACGCCAACACTACGGTCTCTGGCCTGAAGGTAATCCTCAACCGCTCCTCGCTATCCGAGCATAGTGTTAACAGCAAACATCTGAATTAATGTCTCATTTCGTCATCAATTTTTAGGTATCAGACATTCTGTTACCGCATCCTTCTCTTCCAAATTGTCTCTGTCTTGGCCCTTGTTCTACCGAGAGTCCTGCCCATTTGATTTCATGCGAGGCCAATAGAATTCCCTTCGTGAACCAGAATTTAGATCTAACTTCTTGGGCCGACTGCTTACGAGCCTGGCCTAACCCTCTCGAAGATTGGGTGTCATGGTACGAGTAGAGTATCCAAGACCCACTATGCTAAATGGGAAACCGCAGGAATAGCCGATGCTCTATCTTTATCATCTGTCTCCCCTTGAGAAACATGAAAATCTTCTAAAAACCATCGGCTACTTACGGTCGGATGCTCGAAGCTGCTTCATGTTTGGCCACGGCCCCATGACACCAACTCTACTAGATGTGGCCATGATCATCGGTCTAGACATTGCATCCCCAAGCCCCACTTGCCTTTATGCTGCCAAAGGTCCCTTTCACACTCTCTTCCAAAACAGAGTGCACAAGCTGGGGTGCTTATCTTCGACGCCACATGAAAAACAAAGGCCCCAGTAACGGAGAAAGAACACACGGCCTTCCTGAATTTCCGGTTGGAGCACTTCATATTCTGTGGCCCTTCACTTGCTCCAACCAAGAATTACCTTTCCTTGGCCTATGAACTTGCCGAGGCACCCAGCTTGGCATTGGCAAACTGTTCCTTGGAGAGGTCTATCGATATCTCCAACTAATGTCTGTCAAACTCGTTTTCCCAAAAGACAGTCAAAACAGGAGGTCCCTGGTGGTTTATTCAGTTATGGGCTCAGCTGTATTTCCAGAACCATGTCCCAAACTTTCCACCTTTGGCCACCTCCACCTTTCCAGATACTAACAGGAAGCCAATCCGGTGCACTAGCTACGGCCAAGCTCTATATAGCCTCCCAGGTAGTAAACTGATCCTCAAGGAAGCATTGGAGTGGTTCAGAATTTTCTACCAAGGCCTGGACAATCCTCTCTTCTTCCCTTATACGGAGTGTAAATTTTTTGAAAATCCAGTTTCCTTCAGGCTAGACAGCTTTGCCGATGACGCCAGCACCTGGCAATTGTATTCCATCATGATCCGTCCCTGCTTCCTTCCAGTTGGCATGAGCACCTCAAACAGGATCATCAAACCTGGTTATGAGTCTTATCAGCCGGTCGTAGCAGCCCGGCCGTTTGGTCTTGGGCAGGTGTCTCCCCATTTCTTCCTCCACCACTTAACAGAGAAGCGAGCTGATCTGCCCGATGTCCTCACCGGTCAGAGGTGTTACTCTTTCTTTGATACTCTAGCCATCCCAGTTCCTCACAACCTCTCTTTTACCTCATCAACCGATGGTTTTGAGACTTGGTGGCCAATGTGGAAGACTCATGCCTTCAGGAGAGCTCTGGGACCGTTGCTGAAACAACTTGATGCTGAATATGATATCCCTGCAGAATAGGTACCACTACTCACAAATTTTCTTGAAGTGGCTTACAATGATTTCTTTTCTTTTATAACCTTGCTCTGTCTCCTTGCAGCAACAAGACGGTCCAGAACCTGTACATGATGACGGCCCCCCCTTCAAATTCCTCCCACCAGCTCCGGTGGTCCTCTTCTGCAAAAACTCACCACCCTTGAAAAAGGTTGTGATGCAGAGCCAGCCGATTTCACCAAAATCGGCCTCCAAGAGCAGAGTATCTTCTGGGCCAGCTGCCCCCCGAGCCTCAGTCAAGGCGAGAACAGAAATAAGGAAAGTAGCTGCCAGGAAGACCTTGAAGCGCCAAAACCCTACTCCTGCTCAAGAAAGTTTGCACGTAAGCTGATCCATGCCTTGGCTGATTTCATCTATCCTTCTAGGCCTCTGCAACATGCTTGTATTTCTTTTACAGGCCTCTACTGAAGAAAACTCCAGCGAGGAGACACAGTCCAGTCGAAGGGACTCGAGCTCGGGCAACCCTGGGAAAACCACCACGCAGAGCCAGCCAGACTTGCCACCATCGGCTTCCAAGAAAAGGTCAGCTCTTGAGCCTGCTGCTTCCCAAGCTCCGATCAAAGCAGGGCAGGGCGGTCTACGCACAAAGAGCCGATGCATCAAGAGAGCTCGCAAGGAACCGCAAACCTCTTCATTAAACCAGGAGATTTCGAATGTAATTACCCTCCATACTCTCCTTGGCTCATAATTCATGCTAACCTATTGCTGTTCTCATTGGCTAACCACTTCCTTTGCAGACTGACGACACCTCTAGTGGGGAAGTCGAGGAGGTACTGATGCCATCCGCCACTCTGGACCTAGCAACTTCTAAAAGTGCAGCTGACAAGGTTGCCGACTTGGCCAAGCCCACAGCAGAAACACAAGAACCGATCACCTCTTCATCGGCTGTTCCTCTGGTCCTAGGAGAGGTACACTCCCTTCCCTTAGCTCTACCCTTCTCTTTCACTGTCTACTGATGTTGTTCTTGTTGTTTGTCAGGGTTATGACCTCTCAAACTTGCTAACGTTCGACCCTGAATCCATCGAACCGGCTACTTCTAAAGCAAGTGAAGAGTCAGGACCCAGCGCTACACATGGTCAACTCCAGCATCTCAAGGCCCTGCTCTCCTCCTCAATTGAGACATTGGTTGAAGACCCCGAGGAAGTGAAGAGCATTCTTGAAGACATCCAGCCTCATCTCCCGGTGACGTTGCAGGTGAAACTCTGGCCAGTTGTGACTCTGTCTTCCTATAGGTCAAGGGTGAAATTGGCTCGTCAGAGAATCGACCTACGCCACGCCCAGCTTCCGTTGAAAGCCGATATTGCAGACAAATGTCAGCGGCTTAATGAGAAAAAGGCAGCTTTGGACGCCAAAACTGACACCTCTGTCAGCACTGCTGAACTTGAGACCTTGCGAAAGGAGTTGGAGGACCTTGAAGAGAGGGTCCGGGCAACCAAGCAGCTCATCCAAGATAAGGAAGCTCTTATTGCCCACTCCCACGAGGAAGCAGAAGACCTCAAAGCTGAGCCGAAGACCGATCCGGCCGAAATACGCGCCTCGAACAAGCAGCCGGTGACGAGCAAGGACGAAGATGATGAGGCCGAGATCGCCGAGGTGGATCGTGTTTGTGCTGACGCCCTCCATGCCCTTGAGGCATTCCTTCAGTAGAGCCTCTCTATGTAACCTGATAACTGCTCAATTGAGCTTGTACCTCTAGAGTCGATGGCTGTGCATCGGCTTTTTAGTTCTAAAGTCGATGTCCGTGCATCGGTCGTACTTGTATCCTGTTGTTCTGTATATTTTTTTTACTGGCCGATTTCGTGCATCGGCCCCATATTTCATTGTCCGTTATTCCATATTAGGTGCCCCCCGAGCCGAATCTTTCAAGTAATTGAAGATATCGGCTCTCCAGTCATCCGATTCCAGGAACTGTAGCTGAACGTCGGCTGGGTTTTGCTGATAAATCTTGGTCGTGGCTTATCCCCAGGACCAATGTCAATCTCTTCTAGCTCATCAACCGATGTAAACCCATACCCTAGCTTTCCGTCGCCTGCTAGATCGATGCTGAACACAGGCAAAACGTATGGTAAGGATAATTTTGGCCAATTGCTAGAATCGGCCTCCTTTTTGATTGCATTGCTCAATGAAGGTTTACAACTTATCTGTGCTTTCCTACGGGAGGGAGTTTCCCTACTCCGACTGCGTGACATGGTTGAGGTGAGATCATTGCTTTTTATTTTTTGGGGCCGATCGCAGGGATCGGCCTTGCCACGTACGTCGATTGATTCTGCTCTTGTTACTCGGTCAGGCCGGTGGATAAGACCAGCCTCACCCCGTTTTTTGTAACCTCGATGCAATCACAGCCGTCCAAACTGACTCTAGAGAGCGGCTCTTGGTCTTCCGAGTCCCAAATATTCATGCCGGCTATGGAGACCTCGATCGAATCATCTGCATGCACGACCTCCACCTCATCTCCATCCCACTGTATCAGGCATTGGTGCATCGTAGATGGAATGCAGCAGTTGGCGTGAATCCAATCCCTCCCTAGCAGGACAGCATAGGTGCTTTTGCTGTCGACGATGAAGAATGATGTAGGGATGGTCTTTCGGCCTACGGTTAAATCCACGTTCAGAACGCCTTGCGTCTCTGAGGCTTGGTCGTTGAAGTCGCTTAGTGTGACATTGGTTTTGATCAGATCTGCGTTAGAGCGTCCCAAACGCCGTAACATGGAGTATGGCATTATGTTGACTGCCGCTCCCGTGTCGACCAACATCTTGCCGATGGGCTGCCCATTGATATAACCTTTTAGGTACAGGGCCTTCAAATGTTTGTAGCCCTTCTCTCGTGGCTTTTCAAAAATAACTGGTCGTGGACCGCAGTCAAACTGTGCTATCGGCACTTCTTCAGTTCCTGGAGCTCGAAACTCCGACGGAAGTATGAACACCATATTTGTGCCAGCCGATGTACCCACATCGGCTTTTACTTGCTTGGGGCGCCATTCTTTCTTCTGTGGACGACTCACCTCGTCCAAAGTTTGCTGAATTTTCACGGTCGGATCGAGGCCGCGCTTTCCTCAACGTGTGCGGGTATTGCGCCTCGGCTTGCTCCAAGCTACGTAGCCGCCGAACCCTACGCTTCTGGGAGTGGCTGAGTCCATCAGGACACCACCTTGGCCGGTGGTATCTATCCTCTTCTTCATCTTCTGACTCCTCATAATCTTCATCTTGAGATGACTCAGCTCGTTTGTTCTGTGGTGGGAGAGGCCCTAGACGCTTGAACACTGACACTTCGCCTGCGTCCTTCTTCTGCTGTCTACACTCTGGGCAGTTGTCGATCGTAGGCAATCGGCTCATTCCCGAATCCCAACAGTGCTTAAAGAAAGGAGAGTCCCAGTGTCTATCCATGTCTTCCTGCTCTCTCGATCTCCCTTTAGCGCGGCGCTCATATCCTTCGTTGTCTCTATCATACCGACGATATCTTCCATTGTCAACGTCAGACCGATGATATCTTCCGTCTTCTCTGTCGTACCGCCGACGTCGGTCATACTGACGCTCATATTTGTTAAGGAGATGTGCAGAAAATGGTCGTTGATATCGCACGCTTCTCACTTGTTCCTCGGTGAGGTACCGTCTGTCATTATATTGGGGCCGGTCGCGTGTGCTGGCCTCCTCCTTTTCCTTGCCACTGGAGTGACTGCTTTCTTCTTTATCCTTGCCACGGTGGTATACAGGCCCTGCCATGTTAACCTCAAATGAAAAACGTGGCTGATGCCTCGTGGAGTGATTGATTCCCACCATGTTGACGCCAGGAAACGGGTGCGTGTCCACTTTCATGGCAAACTGGCCGAGGATCAGACGGCCTTGTTCTATCGCCATTTGGATCTGTCGGCGCAGCTCTTTGCAGTTATTGGTGACGTGGGTGAACGAGTGATGCCACTTGCAATATGGTCTCCAGTTCACCTCTTGTGCTGTAGGGATTTTATGGCCTTCGGGTAACTTCAGCTGTTTTTCCTTGAGCAATAAATCGAATATCTGCTCAGCCTTGCTTACGTCGAAGTCAAACCCCCTTGCATGCCCTTGTGGTTTCACCCATTTGCAGGACACGGGTACTGCCCCCCGAGCCCATTCATCCACGGATACTTCCAGTTCTCCTGGAGAATCCTCAACTTCTTTTGTCTCGATCAGGCCTATCGGACGCTTAAACTTGTCTTGGTATAGTTCTGGGTGGCGCTGCTCATACGATGTTAATTTCTGGACCATGTGCGCAAGTGAACTGTACTCCACGTGGAAAGCCAGATCCTTGATCGGCGCTGCGAGGCCCAACACTGTCAGCTCGACTGCTTCCTTCTCATTTAGACGAGCCGAATAACATCGGTTCTTAACGATCCTGAAGCTGCTGGATGTACTCCGACACTGTTTCTCCGCGTCTTTGCCGTACTTGCGCTAGATCGGCAATGCCAGCCTCGGTAGCCTCTGAGTGATATTGGACATGAAACTGCTCTTCCAGTTGCTTCCACGTCCGGACTGAGTTTGGTGGAAACGAGGTGTACCACCCAAAAGCCGATCCCGTGAGAGATTGCGCGAAAAACCTCACACGTAGCGGATCTGATGCTGAAATCATGCCCAACTGTGCCAAGTATCGGCTCACGTGCTCGATCGAACTAGATCCTTCTGATCCATTGAACTTTGAGAATTCAGGGAGCTGATACTTGGGTGGCAGAGGGATCAAATCATACTCGTCGGGGTACGGCTTGGAATAGCCGATTGTTCTCCTCTTTGGCAGGATGCCGAACTGGTCTCTCAAGATGGTACTGATTTGCTCCACGGTATGAGCTGCAGGGACCGAGCTTTCATGACCTGTTCCGGTGGCATATTTAGCTAGCCACGCCTGTTTATCGGCATCCGCTCCAGAAATCCCTGCTGGTGCAATCTGGTTCGTGCGCGCCAAGCTATTGCAGTCCGGCACGTATGTGCACACGTATCCATGTGGGATCTCTTTGGGTGGCTCATAGAGGAATTGGCAATCGCCAGGATCGCCTCCAACCTTGTAGACGACGTACGCCGGTGAACCCTGCGGCTCTGGAGCTGTAAGCGCGAACGGCAGTGGCGGTCTGGTCTGGAACGGTATTTCTCCCTAGTGAGTTCCTAGGGCAGGTCCTGACGGAGAGTACTGATGCTTCATGATCTCCTGAACCACGCGAACCGCAACGCGCTCGAAAGCGTTCACCAGGCTCTCAGAATGACGGTGTAGAGAATGAGCCACCATGCAATTAACTTCCGGCGCGAGCTGCGGTACGTTCCTCCGAAGGGACGGACGGATCTACCTCGTCGAGAACACCTTCGGGCGAGAACCCTTTCCACCTGATGCCATGTGAACGAGTCTTCGTGAAAGAGCCGATGAGATCAGATTCGAAGACGGCTTTAATCTCATCATACTTCTTCTTGTGCTCCTCAGACAGATCTTGGTACGTGACTGGTTCGTCCGCCACCTCGGCTGCAGATTTTAACATGGTTGCTGCAGATGTCGACGTAGTTGTTGTTGTGTGTCCCACCGGGCGTGCCAGAATGTGTTACCGGCCAAAACCCACCGGCGAGCAGCGACGGGCAACACGGAGAGCCGGGAGGCTCCCAGGACACTGCTGGTGGGCCCTGGTCCCTCGGGCGACGGCCCGCAATGCTCTGGCACACGTCCTGGCGGTTGCGAGGGCGTGCCACCTGACCTATACCTGGTCAGGAAGGTGATGGATTGCTTCGTCTAGTTTCCTGCATGGCAAACACGTAAACATTAAATACGAGCTCCGATCGGCTCTTAGGTTACCCTGTGAATCGGCTCAAAGAGCCGATTGCCCCATGGTTCACGTTGGATTCACAATGACATGGAGATCCTGCTTAATCAATACCAAGTAAAATCAATCTACGACAGTTTAGGGTTTTCACCGCATAACCGGAACATCCTACACGTAGTTGAGCCTAGCAGATACGGAAGATGATGGAAAACTATTCCTAAAAGAGGCCTAAAAACCAACATGAAGTCGATTCCCGGAACAATCCCTTCTAGGATCAGCAAACTATACCCTATGCACTACCAGATCGTTCAACCCGTTTGCAAGGCCTAACCATGCAGATATCAAACTAATCCTTGAAGAACAAGGAACAACTATAACAGATCGGATCTACCAAATAACGACTAAGCAAGACGCTGCCCTTACGCCCAATATGGGTGCAAAGGCAGCTAGATATTGAGGGGCAGCGTAGCTAAACAAGCATATCATGAAAGTATCGACGTCGACCACGATACGTCCCCGACGTATCCATAATTTCTGTTGTTCCATGCTTGTTTTATGACAATACTTACATGTTTTGCTTGCACTTTATGATGATTTCATGCATTTTCCGGAACTAACCTATTAACAAGATGCCACGGTGCCAGTTCTGTTTTCTGCTGTTTTTGGTTCCGAGAAAGGCTGTTCGGGCAATATTCTCGGAATTCGACGAAACGAAGACCAAACCTCCTATTTTTTCCGGAAGCGTCCGAACACCGAAGAAGAGTCGGAGAGGGGCCGAGAGGACCACCACACCATAGGGCGGCGCGGCCCGGCTCGGGCCCGCGCCGGCTCGTGGTGTGGCGCCCCAGTGCCCCCTGCGCCGCCTTTTCGCCTATAAAATCCCTTTCGACCTAAAAACACCGTAACTCTGGACGAAACTCCGGAAAGACTCCGGGGTGCCGCCACCATCGCGAAACTCCAATTCGGGGGACGAAGTCTCGTCCCGGCACCTCGCCGGGACGGGGAAGTGCCCCGGAAGCCATCTCCATCAACGCCATCGCCTCCATCATGCTCCGTGAGTAGTTCCCCCATGGACTACGGGTTCTAGCTGTAGCTAGTTGGTATTCTCTCCCCCATGTACTTCAATACAATGATCTCATGAGCTGCCTTACATGATTGAGATTCATCTGATGTAATCGGTGTTGTGTTTGTCGGGATCCGATGGATTGTTACGTTATGATTGTCTATCTACAAAGTTTATGAAGTTATTGTTGCTGCAATCTTGTTATGCTTAATGCTTGTCACTAGGGCCCGAGTGGCATGATCTTAGATTTGAGCTTTATATTATTGTTTAGATTGTATCTACAAGTTGTATGCACATGTCACTGTCCGGAACCGAAGGCCCCAAAGTGACAGAAATCGGGACAACCGGAGGGGATGGCGGTGATGTGAGGGACACATGTTTTCACGGAGTGTTAATGCTTTGCTTCGGTACTCTATTAAAAGGAGTACCTTAATATCCGATAGTTTCCCTTGAGGCCCGGCTGCCACCGGCTGGTAGGACAAAAGATGTTGTGCAAGTTTCTCATTGCGAGCACGTACGACTATTATTGGAAAACATGCCTACATGATTAATGATCTTGATATTCTGTCTTAATGCTATTTCAATCCTATCAATTGCCCGACTGTAATTTGTTCACCCAACACTTGTTATTGGAGAGTTACCACTAGTGTAGATAGCTGGGAACCCCGGTCCATCTTTCATCATCATATACTCGTTCTACATGTCAAGCTGTTTTCCGGTGCCATTGCTCTCATACTACTATTACTGCTCGTACGTATTCATCGTTACTATTGCTCTCATATCACTGCTACTTTCACATCACCCCTGTTGCTAGTGCTTTTCCAGGTGCGGCTGAATTGACAACTCAGTTGTTAAGGCTTATAAGTATTCTTTACCTCCCCTTGTGTCGAATCAATAAATTTGGGTTTTACTTCCCTCGAAGACTGTTGCGATCCCCTATACTTGTGGGTCATCAAGCCCCAAAACATCCACGATAAGGGTGTTGCTCGCCATCAAAAAGGCTTCAGCACGAGCAACACCAACAACGAATAAACTGATACTGCCTAGATCGCAAGATGCGATCTAGGTAGCATGTTGCTTACCCGGGAGAAACCCTCGAACCAAGGGGTGGTGATGCGCCTAGATTGGTTTGTTGTGAACGTGATCGTCCTCCTTTCTCAATAACCCTAGGTACATATTTATAGTCCGTGGACTTTCTAATTTGGGAATAAACCTAACCGTGTACGAGCTAAACTCTATCTCTTAATTCTAACAAAGTCTACCATAATGTACAAATACAAGGGCAATCTGGCCCAAACTCTCGTACAAGGCCGATTCAGAAATATTCCTCGTGCACATCCTTTAAGCTCATCTCAATCACGACCCATCTCTTGGTCCGGTCAAAATCTGGTGATAACAGTCATTATTATGCATTTTCCGGCACTAACCTATTGACAAGATGCCGAAGTGCCGGTTCCTGTTTTCTGCTGTTTTTGGTTTCAGAAATCCTAGTAAGGAAATATTCTCGGAATTGGACGAAATCAACACCCAGAATCTTATTTTTCCACGAAGCTTCCAGAACACCGGAGAGAGACCAGAGGGGAGCCAGGGGGGCCCACACGCCAGGGCGGCGCGGCCAAGGGGTGGGGCGTGCCCCCCTATTGTGTGGCCCCACCAGGGCCCCTCCGAGGCTGCCCTTCCGCCTACTTAAGGACTCCATCGCGAAAACCCTAAAAGAATAAGCCACTGTACGAGCAACCTTCCCGGAGCCGCCGCCATCGCGAAGCCAAGATCCGGGGACGGAAGTCTCTGTTCCGGCACGCCGGCGGGACGGGGAAGTGCCCCGGAAGGCATCTCCATCGACACCACCGCCAACTTCATCGCCGCTCTTGTCTCCCATGATGAGGAGGGAGTAGTTCTCCCTCGAGGCTAAGAGGCTGTACCGGTAGCTATGTGGTTCATCTCTCTCTCCCATGTGATCTTTATGTGATCATGAGCTTTGTGATCTAGTTGAATATCATCTATGTGCTACTCTAGTGATGTTATTAAAGTAGTCTATTCCTCCTTCATGATGTAATGGTGACAGTGTGTGCATCATGTAGTACTTGGCGTAGGTTATGATTGTAATCTCTTGTAGATTATGGAGTTAACTATTACTATGATAGTATTGATGTGATCTATTCCCCCTTTCATAGTGTAATGGTGACAGTGTGTGCGCTATGTTAGTTCTCGGTCTAAATTGCAATGATCTATTATGCACTCTAAGGTTATTTAAATATGAACATCGAATGTTGTGGAGCTTGTTAACTCCGGCATTGAGGTGGTCTTGTAGCCCTACACAATGAATGGTGTTTGTCATCCAACAAGAGAGTGTAGAGAAAGTAGTATTTGTTTATTCAGTTATGTGATCAATGTTGAGAGTGTCCACTAGTGAAAGTATGATCCCTAGCCTTGTTTCTGAATAAGTTACACCACAGAGAATTGCTTCCCACGCCAGCAAGCTATTTTCTGGCACCGCTTGTTTACTATTTTTCTGCATCTTTACTTCTCGCAATATTACCATCATCTATACCACATGTGTTTTACTATCTCTTCGCCGAACTAGTGCACCTATACATCCGACAAGTGTATTAGGTGTGTTGGGGACACAAGAGACTTCTTGTATTGTGATTGCGGGGTTGCTTGAGAGGGATATCTTTGACCTCTTCCTCCACGAGTTCGATAAACCTTGGGTGATCCACTTAAGGGAAAACTTGCTTCGCTGTTCTACAAACCTCTGCTCTTGGAGGCCCAACACTGTCTACGGGAAAAGTAGCGTGAGTAGACATCAAGCTATTTTACGGCGCCGTTGCCGGGGAGGAAAGGTAAAAGGCACTCATACTCCGGTCCCAGGTAACTAAGTTATTTTCTGGTGCCGTTGTAAGTGCTCGAAGCTATTTCCTTTAGATCCTGCAATTGCATCTTTTTGTTTCTTATTTTTATTTCACTAGTTAGGCATAATGGAAAGCAACTATGATCTTTTTAAGCTATTTCCTGAGTTAAGACATGGATTGTTTGCTGCGAAAATTAAAAAACCTATGGAATTTTATTTGCATGCTAGTAGCAATGATATTAGTATGAACGCTTTGAACATCATTGTTGCTAATGATATGGAAAATTCTAAGCTTGGGGAAGCTGATTTTGATGAGCATGACATTTTTAGTCCCCCAAGCATTGAGGAGAAAATTTTCTTTGATGATACTTTGCCTCCTATTTATGATGATTATAATGATAGTGGTCATTTGGTGCCGTCTACTATGGAAAGTAAATTTTATTATGATTATACTATGCCTCCTACACTTGATGAGAATAATAATGATAGCTACTTTGTTGAATTTGCTCCCACTACAACTAATAAAATTGATTATGCTTATGTGGAGAGTAATAATTTTATGCATATAGCTCATGATAAGAATGTTTCATTTGATAGTTATATTGTTGAGTTTGTTCATGATGCTACTGAAAATCTTTATGAGAGAGGAAAATATGGTTGTAGAAATTTTCATGTTACTAAAACACCTCTCTATATGCTGAAATTTTTGAAGTTACACTGGTTTTATCTTCCTATGCTTGTTGCATTATGCTTCATGAATTTATTTATTTACAAGATTCCTTTTCATAGGAAGTGGGTTAGACTTAAATGCGTTTTGAATTTTCTTTTTGATGCTCTCTTTTTGCTTCAACTCTCATCCTTATGCGAGCATCATTAAAATCACCGAGCCCATCTTAATGGCTATAAAGAAAGAACTTCTTGGGAGATAACCCATGTGTTTATTTTGTTACTGTTTTGTTGAGTCTTGGAAGTTGTTACTACTGTAGCAACCTCTCCTTATCTTATTTTATTGCATTGTTGTGCCAAGTAAAGTCTTTGATAGCAAGGTTCATACTAGATTTGGATTACTTCGCGAAAGCAGTTGCACTTTGTCACGAATTTGGGTAGGGTTCTCTGTAGGTAACTCGAGAAAAATATGCCAATTTACGTGCGTGATCCTCGGATATGTACGCAACTTTCATTCAATTTGAGCATTTTCATCTGAGCAAGTCCAGTGCCTCTAAAAAATTCGTCTTTACGGACTGTTCTGTTTTGACAGATTCTGCCTTTTATTTCGCATTGCCTCTTTTGCTGTGTTGGATGGATTTCTTTGTTCCATTGACTTCCAGAAGCTTTGGGCAATGTCCAGAAGTGTTAAGAATGATTGTGTCACCTCTGAACATGTGAAATTTTGATTATGCACTAAACCTCTAATGAGTTGTTTCGAGTTTGGTGTGGAGGAAGTTTTCAAGGGTCAAGAGAGGAGGATGATATATGATTAAGAAGAGTGAAAAGTCTAAGCTTGGGGATGCCCCGTGGTTCATCCCTGCATATTTCAAGAAGACCCAAGCGTCTAAGCTTGGGGATGCCCAAGGCATCCCCTTCTTCATCAACAATTTATCGGGTTTCTTCTCTTGAAACTATATTTTTATTCGGTCACATCTTATGTACTTTACTTGGAGCGTACTGTTTGTTTTTGTTTTGTTTGAATAAATTCATGCTTGTGTGGGAGAGAGACACGCTCTGTCATTGCGTATGAACACATGTGTTCTTAGCTTTACTCTTAATGTTCATGGCGAAGGTTGAAACTGCTTCGTTCATTGTTATATGGTTGGAAACGAGAAA
Source organism: Lolium rigidum (assembly GCF_022539505.1). NCBI lineage: Eukaryota > Viridiplantae > Streptophyta > Magnoliopsida > Poales > Poaceae > Lolium > Lolium rigidum. The sequence continues at coordinate 155,386,479 of NC_061509.1, forward strand.
ATGCTGCATGTGGTAATTGGTATAATGTCTTGAATAATTTGATACTTGGTAATTGTTGTGCTCATATAGATCATGTTTAAGCTCTTGCATCATGTACTTTGCACCTATTAATGAAGAACTACATAGAGCTTGTTAAAATTTGGTTTGCATGATTGGTCTCTCTAAGTCTAGATATTTTACGGTTAAGGTGTTTGAACAACAAGGAGACGATGTAAAGTCTTATAATGCTTACAGTATGTTCATATGTGAGTTTTGCTGCACCGTTTTATACTTGAGTTTGCTTCAAACAACCTTGCTAGCCTAGCCTTGTATTGAGAGGAATTCTTCTCGTGCATCCAAATCCTTGAGCCAAAAACTATGCCATTTATGTCCACCATACCTACCTACTACATGGTATTTCTATGCCATTCCAAAGTAAATTACTTGAGTGCTACCTTTAAAATTTCATTCCTTGTCTTTGCAATACATAGCTCATGGGAAAATAGCCTTAAAAACTATTGTGGTATTGAATATGTAGCTATGTATCTTATTTCTTATAAGTTGCTTGTTGAGCGGTAACCATGCTTCTGGGGACGCCATCAACTATTACACCTTTGTTGAATATCATGTGAGTTGCTATGCATGTTCGTCTTGTACTGAAGTAAGGGCGATTTTCATGATCAAATGGTTTGAGTATGCATATTGTTAGAGAAGAACATTGGGCCGCTAACTAAAGCCATGATCCATGGTGGAAGTTTCAGTTTGGACAATTAATCCTCAATCTCTTATGAGAATTTTATACGTTGTTGAATGCTTATGCATTAAAGAGGAGTCCATTATCTGTTGTCTATGTTGTCCCGGTATGGATGTCTAAGTTGAGAATAATCAAAGCGAGAAATCCAATGCGAGCTTTCTCCTTAGACCTTTGTACGAGTGGCATAGAGGTACCCCTTTGTGACACTTGGTTGAAACATATGTTATGCAATGATAATCCGTGTTAATCCAAGCTAATTAGGACAAGGTGCGAGCACTATTGGTAATCTATGCATGAGGCCTGCAACTTATAGGATATCTTTATACATAACGCATATGCTTTATTACTACCGTTGACAAAATTGCTTCTATGTTTTCAAAATAAAAGCTCTAGCACAAAAATAGTAATCCATGCTTCCCTCTGCGAAGGGCCATTCTTTTACTTTATGTTGAGTCAGTTTACCTATTTCCTTCTATCTTAGAAGCAAACACGTGTGTCAACTGTGTGCATTGATTCTTACATGTTTACTTATTGCACTTGTTATATTGCTTTATGTTGACAACTATCCATGAGATATACATGTTACAAGTTGAAAGCAATTGCTGAAACTTAATCATCCTTTGTGTTGCTTCAATGCCTTCTACTTTGAATCTATTGCTTTATGAGTTAACTCTTATGCAAGACTTATTGATGCTTGTCTTGAAAGTACTATTCATGAAAAGTCTTTGTTATATGGTTCAGTTGTTTACTCATTGTCTTTACCATTGCTTTGAATCACTTCATTCATCTCATATGCTTTACAATAGTATTGATCAAGATTATGATAGCATGTCACTTAAGAAATTATCTTTGTTATCGTTTACCTACTCGAGGGCGAGTAGGAACTAAGCTTGGGGATGCTTGATACGTCTCAAACGTATCCATAATTTCTTATGTTCCATGCTACTTTTATGATGATACTCACATGTTTTATACACATTATATGTCATTATTATGCATTTTCAGCACTAACCTATTGACAAGATGCCGAAGTGCCGGTTCTCATTTTCTGCTGTTTTTGGTTTCAGAAATCCTAGTAAGGAAATATTCTCGGAATTGGACGAAATCAACGCCAGAATCTTATTTTTCCACGAAGCTTCCAGAACACCGGAGAGAGGCCAGAGGGGAGCCAAGGGGGCCCACACGCCAGGGCGGCGCGGCCAAGGGGTGGGGCGCGCCCCCTATTGTGTGGCCCCACCAGGGCCCCTCCGAGGCTGCCCTTCCGCCTACTTAAGGACTCCATCGCGAAAACCCTAAAAGAATAAGCCACGGTACGAGAAACCTTCCAGAGCCGCCGCCATCGCGAAGCCAAGATGCGGGGGACGAGAGTCTCGTTCCGGCACGCCGCCGGGACGGGGAAGTGCCCCGGAAGGCATCTCCATCGACACCACCGCCATCTTCATCGCCGCTGCTTGTCTCCCATGATGAGGAGGGAGTAGTTCTCCCTCGAGGCTAAGGGCTGTACCGGTAGCTATGTGGTTCATCTCTCTCTCCCATGTGATCTTTATGTGATCATGAGCTTTGTGATCTAGTTGAATATCATCTATGTGCTACTCTAGTGATGTTATTAAAGTAGTCTATTCCTCCTTCATGATGTAATGGTGATGGTGTGTGCATCATGTAGTACTTGGCGTAGGTTATGATTTTAATCTCTTGTAGATTATGGAGTTAACTATTACTATGATAGTATTGATGTGATCTATTCCCCCTTTCATAGTGTAATGGTGACGAGTGTGTGCGCTATGTTAGTTCTCGGTCTAAATTGCAATGATCTATTATGCACTCTAAGGTTATTTAAATATGAACATCGAATGTTGTGGAGCTTGTTAACTCCGGCATTGAGGTGGTCTTGTAGCCCTACACAATGAATGGTGTTTGTCATCCAACAAGAGAGTGTAGAGAAAGTAGTATTTGTTTATTCGATTATGTGATCAATGTTGAGAGTGTCCACTAGTGAAAGTATGATCCCTAGGCCTTGTTTCCGAATAAGTTACACCACGAGAGAATTGCTTCCCACGCCAACAAGCTATTTTACGGCACCGCTTGTTTCTTGTTTTCTTGCATCTTTACTTCCTGCAATATTACCATCATCTATACCACATGTGTTTTACTATCTCTTCGCCGAACTAGTGCACCTATACATCTGACAAGTGTATTAGGTGTGTTGGGGACACAAGAGACTTCTTGTATTGTGATTGCAGGGTTGCTTGAGAGGGATATCTTTGACCTCTTCCTCACTGAGTTCGATAAACCTTGGGTGATCCACTTAAGGGAAAACTTGCTGCTGTTCTACAAACCTCTGCTCTTGGAGGCCCAACACTGTCTACAGGAAAAGAAGCGTGAGTAGACATCAAGGGCTACTGAATGCTCTACGCCGACTACTTCGCCGACAATCCATTGCACGGTGAGGCTGTTTTTAGGCGTCGTTTCAGGATGAGCCGTAAGCTCTTCCTGAAAATTGTGTATGCCCTTCGAGAGTACGACTCCTATATCAGATGCAAGTTGGATTGCACCGGCATGGCAGGGTTCTCCGCCCTCCAAAAGTGCATGGTGGCTATGCGGATGCTTGCATATGGAGCTCCTGGTGATTCTACCGATGACTATCTTCGGATGGCGGAGTCCACCGCCCTTGATTGTTTCTACCGGTTACGCGGGCGGTGATAGCCTTGTTCGGGGACATCTACTTGAGATCACCCACTATCGAAGACACTCTGCTAAGATCCTCGCTGTCAATGAAGCTCGAGGATTTCCGGGGATGCTTGGAAGCATTGGTTGCATGCATTGGAAATGAAAGAAGCTGTCCGTTTTCCTGGCGGTGAATGTACAAGGGTCACAAAAAGCTGCACTATGATACTTGAGGCAGTGACTACCTATGATCTCTAGATTTGGCACTCCTTCTTTGGTATGCCGGGATCCAACAACGATATCAACGTCTTGCAGTGCTCGCCAATCTTCTCCAAGCTTGTTGAGGGTCATGCTCCTCCGGTTAACTTTGTGATCAATGGCCGACATTACAACAAGGGATACTATCTTGCAGACGGTATCTATCGGATGAACTGTTGTGTGTGCTTACACAACATGATTATCGAGAATGAGCGGAACTATCCGGCTCCTCCAAGCGAGCGAGCAAGCTGCACCATATGACAGAGATGGTCCTCTTGCATAGCCTAACTACCAGGTGCCGGCATCGTGGGCTGCGTTCATCGCTATGCGTCAGGAGATTCGAGACTCCACAATGCATCAACAGCTGCAGGATGATCTGGTGGAGCACATATGGACGCTTCGAGGCAACACCAACTAGTTTATATTTGATTTGTTTCAAAACTTGTCTTGTTTTGTTGAACTGTAACGTTTATTTGTAGAAATAGGCCAAATGTTGGCAAAACTGGTCAAATTCGCCGAACTATATTTGATTTTGGACGTTTCCAGGATGTTTTTTTCTCAAAAACGCCGAACACCGGGTGTCTACTGGGAGACGGCTGGAACTTCCGCGCTCCCCGGTGGAAAATTTTGTCCAATCCGGCGCTATTTAGCGCCGGATTTGGCCGTGGGGAGCGCCAACGACTTGAGATGCTCTTATCCTTGGTCCGTTTGAAGCGGAGGCAAC
>NC_061509.1:155398357-155551887 GCF_022539505.1 Lolium rigidum
CACGAGCAGGAGGAGGATCAGCATTACTTCTACGAGTAGGAGGGTTGCAGCAGTGGCCATGGATGGATCGATCCTCGCGGTGTATGCCTTGGTGGTCGGTGCTCAAGTCGTGGCGGTTGGTTTGCCTTTTAGTGAGTGGGATCAGTGGAGTGTGAGCTGTTGATCCTCGGAGTGCCACTCCACTCTAGGACGGAGGTAGGAGTATATTATATTATGGCAATGCGTATTAGTATATCATGTCAAGAAGGGACTGCTAAATTGCCAGCATTGATAATTGATGGCAGTGTTAATTTTAGAAACGAATAATACATATTGATTTGGAAATTACAACCTTCCAACCCTGGCTCTACGTTACGTCCCAATCTGAACTTGAATATGAACCAGGCAAACCATGCCAGACTCAAAACCAAGCATTCATAATTGATGGCAATGGAAATTTTACATGTTTTTTAACAAGCATTAAGCTTTGGAATAGAGGTAATTTTGATTTAGAAATTAAAACCTTCTAAACCCGGCTCGTTAATAGCAGTAAAATTGTAAAAAACAACAACCGTAATGTTGAGTGGTATGGGTGGCGAGGCGGCGAGGCGGGTCAAGGTGGTGGCGGCGGCTGCTCGCCGGCTTCTCCGGCGTGGTGGCGAAGGCGGAGGTCGAGCTCAGGGCGGGGCTGCCGGGAGGTTTCTGTGCTGGGCGTTTCCGCCCAGATCTGCAGCGGCTGGAGATCGCCGGCGTTCGTGGGCCAGGGCGGTGGCCCTCCCAGGGGCGTGCCGGAGTGGCGCGGAAGAGCTCGTGGTGGTGGTCCATGGCTGCAGTTCCGGTGGCGGTGTGGGTGACTGGTGCTGCGGGAGGTTTGGGGTGGCCGTGAGGGGCACAGTGGTGCTTCTGCCGGCGCCCGGAGGTCGGCTGGCAGTGCAGTCCAGGGCTGGGGCAGGTGTGGCGGCCGTGATGGTGATGACGGTTGAGGGAAGGGAGGTGGTCTGGCCAGAAGCATGAAGCAGATTGGCGTGATAAGCTCCGGGCTAATGCCTTGTCCTCGGTGGCTGGTCGGCCGGTAGCTGGCTGAGGCCGGCGATGGCGACGGCTTCGGGCGTCGCTTCCTTCTTGAAGGCATCGCCGAGGTGATGTTTTATCATCCTGTCTGGAAAAGCTCCGGGGTAATCCCTAGATCCGTCGTGATCGGTCGATGGCGGCGCTCTTGTGTCGTCTCCCCTCTTGAGGGCATCGATTTGGAGCTGCTTTGGTCGGAGGGACCCGTGAAGATGGTTGGTGTTGGCGTCGTGGGCTGGGTGGCAACGATGACAATGGTGAGCGGATCGGAGTTGCGGCATGTCCTTCGTCACCCCTGCCTTGATGGTGAAGTCGGAGCTGCGAGGCGACTTGTGGCAACGATGCCACTTGATTGGTGCTTGCGTCGGTGCAAGGAGTGGAACTTTCTCCTATGAAGGTCACGGTTGAAGTCGGAGCTGCCTCCTCCTCGACGTGCTTGGGGGTCGACTGTTTGGCATAGGCTCACATTGGCTCCAGTGTCGTTCGCGGCGAGGGTCTCGGTGGCGGTCGTCTAAGGTGAAGTCGGAATCGCCGGCTCGTGGAGGAGTGACGACGATGATGCTCGATGACATCCTCATCGATGGATTTTCTTCTCGATGGCGTGTGTGCTCCGTGTGGGTAGCCAGGTTAGCCGGGGTGTTCAGTGTGTGTTGTTGGTTTTCGCCCAATTTTCTCCTAAAAATTAGGCACTTTCTTCTTAATTAATGGATGAGGTGATGAGGACATCCCATCTCTTGATACAACCGCTGTACCTACAGCCACACAAATACAAGGACCAATCACTCGAGCACGTGCCAAACAACTTAACTATCAGGTACTTTCGTTTCTTGGAACTATTCCTCACATTCATGAGAATATGATTCTGCCTAAATCAGATATGTTTGTTACTCTTAGGAATGATGGACCAAGCATGGATGAGGAGGACAAGCATTGGAGCATGATCACGCATGGAGGAGATGGCAGCAAGCATTTGAGGATTGAAGATGACGCCGCAAGTGGAGATTTCAGAACTTTGAAGCCACCATAAGAAGAGATGAAGACATGGACAAAATATAGAGTTTTCCACTTCATAATTTCGTCCATAGCATAATATGGTGCTGCGTCACCTTTAGTTTTGGGCCAGGCCCATGTCATTTTCGCAGGAATTAAGTCAGGCACTTTTTAGAGTCCGTATTGAAGGGGGGAAGGCCTTCTAGGGTTTGGTTCGGCCACCATATGTATGGCTGGCCGAAACCCCACCTTTTCCTCCTTTAAATACCCCCATAGCCGTCACGTTTAGACTTGGATTTTGATTAGATTAAAAGTTATCCATCGCTGCAACTGTCGTGTACTTCTTTTGAGGCCAACGCCCAGAACAAGACCGACTATTCGGAATCCCACCTTTGTCAATAAAACTTTCATCTTTCATCCGTAATATTCTGATTGCATCATTAGTTCTTACTTGTTCTCGATTTCAGCTAGGAATTAAGACCCTCGCTAGTCAGGCTGATCGCGCATCCGGAACATCAGTAACTCCCGGAGATTGTCCTAGCGATTGCATTGGCGCACGAGCTTTGCACGTGTAGTCGGATCATCAAGCACGAACTCCACCAACAAATCGATCTATCCACGTCTCATCGAAAGATCGGCCACCTTTGCCCTATCAAGTGGTATCAGATTTCAGGTTGCTCGGTGAGATTTTACTGTTTTCCTAGTGTAGATTGCAGCTGCCATCATCACATAAACCACGAAAAAGCCAAAAAGAAATACAGTTAGGGTTTAGATCATATCGTCCCATAAACCCCCCTGCCACGCCTTGCATTGTATTTTCAGTTTTGCATAGTTGAATTTGTGTCTGCTCTTCGTGTCGAGTTGCTGGTCTTAGCGTAGTTTCGAGTTCTAGTCATATTAGTCACGCCGCCACCGCCCACTCGCATCATACGCAGATCACTGCCATATACACCCATCATATACTTCCGCCACTACCATATACACCCACCATATACTTCCGCCACTGCCAGATACACCCACCATATACTTCCGCCACTTCCATATACACCCATCATATACACCCACCAGATCGTTTCAGCCACAGACATATACATCTGCCATATACCATGTTTCCTACCGCGACACAGATTCGTGTTGTTTCTCTGCCGCGACAGAGTCCGTGTAGAATTAGGTTTTATTATTTTCCTTAATAGCTATTGCCTTCTAATTTCATCCTGCGCTGTAGAAAAATTTCCGTGAGATAAGTTTCGGCCGCCAGTAAAGAATTGGAAGGAGAGCAAAAAATAATAATTTCTGGCTACATTGGTTTTTCACTTTGGCGATCACTTTTCGCCATTGGCCGTTATAGCGACATTTTTTTGGCGCATGCGCGCTTTCCGGAGCACTTCCGAAATTTCGACCAAAAAAATTTCTGAGGCTATACTGTTTTTAGTCCTCGGGGATCAGTTTGAGACACTTGCCATCATAGTGATTTTTTGCATCTCGCGTCGCCACATCATCGCCACCTCATCGACGCTAGTTGCTTGTGTGTCGCGCCGTGACCTTGCTAGTGTTCTAGGCTCGCGTCTCTAATACGGTCTAGCCTAGGACCAGCACAGTATCGTTGTTGAGCATACTTTCAATATTGCATTTCTGTTTTGACAATTGCTGTTTTCCTACCATATTAGCCTTCCTACAGCTCTACATATTTTCTCCACGTGCACTGTGTCGACACCCGGTAATCGCTTTGGCAATCTTTGGAGACGCTGATCCTTGTTGGTTGCCGTATCACCTTCCTCCTGTTTGGTAAGACCTTGTAAGAGCTTTATATTTTGCTTGACGAATTGCGCGTGAACCACCATTTTCCGTAGTTTGTAGGCATATACATTTGTGTTTTTTGTGTACTAACCATGTCAGGACCTAGACCGGCCGCTGTTGACCCGGCCAAGATGACGTCTGAGGAGTTGCATGCTCACTTCACCCACCTTTTGGGCGTGCATGGACGCGACGTCGATGCGCGCATTAGTGATGTTGATGCCAAACTCACTGACGCGCTGGACAAGCTGGATGGCCTCGAGACAGCTTTCAACTCCAAGCTCGACGCCAAGTTCCAAGAGCTCACTCGGTTGCCGCCACCTCGCGACAACGTGCGACGACGCGCACGCCGCGTTCCTCGTGCGGATGTGCCTGCGGGTACCGCTCCTGCTGCCGCAGCCGCACCTGACGCGCCTTCTGATGAAGGATACGAAGACTATGAAGGGGATGCAGACGAGCAGGTCGAGGAGAACGTGCTGGACGGAGAGGAAGTCGAACAACCTGCACCTGATCGTCCACGACAACTGAACCGCAACGCTCGCCCACCTCCACGGCTGGTACGTGATGATGATCATGTTGCTAAACTGAAACTGAATATTCCGCCATTTGAGGGTAGATATAATCCTGATGCATATCTTACATGGGAATTGGAGGTAGAACAACGCTTTGCATGTTTAAAATACCCTGATCACTTGCGTGTTAGTGCTGCTACTTGTGAGTTCAAAGATTTTGATTCTATTTGGTGGTCTGAATATTGTAGAGCACATCCAGCAAATGTTCCTACTACTTGGGTTGGTTTACAACTTGCTATGCGTACTCGTTTTGTTCCTCCACATTATCAACGTGATTTGCTGAAAAAATTGTCTCGCTTAGAACAAGGAAACAATTCTGTAGAAGACTATTATCAAGAATTGCAAACTGGCATGATTCACTGTGGTATTGTAGAGGATAATGAGGCTATGCTTGCACGTTTCTTTGGTGGTTTGAATAAAGAGATTCAGCATATTTTAGATTATAAGGAGTACAACACTATTACTCGCTTGTTTCATCTTGCTTGCAAAGCTGAACGTGAAGTGCAGGATCGTTAACCACCATGGAGAAGAGCTAATGTTTCTGCAGGTCGTACATCATCATGGTCTCCGCGACCATTAGCACCACCATCTCGTGGGGCTGCACCTGCGCCTACTACCCCCAAGTACACCGCGCCTGCATCACGAGCACCACCAGCTGCTACTCCACCACCATCTGCTGGTCCTCCTCGGAGTTCATCTTCGATGGCCTCCACGGGGAAGACGCGTGACATTCAATGTCGCAAATGCTTGGGATTTGGACACATAGAGAGAGAATGCAGAACCAAGCGTGTGATGTTGGTGCGTGAAGATGGAGAATATGATTCTGCAAGTGACTTTGATGAAGACACATTTGCCCTTATTGTTGCACGTGATGGCGCCAATTCTGATTCTGAGGGAGAGATGGAGGTAATGGAAGCTGACACTGCTGATCAGTACAGGAGCTTAGTTGCACAGCGTGTCTTGAGTGTGCAATTGAGCAAATCTGAGCATGATCAGTGACACAATCTGTTTCAAACAAGAGGCGTTGTAAAAGAGCGAGCTATAAGGATCATCATTGATGGAGGGAGCTGCAATAATCTGGCTAGCGTTGACATGGTGGAGAAGCTTTCTCTACCTACGAGACAGCGCACACATCCATATTACATTCAATGGTTTGAGAGCACTCGGAAGCTCAAGGTAACAAGAACTACACGTGTGCATTTTACTATTGGTACATATTCTGATTTTGTTGATTGTGATGTTGTACCTATGCAAGCTTGTTGAAAGAACATGTCCATTACCCCATGTGTGGTTTTGGTAATTGATGACAATCCCTATGGACTAACGGTTGCTTTGAGAATCAATCTTAGGTCAAGTCCATAGCCATGTGTTGGACTCAAGGTTGCAAGATGGAGAAGACGGAGAACGATGAAGACGGTGTCGAAGAGAGACGAAGTCGGTGTTGAAGATGAAGAGAGAAGACGGCGTAGAAGATGGATGAAGACGGTGGCGTGCGTACAAGATCGAAGAAGATGGTGGCGTGTATGTTGGAGGAAGACGGTGGCATGTACAATGATGAAGAGGATGAAGACGGAGTTGCCGACTGTTGCCTGCCAAAACCCACCGGCGAGCAGCGACGGGCAACACGGAGAGCCGGGAGGCTCCCAGGACTGCTGGTGGGCCCTGGTCCCTCGGGCAACGGCCCGCAATGCTCCGGCACGCACGTCCAAGCTGGTGCAAGGGCGTGCCACCTGACCTATACCCGGTCGGGGAAGGTGATGGATTGCTTCGACTAGTTTCCTGCATGGCATACACGTAAACATTAAATACGAGCCTCGATCGGCTCTCGAGGTTATCCTGTGAATCGGCTCAAGGAGCCGATCCACCCATGATTCGTATTGGATCTACGATAACATGGTGGTCCTGCTTGATCAATACTAAGCTAAAACGATCTACGACGATTTAGGGTTTTCACCACATAACCGGAACGTCCTACATGTAGTTGAGCCTGGCAGATACGAAAGATGACGAGAAAACCAACCCTAGAAAAGGCCTAAAAACCAACATGGAGTTGATCCTCGGAACATCCCTTCTAGGATCAGCAAACCGTACCTTACGCACTCATCTGGATCATTCAACCCGTTTGCAAGGCCTAACTATATGGATATCAAACTAATCCTCGAAGAACAAGGAACAACCGTAACAGATCGAATCTACTAAATAAAGACTAAGCAAGGTGCTGCCCTTACACCTAAGATAGGTGTAAGGACAGCTATATATCTAGGGATAGCATAACTAAGCGAATACATCAAGAAAGTACCGATGCTAACCCTAACATATCTACGATAACGGTGTTGCTCGCCATCAAAAAGGCTTCAGTACGAGCAACACATGAACAACGAATAAACTTGATACTGCCTAGATCGCGAGATGCGATCTAGGCAGCATGGCGCTTACCCGGAAGAAACCCTCGAAACAAGGGGTGGCGATGCGCCTAGATTGGTTTGTTGCGAACGTGATCATCCTCCTTTCTCAATAACCCTAGATACATATTTATAGTCCGTAGACTTTCTAACTTGGGAATAAACCCAACTGTGTACGAGCTAAACTTTATCTCTTAATTCTAACCGACACATAACCTACTATAATTTACAGATACACGGGCAATCTAGCCCAAACTTCTTATACAAGGCCGGTTCAGGAATATTTTCCGTGCATATTCTCTAAGCCCATTTAATCACGGCCCATCTCCAGACTTGGTTAAAATCTGGTGATAACACATGCCCCCTGGTTTTGGCAATGATAATTCCAAAACCACTCCGTTTTTCTTTGTCGGGTCACGTCGTGGCAGAAGCGAGAACCGTCACGAGTATCCTTCATCATGATGCCTTGCCTTCTCAACTTCTCGCACGATTTGACGAGTTTTTTGGCACCACTTCCTCGGAAACCGTTGTAACATTAAATCTCCACTATATCCCCTTTATTTAACCGCGCCGAGCAGTTCGCCTCTTCATCCTCTTGCTCCGTACTAGCCATCGGAAAAAACCCCTTCCTCTGTAGCCATGTCTTCCTCCTCCTCCTCCTCTGCCTCATCAGGTCTCTCCTACTTATCTTCTTCCTCCCGTGAGCCCACGCCGGAGTGGGACTCGGCGCGGCGTACGACCTCCGCGCCCCGGAGAAGTGGGACATCGAGGACCATGATTCCTCCGTCCGAGTCCGAGGATGACAAGTCCTTGACCGACGGAGACGACGACTTCCAGTTCCTCGCCGATGGGGAGGCTGGAGGAGGAGAGCGAGGATGACCTCTTCTCCTGGGACGACTTCACCTCCTCCGACGAGGAGGAGGAAGAGGAGGACGACGATTCCTCCGACGAATACCCGCCGGCGAAGCGCTTCCGCGCCGGGTCGGATGACGACGACGACGACGATGAGGAAGAGGCCCCCGTCGAGGGCTACGGGAGCAGTGACGAGGAGCCCGCCGGCAGCAGTGCCGACGGCAGCTACGACAGCGACAACGAGGGCAGCGACGGCCCTTAGATTAGGGACTACTAGCATAGGACTAGTAGTAGTAATCGACTCCTCTTTTGTTCTTCTTTTCTTGAGCAATCGGCTCTTCTCTGTAAAAAAACCCCTTCTATTAATGAAGAAAATGTTTCTATGTCGATTTTGCTTTCATATCAATTTTTCCGATTGTCAAAGTAAATCAACGCGAAGAGCCGATGGCAGCGCATCGGCCTTTACCATAAAACGCGATTAAGGCCAAATCGGTTGCCTATTCACACGGTAAACTGCAACCTTCGTCTGAGAGAATAAACTCAGATCCTTAAATCGCCGCTCGAACAGATCCAACTCACGGCCACGCGAACCTTAGATCTCAATCACGCAGATTCAATTCCACATCGAATCCAATGGCAGAATCCAATGGCAGAATCAGCTCACGCCAATGCAACGATCTCTGGCCTGAAGGTAATCCTCAATGGTCACCATCCGAGCATAGTTTCGGAATTCAACAGTAAACACCTGAATTAATGTCTCACCCGTCATTAATTTTAGGTATCAGACATTCTGCTGCTGCATCCTTCATACTCTCGAGGCATCCCTTCAGTAGAGCTTCTATATGTAATACGATAACTGCTCAATTGAGCTTGTACCTCTAGAGTCGATGGCTGTGCATCGGCTTTTAGTCTGAAGTCGATGTCTGTGCATCGGCTATACTTGTACCTTGTTGTTTTGCATATTTTTCTAAAGTCGATGTCTGCACATCGGCTGTGATTTGTCTGTAATTCGGATGATAACCAAATTTCGGCTGTCCATCATCCCATATGCTTTGGGAAATATTTCTTGAGATGTTGACCATTGACAGCTACTGGGAATTTAACACCATCCAGCTGCTCGAGCATGTATGCATTACCCTTCAAAACCTGGTCGACTCTGTACGGTCCGTGCCAATTAGGAGACCATTTACCATATGCTTTATCCTTAGTTCCTAATGGCAACACAGCTTCCCATACTAGATCACCAACCTGAAACTCCTTTGGTCTCACCTTCTTATTGTATGCGCGAGCTACCTTGGCTTTGTTCTCTTTAGTCTTCTCCAATGACCAAAGTCTGTGTTCCGTCAGATCCTCAATACTATCACTCATCAGGGCTGCATATTCTTCAGTTGTTAGATCATTCTGAAACGTAACACGTCTCGATCCAGCCGTAATTTCCCAAGGCAATACGGCTTCTTGTCCATAGACCAGCTGGTATGGCGAGGTTTTTATAGCCCCATGACATGACATGCGATAAGCCCACAAAGCTTCTGACAATACCTCATGCCAACGTCTAGGGTGCTCGTCAACTTTCCTCTTAATCAGCTTGATGAGGCTCTGGTTGGACGCTTCAGCTTGCCCATTTGCCTGAGCATAGTATGGAGACGATCGGATCAGCTTAATTCCCATGTCGTCGCAGAACTTTCTGAACTCTTTAGAAATGAAGACCGAACCTTCATCGGTCGTGATAGTCTGGGGAATCCCGAATCTATGAATGACATGTTCTTTCACAAAATTGATAACATCTTCTGATTTTACTGACTTCATAGGGACGATTTCCACCCATTTAGTGAAATAATCTGTAATGGCCAAAATCCACTCATGGCCTTTGCTCGATGCAAGATGGATTTTGCCGATCATATCCATGCCCCAACCTCGAAATGGCCAAGGCTTGATGATGGGGTTCATTGCTGATGCGGGTACCATCTGAATTTTCCCAAACATCTGACACGCTTGACATCCTTTATAGTACTTAAAGAAATCCTCAAGCATGGTGGGCCAGTAAAACCCTGATCGCCTGATCAACCATTTCATCTTATGAGCCGATTGGTGAGTTCCACAGGCGCCTTCGTGTACCTCGTGTAAGAGCCGATTCGACTCGGCTGGTCCCAGGCATTTGAGAAGTAACCCCTCCAAAGTCCTGTAGAACATGTCATCTCCTATAAGGACATATTTCATGGCCTTGTACCTTATCCGTTTAGGTGCCCCCGAGCCGAATCTTTCAAGTAATTGAAGATATCGGCTCTCCAGTCATCCTGTTCCAGGAACTGCACCTGAACATCGGCTCCATCTGTTACGTCCTTGTAGCCTGATGCCACCTGTGTGAGATCGTTGGCCTCGGTATTTTGTGACCTTGGGATCCAATTAAAGTTTATGTACCTAAATTGTGCCATCAGCTCACGGCATTGCATCCATAATGGGAAGAGTGACTCACTCTCGCACTTGTATTCCTCCGTGAGCTGGGAAATCACCAATTTTGAATCTCCAAAAAGTTCCACAGCTTCTGCCCCAGCTTCCAAAAGCAACTCCATTCCCTTGCGTATTGCTTCATACTCAGCGACATTATTGGTGCAAGGGGTAGATAACCTGATGGAGAAGGAATATGGTACCCCCCGAGGCGACACGAGTAGAACGCCGATGCCACAACCATCATCACAAGCCGATCCATCGAAGAACATGGCCCATGCACGTACAGATAGTACTGCTATGTCAGTGTTGATTCGTTCAGCAATCAGATCGGCCAACGCTTGTCCCTTGACTGCCTTCGCAGGCTGATACCGGAGATCAAATTCTGACAATGCAAACATCCATTTACCGAGTCGGCCTTTCAACACAGAGGCCGACAACATATGTTTGATGACGTCTGACTTGCATATGATGACAATTTCCGCTGACAGAAAGATGTGACGAAGCTTGGTGCAGGTGAAAAATAGGCAGAGGCACAACTTCTCGATCTCAGGGTACCTTGTCTCTGCATCCAACATCCTTCTGCTGAGGTAGAAAGCCACCCTCTCCAGACCATCATAAAGTTGCACCACCACTGAAGCGATGGAAGTGTCAGCCACTGATAAGTAAATATAGAATGGTCTGTCATGCTGAGGTGGAACTAACACAGGCGTCGTTGTTAGATACTGTTTAATCTCGTCAAACGCTCGCTGCTGCTCTGCCCCCTATTGAAACTCGTCATCAGATTTGATTTTCACCAATGCCATGAACGGCTCGATTCGTCCTGACAGATTGGAGATGAACCGTCGGACGAAGTTGATTTTGCCGATGAGACATTGGAGTTCTTTCTTCGTGGTAGGTGGCTGCATGGTTCATACTGCCTCCTGACTTTTCAGGCCGATCTCAATTCCATGTTCATGAACCAAAAAACCCAAGAACTGACCGGCCGTTACACCAAAAGCACACTTCTTTGGATTCATTCTTAGCCCGAATTTTCTAGTTCGGTCCAGGATGCGTCGCAAATCATCCAAGTGTCCTTCTATGGAGACAGACTTGACCACCACGTCATCGATGTAAATTTCCACCAATTTGCCGATCAGATCATGGAAGATGTAATTCATGGCTCTTTGGTATGTTCACCGGCATTCTTCAGTCCAAAAGTCATGACCACATATTCAAACAAGCCCACTGATCCTGGTACTCTGAATGCAGTCTTGTGTATATCTTCTGGAGCCATGAAAATTTGGTTGTAGCCGACATTGCCATCCATGAAACTTAACACCTTATGACCAGCAGCTGCATTGATCAATGTCTCTGCCACAGGCATTGGATATTCATCCTTTGGAGTAGCTCTGTTGAGATCTCGAAAATCTATGGCGACACGCCATCGGCCGTCCTTTTTCTCTACAGGTACGATACTAGAAATCCATTCAGCATACCTGCATGGCCTGATGAACCCGGCGGCCAACATTTTCTCGATCTCTTTCTTGACTTCTTCAAGAATTTCGGCCTTCATCTGACGTGCTCGTTTCTGGAACGGCCTAAATCCTTTCTTGAGAGGGAGCCGATGCTCAATTATGCTCCTGTCTAACCCAGGCATTTCTGTGTAATCCCATGCAAAGCAATCTGGGTATTCTTTCAACAGAGCTATCATCAGGCTCCTCAAATGCGGATCTAACTTTTTGCTGATAAAAGTTGGTCGTGGCTTATCCCCAGGACCAATGTCAACCTCTTCTAGCTCATCAGCCGATGTAAACCCATACCCTAGCTTTCCGTCACCTGCTAGATCGATGCTCAGCACGAGGCAAAACGTATGGCGAGGATAATATGGGCCGATTGCTGGAATCGGCCCCCATTTTGATTGCATTGCTCAATGAAGGTTTACATCTTGTTCGTGCTCTACTATATCTACGTGACATGCTGGAGTTGAGATCATTACTTCTTATTTTTTGGGGCCGATCACAGGGATCGGCCTTGTCACGTACATCCATAGACTTTGCTCTTTCTACACTGTCAGGCCGGTGGATAAGACCAGCCTCACCCCGTTTTTTTGTCACTTCGATGCGCTCACAGCCGTCCAAACTAACTCCAGAGAGTGGCTCTTGGTCTTCCGCTTCCCAAATGTTCATGCCAGCCGTTGAGATTTCGGCTGAGTCATCTGCATGGACGACCTCCACTTCATCTCCATCCCACTGTATCAAGCACTGGTGCATTGTGGATGGAATGAAGCAGTTGGCGTGAATCCAATCCCTCCCTAGCAGGACGGCGTAGGTGCTTTTGTCGTCGACGATGAAGAATGACGTGGGGATGGTTTTTCGGCCTACAGTTAGATCCACGCTCAGAACGCCTTGCGCTTCTGATGCTTGGCCGTTGAAGTTGCTCAATGTGACGTTGGTTTTGATCAGATCCGCGCTAGAGCGTCCCAGGCGACGTAGTATGGAGTATGGCATAATATTGACTGCCGCTCCCGTGTCAACCAGCATCTTGTTGACAGGCTGCCCGTTGATATAACCTTTCAAGTATAGGGCCTTCAGATGTCTGTAGCTCCTTTCTCGTGGCTTTTCAAAGATGACTGGCCGTGGGCTGCAGTCAAGCTGTGCTACAGGTGCCTCTTCTGTTCTTGGAGCACAAAACTCCGACGGAAGTATGAACACCATGTTTGTGCCAGCCGATGCCTTATCATCGGCTTTCTTTGGTTTGGGGCGCCATTCTTTCTTCTGTGGACGACCCTCCTCGTCCAAAGTTTGCTGAATTTTCGCGGCCAGATCGGGCTGTGCCTTCCTCAACGTGTGCAGGTATAACCTCTCGGCTTCCTCCAAGCTACGTAGCCGCTGAACCCTACGCTTTTGAGAGTGACTGAGTCCATCAGGGCACCACCTTGGCCGGTGGTATCTATCTTCTTCTTCTTCTTTTTCATCTTCTAACTCCTCGAGATCTTCCACCCGAGAGGACTCAGCTTGCTTGTTCCGAGATGGGAGAGGCCCTAGACGTTTGAACACTGACACGTCTCCTGCGTCCTTCTTCTTCTGTCTACATTCTGGGCAGTTGCCGATTGTAGGCAATCGGCTCATTCCTGAGTCCCAGCAATGCTTAAAGAAAGGACAATCCCAGTGTCGGTCCATGTCTTCTTGCTCCCTTGACCTTCCCTTAGTGCGACGCTCATATCCTTCGTCGTCTCTATCATACCGACGATACTTTGCGTTGTCTACACTAGACTGACGATCTCTCTCGTCGTCTACGTTGTATCGCCGGTGTTGGTCGTACTGACGCTCATACTTGTTAAGGAGATGCTCAGAGAGTGGTCGTTGGTACCGCACGCTTCTCACTTGTTCCTCAGTGACGTACCGTCTGTCATCATATCGGGGCCGGTCGCGTGGACCGGCCTCCTCCTTTTCCTTACCACGAGAACGACTGCTCTCTTGTTTGTCCTTGCCGGGGTGGTATACAGGCCCTGCCATGTTAATACTGAACGAGAAATCTGGCTGGCGTCTCACGGGGTGATTAATTACACTCCACTATGTTAACGGCAGGAAGCGGTTGCGTGTCCACTTTCATGGCATACTGGCTGAAAATCAGACGGCCTTGTTTTATCGCCATTTGGATCTGCTGACGCAACACTTTGCAGTCGCTGGTGGTATGGGTGAAAGAGTGATGCCACTTGCAGTATGGCCTTCCGTTCATCTCTTGCGCCGTAGGGATTCTATGGCCTTCGGGTAACTTCAGCTGCTTTTCCTTAAGCAAAAGATCAAAAATCTGTTCAGCTTTGCTCACGTCGAAGTCAAACCCTTTTGCAGGACCTTGTGGTTTAACCCATTTGCAGGACACGGGGTTTGCCCCCCGAGTCCATTCAGCCACGGCTACTTCCTGGTCTCCTGCAGAGTCTTCATCCTCTTCTGTCTCAACCAGGCTTACCGGGCGTTTGAATTTGTCCTGGTACAATTCTGGGTGGCGCTGTTCATACAATGAAAGTTTCTGAACCATATGCGCAAGTGAAGTGTATTCTGCTTGGCAGGCCATGTCCTTGAGCGGCGACGTGAGACCCAACACTGCCAGATCGACTGCTTCTTTCTCATTCAAACGAGCCGAATAACATCGGTTTCTGACGGTCCTGAAGCGCTGAATGTATTCCGATACCGTCTCTCCGCGCCTCTGTCGTACTTGTGCCAGATCGGCAATGCCATCCTCGGAAGCCTCTGAGTGATATTGCATGTGGAATTGCTCTTCCATCTGCTTCCACGTCCGGATTGAATCTGGTGGCAGCGAGGTGTACCACCCAAAAGCCGATCCTGTGAGAGACTGCGCAAAAAACCTTACGCGTAGCTGGTCTGATGCTGAGATCATGCCCAACTGTGCCAAATATCGGCTCACATGCTCAATTGAACTAGAGCCTTCTGAGCCACTAAACTTTGAGAACTCAGGGAGCCGATACTTGGGCGGTAGTGGAATCAAATCATACTCGTTGGGGTACGGCTTGGAATAGCCGATCGCCCTCCTCTTTGGCACCATGCCGAACTGGTCTCTCAAGATTGCACTGATCTGGTCCACGGTGTTAGCTGCAGGGGCTGAACTTTGCTGATTCGTTGCGGTAGCATATTTAGCCAGCCACGCCTGTTTATCGGCGTCTACTCCAGAAATCCCTCCTGCTGTTCCAGAAATCCCTCCTGTTGTAATCTGGTTCGTGCGCGCCAAATTGTTGCAGTCCGGCACGTACGTGCACATGTATCCATGCGGGATTTCTTTAGGAGGTTCAAGTATGAACTGGTAATGAGCAGGATCGCCTCCAATCTTGTAGACGACGTACGCCGGTGAACCCGGCGGCTCTGGAGCTGCTAGCGAGAACGGCAGCTGCGGCCTGGTCTGGAACGGAATCTCTCCCTGGTGAGTCCCTAGGGTAGGTCCTGATGGAGAGTACTGATGCTTCATGATTTCCTGGACCACGCGAAGCGCAACGCGCTCGAAAGCGTTCACCAGGCTCTCGGAATGACGGTGTAGCGAATGAGCCACCATATAATTAATC
Organism: Lolium rigidum; assembly: GCF_022539505.1. Lineage (NCBI taxonomy): Eukaryota > Viridiplantae > Streptophyta > Magnoliopsida > Poales > Poaceae > Lolium > Lolium rigidum. Next base: position 155,413,516 of record NC_061509.1, read on the forward strand.
TCCTGACGCAGAGCTCTGGTGCGTTCTTCTGAAGAAGTAGACAGATCCACTTCATCGAGAGCGCCTTCAGCTGAGAACCCTTTCCACCTAATGCCATGTGTGCGGGTCCTCTCGAAAGAGCCGATGAGGTCGGCTTCGAAGAGAGCTTTAAGCTCGTTATACTTCTTCTTATGCTCCTCGCCGGATCTTCGTACGTGATCGGGTCTTCCGCCATCTCCGGTGCGGATGTTGATGCGACTTGATGTAGAAGAACGTCCCACCGGCGTGCCGGAATGTGTTGCCTGCCAAAACCCACCGGCGAGCAGCGACGGGCAACACGGAGAGCCGGGAGGCTACCGGGACCGCCGGTGGGCCCCGGTCCCTCGGGCGACAGCCCGCAATGCTCCGGCACGCACGTCCAAGCTGGTGCAAGGGCGTGCCACCTGACCTATACCTGGTCAGGAAGGTGATGGATTGCTTCGACTAGTTTCCTGCATGGCATACACGTAAACATTAAATACGAGCCTCGATCGGCTCTCAGGTTATCCTGTGAATCGGCTCAAGGAGCCGATCCACCCATGATTCGTATTGGATCTACGATAACATGGTGGTCCTGCTTGATCAATACTAAGCTAAAACGATCTACGACGATTTAGGGTTTTCACCACATAACCGGAACGTCCTACACGTAGTTGAGCCTGGCAGATACGAAAGATGACAGAAAACCAACCCTAGAAAAGGCCTAAAAACCAACATGGAGTTGATCCTCGGAACATCCCTTCTAGGATCAGCAAACCGTACCTTACGCACTACTGGATCATTCAACCCGTTTGCAAGGCCTAACCATATGGATATCAAACTAATCCCTGAAGAACAAGGAACAACCGTAACAGATCGAATCTACTAAATAAAGACTAAGCAAGGTGCTGCCCTTACACCTAAGATAGGTGTAAGGACAGCTAGATATCTAGGGATAGCATAACTAAGCGAATACATCAAGAAAGTACCGATGCTAACCCTAACATATCTACGATAACGGTGTTGCTCGCCATCAAAAAGGCTTCAGTACGAGCAACACATGAACAACGAATAAACTTGATACTGCCTAGATCGCGAGATGCGATATAGGCAGCATGGCGCTTACCCGGAAGAAACCCTCGAAACAAGGGGTGGCGATGCGCCTAGATTGGTTTGTTGCGAACGTGATCGTCCTCCTTTCTCAATAACCCTAGATACATATTTATAGTCCGTAGACTTTCTAACTTGGGAATAAACCCAACTGTGTACGAGCTAAACTCTATCTCTTAATTCTAACCGACACGTAACCTACTATAATTTACATATACACAGGCAATCTAGCCCAAACTTCTTATACAAGGCCGGTTCAGGAATATTTTCCGTGCATATTCTCTAAGCCCATTTAATCACGGCCCATCTCCAGACTTGGTTAAAATCTGGTGATAACACCGTTCGAGAGGAACGCGCAAGGTTAAGGTTTGTGCTCGATAGGATAGTAGGTCGCCTCATCGGAGAAAGCTCAAACCTTGCATGCATTGCATCGTATTTCTTGGTTGTTCTTGGTTCTTATCCATGAGATGGGTTAGAGCTTGTGTTCATTCTCATGACAAGCTCTAGCTCATCGGAAACGGATTCCGGGTGCATCGCATGTTGCGTGTTTGAGGGTGATGATTTTCCCGATATACCATATTGAGAGGTTACACCTCTATGACCATGAGAAAATCATCACTCTCTCTTTTGCATGATTTCACCTTGTGTAGAGGTAGCTCTTGTCGTCCTCTTTCTAGAAAAATTGGTTTCACCGCATTTGGAGTTTCCTAGCCCGAGTTATCGCATTTTCCGTTTGGCAGAAAAAGAAAAAAAGAAAAAAGGGGCGGTAGTACCGCTTCGGCTTCCGGCCCAAGTACCGGCCAGCCTCCAAATCCTTACTCGACCCGGAGTGGTACCGGACCGGTACCAGGCCGGTAGTACCGTAACCCAATTACGGTACCAGGCCGGCACCGGGCCCGGCACTACCGGCCCACACTTTTTCTCCAAACCCTCCATCTCCTCGCGTGGGCCGCAGCCCAACCATCCGCCCACCCCGCGCCGTGCCTCGGCTCCGGCCACGGGCCACCACCGCCTCGCCCGCAGTGGGCCGCCGCCCCCACACGGCCCACCTCGCCTAGCCGCCAGCCCACCACCGCACCACGCCAGCTCGCCGCTCGCTGCCCGCACGGGAGAGCCTCGCTTGATCCCGCGCGCGTTGACCCGTCGCTCCGCTCGCCAACTGCCTCGCGTGCCGCGCCACGATTCCCGCCCACGGGCTGCTGCTGCTCGCTCTGCCGCAGCGCCGCATGCATGCTGCTGCCCCTTCTCTCTCTCTCTGTTTTTCACTGGTTTGCTCAGATTCGAATACAAGCGTACTACCGGTTTTGGGCCGTTTTTCAGCTGTTTTGTGAGCAGTTCGCGCGCGAGCGGTAGTACCGCTTCGACAAGCGGTAGTACCGCTTTGCGCACGGATCTGATCGTTTTTCAGCCCCAACAGTCATATTTCTGGGCCCCCTATATATACCTCTCTTCCACCTCCGACCCAATCACTTCTTCCCCTCCATTCTCTCTCCTCCATTGTTGACCTTGAGTTGTTTCTTCCTCCTCTTGATCCCCCACTATTTCTTGCATATTTTTGGGGGAAAGGAGAGAGGAGACCTAGATCTAGAGCTTCACCAATTGAATCCCTCTCCAAGTGAGGGGATCTTGCTAGATCTAGGTCTTGGAGTTATTTGGTGTTTCTCCACATATTTGTTCTTCCTCCCTTATTCCCCCAATAGCTTTTGTAGCTTTGTTGGAATTTGGGAGAGAAGAACTTGGGCATCTTAGTGGTGTTCATAGCCATTGCATTAGGTGCATCGGTTTGGGTTCTCTCCGGGGTTTCGATCTCGTAGAGTGCGTGTTTGACCTTAGTGGTGTTCTTGCCTTAGTGGCCTTATCGTCTTTGTGGCTTGGTGGCCTTTGTGGCGTTGTAGCCCTTGTGGTGTTGTATCCTTTGTGGCCTTGTAGCCTTAGTGGCCTTATCGTCTTTGTGGCGTGGTGGCCTTTGTGGCATTGTGGCCTTTGTGGTTTTGGAGCCGGTTGTGGCGCGTTGGTGTCTTGGTGGCTTTGTTGTCGGTGTGGCGTGTTGTAGCCTCTTGTGGCCTTATGCTTGAGAGCCTCCGTGTTGTGGAGTTGCCTCAAGTTTGATACTTGGGAGTTTGCCCAAGCTTGTACGGGTTCGGTGACCACCCTCAAGGGTCCCTTAGTGGATCGAGGCTTTCCCCTTGGTGGAAAGGCTCGAGGAGAATACGGTGGCCCTAGTGGCTCATTGGAGTTCCTTGTGCCTCCACACCGCTCCAGACCGAGACGTAGCACCTTTGGGTGTGAACTTCGGGATACATCGTCGTCTCCTCGTGCACCAGTTACTTCTCAACCCGAGCTCCTTTACCTATGTGCTTTACCTTGTTATATCTATCTTGCTTGATGTGCTATACCTAGCTTGTTATCACCTTGTTGCTCATCATGCTAGCATAGGTTGTTGGCGCTCTTAGGCAAACCCCTAGTTGGTAGGCTTTGAGCTAAACTAGTAAACACATGTGTAGTTTTATTCCGCCTAGTTTAGCTCTCAAGTAGAAGTTTTTATACACCGCCTATTCACCCCCCTCTAGGCGACGTCCTAGAACATTCAATTGGTATCAGAGCTAGGGCTCTCTTATCTTGTTGGGTGATACGTCTCAAACGTATCTATAATTTCTTATGTTCCATGCTACTTTTATGATGATACTCACATGTTTTATACACACTTTATGTCATTATTATGCATTTTCCGGCACTAACCTATCGACGAGATGCCGAAGAGCCAGTTGCTGTTTTCTGCTGTTTTTGGTTTCAGAAATCCTACAAAGGAAATATTCTCGGAATTGGACGAAATCAACGCCTGTGGTCTTATTTTTCAACGAAGCTTCCAGAAGACCGAAAGGGAAACGAAGTGGGGCGACGAGGCGCCCAGACCACAGGGCCGCGCGGCCAAGGGTGGGGCCGCGCCGCCCTATGGTGTGGGGCCCTGATACGCGTACATCACGCGTCCGTTGGGAACCCCAAGAGGAAGGTGTGATGCGCACAGCGGCAAGTTTTCCCTCAGAAAGAAACCAAGGTTTATCGAACCAGGAGGAGCCAAGAAGCACGTTGAAGGTTGATGGCGGCGGGATGTAGTGCGGCGCAACACCGGAGATTCCGGTGCCAACGTGGAACCCGCACAACACAACCAAAGTACTTTGCCCCAACGAAACAAAGTGAGGTTGTCAATCTCACCGGCTTGTCGTAACAAAGGATTAGATGTATAGTGTGGATGATGATTGTTTGCAGAGAACAGTAGAACAAGTATTGCGATAGATTGTATTCGATGTAAAAGAATGGACCGGGGTCCACAGCTCACTAGAGGTGTCTCTCCCATAAGATAAATAGCATGTTGGGTGAACAAATTACAGTCGGGCAATTGACAAATAAAGAGAGCATGACAATGCACATACATGATATGATGAATATTGTGAGATTTAATTGGGCATTACGACAAAGTACATAGACCGCTATCCAAGCATGCATCTATGCCTAAAAAGTCCACCTTCAGTGTTATCATCCGAACCCCTTCCAGTATTAAGTTGCAAAACAACAGTACAATTGCATTAAGTATGGTGCGTAATGTAATCAATAACTACATCCTCTGACATAGCATCAATGTTTTATCCCTAATGGCAACAAGACATCCACAACCTTAGAACTTTCTCGTCACCGTCCTGCATTTAATGGAGGCATGAACCCACTATCGAGCATAAATACTCCCTCTTGGAGTTAAGAGTAAAAACTTGGCCGAGCCTCTACTAATAACGGAGAGCATGCAAGATCATAAACAACACATAGGTAATAGATTGATAATCAACATAACATAGTATTCTCTATCCATCGGATCCCGACAAACACAACATATAGAATTACGGATAGATGATCTTGATCATGTTAGGCAGCTCACAAGATCCGACAATGAAGCACATGAGGAGAAGACAACCATCTAGCTACCGCTATGGACCCATAGTCCAGGGGTGAACTACTCACTCATCACTCCGGAGGCGACCATGGCGGTGAAGAGTCCTTCGGGAGATGATTCCCCTCTCCGGCAGGTGCCGGAGGTGATCTCCGGAATCCCCCGAGATGGGATTGGCGGCGGCGGCGTCTCGCAAGGTTTTCCTTATCGTGGCTCTCGGCACCGGGGGTTTCGCGATGAAGGCTTTAAGTAGGCGGAAGGGCAACGCGGGGGCCACACGAGGGCCCCACACGCCGGGCCGCGCGGCCAAGGGCCAGGCCGCGCCGCCCCGTTGTGTCGGCGCTCGTGGACCCACTTCCTTCCCCTTCGGTCTTCCGGAAGCTTCGTGCAAAAATAGGACCCCGGGCGTTGATTTCGTCCAATTCCGAGAATATTTCCTTTGTAGGATTTCTGAAACCAAAAACAGCGAAAAACAAAGAATCGGCTCTTCGGCATCTCGTTAATAGGTTAGTGCCGGAAAATGCATAAATACGACATATAATGTGTATAAAACATGTAGATATCATCAATAATGTGGCATGGAACATAAGAAATTATCGATACGTCGGAGACGTATCAGCATCCCCAAGCTTAGTTCTCTGCTCGTCCCGAGCGTGTAAACGATAACAAAGATAATTTCTGAGTGACATGCCATCATAACCTTGATCATACTATTGTAAGCATATGTAATGAATGCAAGTGATCAAAACAATGGTAATGACATGAGTAAACAAATGAATCATAAAGCAAAGACTTTTCATGAATAGCACTTCAAGACAAGCATCAATAAGTCTTGCATAAGAGTTAACTCATAAAGCAATAAGTCAAAGTAGAGGTATTGAAGCAACACAAAAGAAGATTAAGTTTCAGCGGTTGCTTTCAACTTGTAACATGTATATCTCATGGATATTGTCAACATAGAGTAATATAACAAGTGCAATATGCAAGTATGTAGGAATCAATGCACAGTTCACACAAGTGTTTGCTTCTTGAGGTGGAGAGAGATAGGTGAACAGACTCAACATAAAAGTAAAAGAAAGGCCCTTCAAAGAGGAAAGCATCGATTGCTATATTTGTGCTAGAGCTTTTATTACAAGAAACAATTTTGTCAACGGTAGTAATAAAGCATATGTATCATGTAAATTATATCTTACAAGTTGTAAGCCTCATGCATAGTATACTAATAGTGCCCGCACCTTGTCCTAATTAGCTTGGACTACCGGATTATCGCAATACACATGTTTTAACCAAGTGTCACAAAGGGGTACCTCTATGCCGCCTGTACAAAGGTCTAAGGAGAAAGCTTGCATTTTGGATTTCTCGCTTTTGATTATTCTCAACTTAGACATCCATACCGGGACAACATAGACAACAGATAATGGACTCCTCTTTAATTCATAAGCATTTAGCAACAATTAATGTTCTCATATGAGATTGAGGATATATGTCCAAAACTCGAAACTTCCACCATGGTTCATGGCTTTAGTTAGCGGCCCAATGTTCTTCTCTAACAATATGCATGCTCTAACCATTAAAGTGGTAGATCTCCCTTACTTCGTACAAGACGGACATGCATAGCAACTCACATGATATTCAACAAAGAGTAGTTGATGGCATCCCCGTAAAACATGGTTATCGCACAACAAGCAACTTAATAAGAGATAAAGTGCATAAGTACATATTCAATACCACAATAGTTTTTAAGCTATTTGTCCCATGAGCTATATATTGCAAAGGTAAAGAATGGAAATTTTAAAGGTAGCACTCAAGCAATTTACTTTGGAATGGCGGAGAAATACCATGTAGTAGGTAGGTATGGTGGACACAAATGGCATAGTGGTTGGCTCAAGGATTTTGGATGCATGAGAAGTATTCCCTCTCGATACAAGGTTTAGGCTAGCAAGGTTATTTTGAAACAAACACAAGGATGAACCGGTGCAGCAAAACTCACATAAAAGACATATTGTAAACATTATAAGACTCTACACCGTCTTCCTTGTTGTTCAAAACTCAATACTAGAAATTATCTAGACTTTAGAGAGACCAAATATGCAAACCAAATTTAGCAAGCTCTAGGTGTTTCTTCATTAATAGGTGCAAAGTATATGATGCAAGAGCTTAAACATGAGCACAACAATTGCCAAGTATCAAATTATTCAAGACATTTTAGAATTACTACATGTAGCATTTCCCGATTCCAACCATATAACAATTTAACGAAGAAGATTCAACCTTCGCCATGAATACTATGAGTAAAGCCTAAGGACATATTTGTCCATATGCAACAACTGAGCGTGTCTCTCTCCCACACAATGAATGCTAGGATCCATTTTATTCAAACAAAACAAAAACAAAAACAAACCGACGCTCCAAGCAAAGCACATAAGATGTGATGGAATAAAAATATAGTTTCGGGGAGGAACCCGATAATGTTGTCGATGAAGAAGGGGATGCCTTGGGCATCCCCAAGCTTAGACGCTTGAGTCTTCTTAAAATATGCAGGGTGAACCACCGGGCATCCCCAAGCTTAGAGCTTTCACTCTCCTTGATCATATTGTATCATCCTCCTCTCTTGATCCTTGAAAACTTCCTCCACACCAAACTCAAAACAACTCATTAGAGGGTTAGTGCACAATTAAAATTTACATGTTCAGAGGTGACATAATCATTCTTAACACTTCTGGACATTGCACAAAGCTACTGAAAGTCAATGGAATAGAAAAATCCATCAAGCATATCAAAACAAAGTAATGCGAAATAAAAGGCATAATCTGTCAAAATAGCAACAGTTCGTAAAGACGAATTTTATTGAGGCACCAGACTTGCTCGGATGAAAATGCTCAAATTGAATGAAATTTGCGTACATATCTCGAGGATCACTCACGTAAATTGGCATAATTTTCTGAGTTACCTACAGTAAAATTAGGCCCAGATTCGTGACAGACAAAGAAATCTGTTTCTGCGCAGTAATCCAAATCTAGTATGAACCTTACTATCAAGGACTTTACTTGGCACAACAATGCACAAAACTAAGATAAGGAGAGGTTGCTACAGTAGTAAACAACTTCCAAGACTCAAATATAAAATAAAGTGCAGAAGTAAAATAATGGGTTGTCTCCCATAAGCGCTTTTCTTAACGCCTTTCACCTAGGCGCATAAAGTGTGTATCAAGTATTATCGAGAGATGAAGCATCAACATCATAATTTGTTCTAATAATAGAATCATAAGGTAACTTCATTCTCTTTCTAGGGAAGTGTTCCATACCTTTCTTGAGAGGAAATTGATATTTAATATTACCTTCCTTCATATCAATGATAGCTCCAACAGTTCGAAGAAAAGGTCTTCCCAATATAATGGGACAAGATGCATTGCATTCAATATCCAAGACAAAAAAATCAACGGGGACAAGGTTATTGTTAATGGTAATGCGAACATTATCAATTCTCCCCAAAGGTTTCTTTATAGGATTATCAACAAGATTAAGATCCAAATAACAATTCTTCAATGGTGGCAAGTCAAGCATATTATAGATTTTCTTAGGTCTAACGGAAATACTTGCACCAAGATCACATAAAGCATTACAATCAAAGTTATTGACCTTCATCTCAATGATGGGCTCCCAACCATCCTCTAACTTTCTAGGAAAAGAAGTTTCAAGTTTTAGTTTCTCCTCTCTAGCTTTTATGAGAGCATTTGTAATATGTTTTGTGAAAGCCAAATTTATAGCACTAGCATTGGGACTCTTAGCAAGTTTTTGTAAGAACTTTATAACTTCAGAGATGTGGCAATCATCAAAATTCAAACCATTACAATCTAAAGCAATGGGATCATCATCCCCAATGTTGGAAAAAATTTCAGCAGTTTTATCACAGGCAGTTTTAGCAGTTTTAGCAGTTTCAGGCAGTTTTGCGGGCTTTGCACTAGGAGTAGTAACATTTCCAACACCAATTATTTTATCATTAATAGTAGGAGGTGCAGCAACATGTGGAGCATTAGCATTACTAGTGGTGGTAATAGTCCAAACTTTAGCTACATTATTCTCTTTAGCTAGTTTTTCATTTTCTTCTCTTTCCCACCTAGCATGCAATTCGGCCATCAATCTTATATTCTCATTAATTCTAACTTGGATGGCATTTGCTGTAGTAACAATTTTATTTTCAATATCCTTATTAGGCATAATTTTCGATTTCAAAAGATCAACGTCAGAGGCAAGACTATCAACCTTAGAAGCGAGAATATCAATTTTATTGAGCTTTTCCTCAACAGATTTGTTAAAAGCAGTTTGTGTACTAATAAATTCTTTAAGCATAGCTTCAAGTCCAGGGGGTGTGTTCCTATTATTTTTGTAAGAACTCCCATAAGAATTACCATAACCGTTACCATTATTATAAGGATATGGCCTATAGTTATTACTAGAATTGTTCCGATAAGCATTGTTGTTGAAATTATTATTTTTAATGAAGTTTACATCAACATGTTCTTCTTGGGCAACCAATGAAGCTAACGGAACATTATTAGGATCAACATTAGTCCTATCATTCACAAGCATAAACATAATAGCATCAATCTTATCACTCAAGGAAGAGGTTTCTTCAACAAAATTTACCTTCTTACCTTGTGGAGCTCTTTCCGTGTGCCATTCAGAGTAATTAATCATCATATTATCAAGGAGCTTTGTTGCTTCACCAAGAGTGATGGACATAAAGGTACCTCCAGCAGCTGAATCTAATAGGTTCCGCGAAGAAAAGTTCAGTCCTGCATAAAAGGTTTGGATGATCATCCAAGTAGTCAGTCCATGGGTTGGGCAATTTTTAACCAAAGATTTCATTCTTTCCCAAGCTTGTGCAACATGCTCATTATCCAATTGTTTAAAGTTCATTATGCTACTTCTCAAAGATATAATTTTAGCAGGGGGATAATATCTACCAATAAAAGCATCCTTACATTTAGTCCATGAATCAATACTATTCTTAGGCAGAGATAGCAACCAATCTTTAGCTCTTCCTCTTAATGAGAAAGGAAACAATTTTAATTTTATAATGTCACCATCTACATCTTTATACTTTTGCATTTCACACAATTCAACAAAATTATTGAGATGGGCAGCAGCATCATCGAACTAACACCTGAAAATTGCTCTCGCATAACAAGATTTAGTAAAGCAGGTTTAATTTCAAAGAATTCTGCCTGTAGTAGCAGGTGGAGCAATAGGTGTGCATAAGAAATCATTATTATTTGTGGTTGTGAAGTCACACAACTTAGTATTTTCAGGAGTGGCCATTTTAGCAGTAGTAAATAAAGCGAACTAGATAAAATAAATGCAAGTAACTAATTTTTTTGTGTTTTTCATATAGAGTGCAAGACAGTAAATAAAGTAAAGCAAGACAAAAACGAAGTAAAGAGATTGGATTGTGGAGACTCCCCTTGCAGCGTGTCTTGATCTCCCCGGCAACGGCGCCAGAAAATATGCTTGATACGCGTACAAGACGCGTCCGTTGGGAACCCCAAGAGGAAGGTGTGATGCGCACAGCGGCAAGTTTTCCCTCAGAAAGAAACCAAGGTTTATCGAACCAGGAGGAGCCAAGAAGCACGTTGAAGGTTGATGGCGGCGGGATGTAGTGCGGCGCAACACCGTAGATTCCGGCGCCAACGTGGAACCTGCACAACACAACCAAAGTACTTTGCCCCAACGAAACAAGTGAGGTTGTCAATCTCACCGGCTTGCTGTAACAAAGGATTAGATGTATAGTGTGGATGATGATTGTTTGCGAGAGAAACAGTAGAACAAGTATTGCAGTAGATTGTATTCGATGTAAAAGAATGGACCGGGGTCCATAGTTCACTAGAGGTGTCTCTCCCATAAGATAAATAGCATGTTGGGTGAACAAATTACAGTCGGGCAATTGACAAATAAAGAGAGCATGACAATGCACATACATGATATGATGAATATTGTGAGATTGAATTGGGCATTACGACAAAGTACATAGACCGCTATCCATCATGCATCTATGCCTAAAAAGTCCACCTTCAGGTTATCATCCGAACCCCTTCCAGTATTAAGTTGCAAAACAACAGACAATTGCATTAAGTATGGTGCGTAATGTAATCAATAACTACATCCTCGGACATAGCATCAATGTTTTATCCCTAGTGGCAACAGCACATCCACAACCTTAGAACTTTCCGTCCATCGTCCCGCATTTAATGGAGGCATGAACCCACTATCGAGCATAAATACTCCCTCTTGGAGTTAAGAGTAAAAACTTGGCCAGAGCCTCTACTAATAACGGAGAGCATGCAAGATCATAAACAACACATAGGTAATAGATTGATAATCAACATAACATAGTATTCTCTATCCATCGGATCCCGACAAACACAACATATAGAATTACGAGATAGATGATCTTGATCATGTTAGGCAGCTCACAAGATCCGACAATGAAGCACATGAGGAGAAGACAACCATCTAGCTACTGCTATGGACCCATAGTCCAGGGGTGAACTACTCACTCATCACTCCGGAGGCGACCATGGCGGTGAAGAGTCCTCCGGGAGATGATTCCCCTCTCCGACGAGGTGCCGGAGGTGATGTCCGGAATCCCCGAGATGGGATTGGCGGCGGCGGCGTCTCAGTAAGGTTTTCCGTATCGTGGCTCTCGGTACTGGGGGTTTCGCGACGAAGGCTTTAAGTAGGCGGAAGGGCAACGCGGGGGGCCACACGAGGGCCCCACACGCCAGGGCCGCGCCGCCCTGTTGTGTCGGCGCCTCGTGGCCCCACTTCCTTTCCCCCTCGGTCTTCTGGAAGCTTCGTGCAAAAATAGGACCCTGGGCGTTGATTTCGTCCAATTCCGAGAATATTTCCTTTGTAGGATTTCTGAAACCAAAAACAGCGAGAAAACAACAACTAGCTCTTCGGCATCTCGTTAATAGGTTAGTGCCGGAAAATGCATAAATACGACATATAATGTGTATAAAACATGTAGATATCATCAATAATGTGGCATGGAACATAAGAAATTATCGATACGTCGGAGACGTATCAGGCCCTCGTGCCTCCACCGACCCTGCCCTTCCGCCTACTTAAAGCCTTCATCGCGAAAACCCCAGTACCGAGAGCCACGATACAGAAAACCTTCCAGAGACGCCGCCGCCGCCAATCTCATCTCGGGGGAATCAGGAGATCGCCTCCGGCACCCTGCCGGAGAGGGGAATCATCTCCCGGAGGTCTCTTCATCACCATGATCGCCTCCGGATCGATGTGTGAGTAGTTCACCCCTGGACTATGGGTCCATAGCAGTAGCTAGATGGCTGTCTTCTCCTCATTGTGCTATCATGTTAGATCGTGTGAGCTGCCTATCATGATCAAGATCATCTATTTGTAATGCTACATGTTGTGTTTGTTGGGATCCGATGAATATGGAATACTATGTCAAGTTGATTATCAATCTATCATATATGTTGTTTATGTTCTTGCATGCTCTCCGTTGCTAGTAGAGGCTCGGCCAAGTTGATACTTGTAACTCCAAGAGGGAGTATTTATGCTCGATAGTGGGTTCATGCCTCCACCGAATCTGGGACAGTGACATAAAGTTCTAAGGTTGTGGATGTGCTGTTGCCACTAGGGATAAAACATCAATGCTTTGTCTAAGGATATTTGTGTTGATTACATTACGCACCATACTTAATGCAATTGTCTGTTGTTTGCAACTTAATACTGGAAGGGGTTCGGATGTTAACTCTGAAGGTGGACTTTTTAGGCATAGATGCATGCTAGATAGCGGTCTATGTACTTTGTCGTAATGCCCCGATTAAATCTCATAGTACTCATCATGATATATGTATGTGCATTGTTATGCCTTCTTTATTTGTCAATTGCCCAACCGTAATTTGTTCACCCAACATGTCATTTATCTTATGGGAGAGACACCACTAGTGAACTGTGGACCCCGGTCCATTCTTTACATCTGAAATACAATCTACCGCAATACTTGTTCTTTACTTGTTCTTCGCAAACAAACATCATCTTCCACACTATACATCTAATCCTTTGTTTTCTGCAAGCCGGTGAGATTGACAACCTCACCGTTACGTTGGGGCAAAGTACTTTGATTGTGTTGTGCAGGTTCCACGTTGGCGCCGGAATCCCCGGTGTTGCGCCGCACTACACTCCGCCACCAACAACCTTCACGTGTTCCTTGACTCCTACTGGTTCGATAACCTTGGTTTCTTACTGAGGGAAAACTTGTCGCTGTACACATCACACCTTCCTCTTGGGGTTCCCAACGGACGTGTGTCTTTCACGCCATCATTGGGCTTCACCTCCTAGAGAGTATGACGTCGGCTAGAGGATTAGTGCAAATTTCCACCTTTACATTTGATGGCACTAATTATGATGCTTGGAAATTCTACATGCTTGATTATTTTAGGGGCATGCACCCACATGTGGAGCAAATTCTTGATATGGGTTTTTCTCCTCCTAAGGATCCACAAAATCCAACCTTTGAGGAGAAGAAAAACTCTTATCTAGATGCTCAAGCTACTAAAGTGCTTTGCCATGTTGTGAGTCATGTAGTGATTTCCTCCATCGCGCCTTTCCGGAGTGCTCATGAGTTTTGGACAAAGCTTTGACATACATATGGTGGGTCCAAGACCATTGAGGATGATCACACTCCTTCCACTTCACCAAAGTGTGGTAAGACACAAGGTATTGATATGGTGAGTGGTGATGAACATTGCATTGTTGATGGTGAGCCTTCTCTTGATGATTCTTCATTCCTATCCCATTGCAATGTTTCATCTTTCATCTTTGGACTTGATGGTATGATTTCCTTGTCTTGTTGCCATAATGAAAATACTTTGCTTTCCTCGAGTATGTCACTACTAGGAAATAGGCAATTAGTGGCGCACCACCTTTCCCCATCAGTGGCGCACTGCTGGTGCGCCACTGTAATCACGCCACTGCTAAGTTTTAGTAGTGGCGCAGCTCTGGTGCGCCACAACTACCCTAAGTAATAAGTAATAGTGGCGCACTACCCTGTGCGCCATTGACAGGTACACTGGTGCGCCACTACTACTCCAAAGGGGTGCGCCACTATTGTTCAGTAGCAGTGCGCCACTACTGTCTGCTGTCGGTGCGCCACTGCTGCCTCCTTGGGTGCGCCACTGTTACGGCGAGCTGGTGTGCCATTGCTGCCTGTTCAGGTGCGCCACTGTTGCATCTCAGACGTGCGCCACTGCTGGCAGCTTTGGTGCGCCACTGGCAGTTTCGAAGGTGATCATAGGGTTGTGCGCCACTGGGTCCAGGATAGTGCGCCACTGTTAGTTGCTGGTCGTGCGCCACTCATGGTCCAGTAGTGCGCCACTGCTAGTAGTTCGTTTTCATTTTTTGTATTTCTGGCATGTATTTGTACATGTTGTATAGCACAGTATAACAGCACAAATACAGAATATATAACACATATATACAACAGCACAGTCTACCAATACATAGTCCTTCACATTAGCCTCCATGATTCACAAGATTTCAAATATTAGACAAGTGTTACGGGGTTACAAATTCACAAATGAGATAGTGGTTACACAAGGTCGATCATCTAAACTACCATCACATAGAAGAGAGCTAGAGTCACTACTAGCACCGTCCCGATGAAAGTGGTCTTCATCCGGTTCCTCCTCCGCTCCGTCCTCTCTCCCGCCAGATAGCGTGCGTATCTGTCTTCGGCCTCAACTCTAGTGGTGTACCCTTTGTAGCTGTTACCACTAAAACGGTGAACCTGTCTCCGACACTCCTCCCAGTCGTTGTAGACTCCGGGAACCTTGCCCTTGTACACGACATACCACGTCATATCTGCACATATATGAACAAGCCAAAGAAACATTAGTGCACGCTCATAGATGTTTGCAACGAATAAGAGCAAACTCAAAAACGATCCAAGTAGTATGAACTAAAAGGCATGCCTCATACATTGTTGGTCGGAACAAATATTAACATTTAGGGAAGGGGTCAGCGAAACCAAGTAGGATGCACAAGAGATTGATACTTGTGTCATCGCACCAGGTTCACTGGCCCCTCCCCCAAGTGTATAGGTGAGCAAACATTCTAATCATCGGCATTTTGAGATACCAAAGCAAATGGAATGACAAGGGCCTCATACATTGTTGGTCCAAACAAATAGGGAAGGAGTTAGTGAGACCAAGTAGGATGCACAAGAGATTGATATTTGTGTCATCGCACCAGGCTCACTAACGCCTCCCCCAAGTGTAGTGACCACAAAATTTAATCATCGGCCAATGCAATTAAGAAGTGCCAACTCAAATAAGAGACAAAGTAGCTAGTATGAACTAAATGGAATGCCTCATACATTGTTGGTCGAAACAAATATGAACATCCCGGGATGGCGTTAGTGAGGCCAGGTAGGATGCACAAGAGATTGATATTTGTGCCATCACACCAGGCTCACTAGCGTCACCCCGGAGTATACAGTTGACCGAACATTCTAATCATCGACACTAAAATGGAAGAAAGAGCCAAGTGGTATCAACTAAATAGCATATGCCTCATACATTGTTGGCCGAAACAAATATGAACATCCCGGGATGGCGTTAGCGAGGCCAGGTAGGATGCACAAGAGATTGATATTTGTGCCATCACACCAGGCTCACTAGCGTCAGCCCGGAGTGTATAGTTGACCGAACATTCTAATCATCGGCACTAAAATGGAAGAAAGAGACAAGTGGTATCAACTAAATAGCATATGCCTCATACATTGTTGGTCGAAACAAATTTTAACATTCAGGGATGGAGTAAGCGAGGCCAGGTAGGATGCACAAGACATGGATATTTGTGCCATCACACCAGGCTCGCTTGCTCCACCCCCGATCTAATCATCGGCATATGCAAACAAAATTAATGACCAAATCAAGTGCGGAAAACGACAGAGCCATATATATAAGTTCACAAACATAACCGAACTAGTAATTAATACCATCGATTACATATAAGTTCAACGACCGTCGAAACTAATTAAACAGACATGCAAGTAAAGTGCTGGATAAAGTTTATTACAACACAAGCTCGTCTTTAGTTCACAACTACATAACTAGGCTCGCACATCAAGACTCGGCTAAAGGGACTTAGGAGCGTGGATAAAACCGCCGCCTTTCTTCAAGCACATCCATGAGCGGTAGTCGTCACCCTGCATTTGGAGCATTGTGTCTATGTCACTGTTCGACGGCTGATAGCTGGCATAGAACTCCCCCGCGCTTCTAATGACATCTTGAAAGATGATTTCACAGAACTATACTTGGATGCGAAAGAAATCTTGCTTGATGCCGTCGTCCCGGATCCGCGACAAGCCGTTGCCCCAGTCTCTGAGATGCTCAGGCAGCGTAAGCTGCTGCTGGTCCCGTATGAACGCCTCCATGTGGTGGAGGGCGTAGTAGGCATCCTTCTTACTAGAAGGCGGCTTCTTGACGCAGGGGAAATTTGTCATGTGCTTGAACACGTGCTTCCCGTACCTACGATTTGGCCTCTCCATGATGCCTTTAGCTTTGACGTAGCCATTGAGAGCATCATCAAGTACAGCCTTGACATTCGTGTAGTCCGTGCTTGACTTCTCTCCGCATCAAAGTATGTGGCCGTGGAATATTTCGGGGTTACGGAGATGAGTGTGCAGGTATTGTCTCTGCGTATAGAACACATAATGTTTAAGAACAGGACGATGGAAATCTAAAAAAATCACGTGTTAAGACCGGTGAGGGGATGACTTACTCGGGAAATACGAGCGGGAGGAGGTTGTACTTCTTCTGGTTCGCTAGAAAGAAGCCTTTGAGGTACTCGGACGCCACTTTCCGATCACCGGCGCTGGCCAAGTGGACGGCACGCATGTAGAAGGGGTCGGCTATCGCGATGCCCGGGGTCTTGTCTCTAATGATCCGCATCGCCTTACTGATCGAGTATAGGCGAACGAAGGTTTAGTGCAGCGGATAACTGTTCAACATGGCGAAGATGTCATCATACCGCAAGAAGATCTTCTGGGCGAAGCCGCTATCGACAAAGCCATGGCCCGAGGGCACCTTGGCCACATACACCGGTATCCATTATCTTTCTCCTTGAGATGTCGCTCCTCCATATGCCAAACACCGTCCACCAGAGATCGCATAGGACCGGGTGCAGCATCGTACAATCTTTTAATTAGCATCGGCTCACCCGACACATGCACCCTCGACTCGATATCCTTGGGCACTGGTGGCCCGTCCTGAGCACGGATCGGTGCCGGCTGGCTGGCAGACTTGTCGTCCTTCTTCTTTCTTTTTCGTCCCTTCGGCTTCGTATTTATTGGGACTGCATTCTCCTCTTCGCAAGCCTTCTTCAGTGTGTTAGGACTGATAAAACTTCTCACCTCGGTTATTGGCTGAGTGTCGGTGAAGTCGGCAGCTGGAGGCGTCTCCTGAGAACAGAATAGGCGCCGCTTGTTGCAATAGGTTTTCCCATCGGCGGCAGCTTGAGAGGGTTGGCAAATGAGATCATAGTCCATCGCAAAATCTTAGTTGCAGTTAAGGTTGGCAAACGTACTGTCCTCGTCCGGACCATCGTGAGGATCCTGTGCCATATGCATGTCCTCGTCGGCTGATGGCGGCACCGTTGGGGTGGTCTTGCCATGGCTTGGCGCCGGCACGGCTTGGGGTGCTGTCCGTGGGGTGGTGTCGCTCGCCCCCAAACGAATCTGGCTCTTTGGCCAAACCATGGACCAATTGAAGCATTGGTGGAGGGTAAGGACCTCATCTTCGTCGGCACCATGGGGTTGAAAGGGAGGTACCACGTCGTCGTAGCCACTAAGCACCCGAACCAGTTGAATCCTATACACATCGGGTGCCATGGGTACACCGTGTAACTGCCGGTTGCTCGGTTGAATGATTTTGGCCTTGGCAACATCGATCAACTCGCCGTTCACAAAATGGAGGAGAGTGCATGGGACGTCGGCGGCGGCACCTCGCGGAAAACATGTAGGGCGTTAGGGATGGCTAGCGTAGTCAAAGGCAAGGATATGGAAGTCATCGGAGACGAGGGTTGGTTACCGTGATGGCGTCCAGCTCGGCTAAGGTCGAGGCACCGCCGGCGGCGGGCGTGCCACTGATGGAGTGGCCGCTTGTTGGCGCGGTGTCGGGCGGCGTATTATCCGTAGCGATGGGTGCATTGAGCTGAAGTAATGGCGCCGCGGGAGACACCAAGGTTGGCGCCGCGGGAGCCACCAAGGTTGGCGCCGCCGGAGCCACCAATGTTGGCGCCGCTGGAGCCACTATAATAAACATCCAAAATAGCATAATACACCAAAATAAAAGGCATAAATTATTTGTCTATTTTGATCGGTACAATGTGTAGATTAACAATATGACATCCATTATTCATACAAGAAAATGATACATAATTATTATTTCACAATCTTCTTGCCCTTCTTTCTCGCGGTTGAATAATTTAGCCCCGGAACTCCTAGACTTCTTCTCTTGAATGGACGGCCTTTAGGTAGGGTGGTCCTGCTTCTTCTTGTTGTGTATGGTTCTTCATCATCGTCGTCGTCATCTTCCATCTTCGGATCGCCGTACTTGGTCAAAGTCTAGCTCGTTGGTGGCTCCATCCATTCCGATGATGCTCCTTTTGCCTCTCCTCACGACAACACGGCTGGGCTTTTGCGGGTCGGTAATGAAGAAGCATTGGTCCACTTGGGAAGCTAGTACCCATGGCTCATATTTCGCGGTGACCTTTGCGCCCGCTGTCTTGGATTTGGCTTCGGGTATAACCATGGTGGTGAAATGTCGGTATTCTTTTACGACGTTCTTGGCCCACCTGACACGGAACATCGGCACATTCTCTCCGGCGTAGCTCAGCTCCCAGATCTCCCCGATCTTTCCGTAGTATCTCTGCTTGATGTCACCGGTGTAGGACTCCATCGTTACCCCGGAGTTCTGATAATCGCTCTTCATGTCCTTTTCCTCGGTGTAGAATGTGTAGCCGTTGATATCGTACGCCTGAAATGTCATCAGGTTGTGTTCGGCGCCCGTGACAAGGCGAAGATGAGTTTTTCTTCCGCGAGAAGAATCCTCGTCTATAGGGTACGTCAGCATCTTGTCCTTGAACCACCGCGTGAAGGTTGAGTTGTGCTCTTTGATTATATCTCTGTCCGTCCTCTCGTTGGCCCCGATCATTGTACGTCGTGGCGATGAAGGTTTTGTGCTCTACCACCCAAGGATCGACCACGTCTATGTGTTGTAGCGCGACTAGGTTTGCTCTTTCAAAGTCGGCGATTCGACCCTTGAAGTCGACATGCATTTCGCGGCTACCCTCGCGGTGACTCCATCCAGCGAGCTTCCCGAGGTGCCTGTTTACGGGCAGACCGACGGGATTCTCGATTTCTAGATAACTCGTGCAGAAGGAGATGCACTCTTCGGTCAGAAAGCCCTTGGCTATGCTTCCATCTGGACGTGCCCTGTTGCGAACGTACCCTTTGATGACACCATTCATCCTTTCGAACGGCATCATGCTGTGCAGGAACGTCGGCCCCAGTTGGATGATATCCTCCACGATATGTACCAGCAGATGCACCATAACGTCGAAGAATGCGGGCGGGAAGTACATCTCAATCTCGCACAGTATCACCACGATCTCTTCCTGTAGCCTTCTAAGTTGCCTCACGCCAACAGACCTCCGAGAGATGACGTCGAAAAAGTTGCATAGGCCAAAAGGCTTATCTTGCTTGCTTGATTATATATGTTGGGTGGCACGTCATGTACAATTGTCCTTTGTTGAGCCTATTGCATATTATTGATATCTTAGTTGTTGGCTCATGTGAGAAATTAGTGGAATATCCCATTTTGAGGGAGTGATATGCTTTGTGCACTTCACAATCCTAAAATGTGCGACATGATGAATTAAAATTCTATAATGTCCATTAATTATCTCACTTGGTTCTTATTTGCCTCTTGCACGAAAAATGTCTTTATCACATTATGGGGGAGTATTGTGCTTTGTGCATTTTACAAGCCTAGAAAATGTGAACATTTGAGGTTGTGTCACATAGAATTGATATTATAGAATATCTTGCTCCTATGTGACATGTGTGCTCAAACAAATCCCACTTTACCATATGCTTTCTTTGTTGTGAAGGTGATCTTGGACTTACTCACAAACTATCATATGGAAGTACTTCCTAAATACCTCTTGTCCTTGGACAACTGGTAATAAATCGTGTTGTATTGTTCCGGATCATCCTCACACTTGGCTCATGTGCTCAATTGCTTCATTTCTTGCCAATAATTTGTCCTTGTGGGTTAGTCTCCCATATGTCTTCCTTGCTTCTTTTGGATCTCCTTATTTCACTTGAACCTTGTTAGTGTTTTGATAAACAATGGTAGAGCGATGATCCCGCATTTGTGCATTTTGTATTCAAATGCAAAATCCTAAATAGTGCGCTAGTCTTGGGGGAGCTCTCCTATGTTTGCTAGAACACTGTCTTGTTTCAAGAATTTGACTTGGAAGACAAACCTTTTCTTTTCGGTACTTTGTGCCATCATGAAAAGCGTTGAGGGTTTGGTTTTTTTGGAACCTTGCTTTCTTTGGGAGTTGGCTATCTCATTTCTTGATATTTGGTTTTACTTTCCTAAAATAAGATAAGTCCTTGAGCATGCTTGTTTTGGATATCTTGCTCTATTTCTCTTGTACCTATCTTGTGTGTGCATGTTTCTTTGTGGATAAATGTCTTTGTGATGTTGTCCACTTAGAGAAACTTATATACATGAGAGATGGTACATATCTTTTGATATCCCTCTTTGTTGGAGTCCATTCTTTCCATTCTTATTTATCTCTTGATGACTCCACAAAGAATTTGATATGAGTGCTCATTTTAGCCTATTTGCATCTTCAAGCACTCATTTTTGATTTTGGCACAAGCTTTGTTTTACTTGCTTCTTATTAAGCTTGTGTTTCTTTGGGGTCATTGGATTGCTTGCTTCATTTGTCGAAGCCTTCTCACCCTCATATCCTCTTGCAATCTTTGATCCTCAATATAGTTTGATTTCCTCCGAATATTCGTCATTGAATATGTGCATTTGATTTCACTCACAATTATGAGAAATGCACAACTTATGGAGGAACACTCACTATATTGGCCTTCCAAACCTTTCGTCCATTTTGGCAATCGATGCCAATGGGGGAGAAGTTTGGAGGGTTTAAGGGAATTGCTTTTGTTGGTTCTTAAGCATTTGCCTTTCATGCCTTGCATTTGTTGCTTTGCATGGTTGAATATTTAGAGGATACTTCGCTAGGCTTTAATTGCCGGTATATGCAATGAAATTCAAGTTCATTCACACATGCATATATTATGGGGGAGTTTGTTCTAAATATTCAACTTGGGTTGTTCGCTAAATTCCATATTTAAACCCTCTCAAAGAGATTGTCATCAATTACCAAAATGGGGGAGATTGAAAGAACATGTCCATTACCCCATGTGTGGTTTTGGTAATTGATGAAAATCCCTATGGACTAACGGTTTCTTTGAGAATCAATCTTAGGTCAAGTCCATAGCCATGTGTTGGACTCAAGGTTGCAAGATGGAGAAGACGGAGAACGATGAAGACGGTGTCGAAGAGAGACGAAGACGCTGTTGAAGATGAAGAGAGAAGACGGCGTAGAAGATGGATGAAGACGGTGGCGTGCGTACAAGATTGAAGAAGACGGTGGCGTGTATGTTGGAGGAAGACGGTGGCATGTACAATGATGAAGATGGAGTTGCCGACTCGAGAGGAACGCGCAAGGTTAAGGTTTGTGCTCGATAGGATAGTAGGTCGCCTCATCGGAGAGAGCTCAAACCTTGCATGCATTGCATCGTATTTCTTGGTTGTTCTTGGTTCTTATCCATGAGATAGGTTAGAGCTTGTGTTCATTCTCATGACAAGATCTAGCTCATCGGAAACAGATTCCGGGTGCATCGCATGTTGCGTGTTCGAGGGTGATGATTTTCCCGATATACCATATTGAGAGGTTACACCTCTATGACCATGGGAAAATCATCACTCACTCTTTTTCATGATTTCACCTTGTGTAGAGGTAGCTCTTGTCGTCCTCTTTCTAGCAAAATTGGTTTCACTGCATTTGGAGTTTCCTAGCCCGAGTTATCGCATTTCTCGTTTTGCAGGAAAAAGAAAAAGAAAAAAGGGGGGAGCGGTAGTACCGCTTGGGCTTCCGGCCCAAGTACCGGCCAGCCTCCAAATCCTTACTGGACCCGGAGCGGTACCGGACCGGTACCAGGCCGGTAGTACCGTAACCCAATTACGGTACCAGGCCGGTACCGGGCCCGGTACTACCGGCCCACACTTTTTTCTTTTTCTCCTTTTTTCTCCAGCCTCCATCTCCCTCGCGTGGGCCGCAGCCAACCATCCGACCCACCCCACGCTGTGCCTCAGCTCCCGCCACGGGCCACCACTGCCTCGCCCGCAGTGGGCCGCCGCCCCACACGGCCCACCTCGCCTAGCCGCCAGCCCACCACCGCACCACGCCAGCTCGCCGCTCGCTGCCCGCGCGGGAGAGCCTCGCTCGATCCCGCGCGCGTTGACCCGTCGCTCCGCTCGCCAACTGCCTCGCGTGCCGCGCCATGATTCCCGCCCACGCGCTGCTGCTGCTCGCTCTGCCGTAGCGCCGCATGCATGCTGCCGCCCCTTCTCTCTCTCTGTTTTTCACTGTTTTGCTCACATTCGAACACAAGCGGTAGTACCGCTCCGCCGAGCGGTACTACCGGTTTTGGGCCGTTTTTCATCTGTTTTCTGAGCAGTTCGCGCGCGAGCGGTAGTACCGCTTCGACAAGCGGTAGTACCGCTTTGGGCGCGGATCTGACCGTTTTTCAGCCCCAACAGTCGTATTTCTGGGGCCCCTATATATACCTCTCTTCCACCTCCGACCCAATCACTTCTTCCCCTCCATTCTCTCTCCTCCATTGTTGACCTTGAGTTGTTTCTTCCTCCTCTTGATCCCCACACTATTTCTTGCATATTTTTGGGGGAAAGGAGAGAGGAGACCTAGATCTAGAGCTTCACCAATTGAATCCCTCTCCAAGTGAGGGGATCTTGCTAGATCTAGGTCTTGGAGTTATTTGGTGTTTCTCCACATATTTGTTCTTCCTCCCTTATCCCCCCAATAGCTTTTGTAGCTTTGTTGGAATTTGGGAGAGAAGAACTTGGGCATCTTAGTGGTGTTCATAGCCATTGCATTAGGTGCATCGGTTTGGGTTCTCTCCGGGGTTTCGATCTCGTAGAGTGCGTGTTTAACCTTAGTGGTGTTCTTGCCTTAGTGGCCTTATCGTCTTTGTGGCGTGGTGGCCTTTGTGGCGTTGTAGCCTTTGTGGTGTTGTATCCTTTGTGGCCTTGTAGCCTTAGTGGCCTTATCGTCTTTGTGGCGTGGTGGCCTTTGTGGCGTTGTGGCCTTTGTGGAGTGTGTTAGTGATGCGTGTAGTTGACACGTCCGTTGGGAACCCCAAGAGGAAGGTGTGATGCGCACAGTAGCAAGTTTTCCCTCAGAAAGAAACCAAG
The DNA here is from genome assembly GCF_022539505.1 of Lolium rigidum. NCBI lineage: Eukaryota > Viridiplantae > Streptophyta > Magnoliopsida > Poales > Poaceae > Lolium > Lolium rigidum. The sequence goes on from NC_061509.1 coordinate 155,437,182, forward strand.
GTTTATCGAACCAGGAGGAGCCAAGAAGCACGTTGAAGGTTGATGGCGGCGGGATGTAGTGCGGCGCAACACCGGGGATTCCGGCGCCAACGTGGAACCTGCACAACACAACCAAATTACATTGCCCCAACGAAACAGTGAGGTTGTCAATCTCACCGGCTTGCTGTAACAAAGGATTAGATGTATAGTGTGGATGATGATTGTTTGCGTGAAAACAGTAGAACAAGTATTGCAGTAGATTGTATTCGATGTAAAAGAATGGACCGGGGTCCACAGTTCACTAGAGGTGTCTCTCCGATAAGATAAATAGCATGTTGGGTGAACAAATTACAGTTGGGCAATTGACAAATAGAGAGGGCATGACCATGCACATACATGATATGATGAGTATTGTGAGATTTAATTGGGCATTACGACAAAGTACATAGACCGCTATCCGAGCATGCATTTATGCCTAAAAAGTCCACCTTCGAGGTTATCATCCGAACCCCTTCCGGTATTAAGTTGCAAACAACGAGACAATTGCATTAAGTATGGTGCGTAATGTAATCAATAACTACATCCTCGGACATAGCATCAATGTTTTATCCCTAGTGGCAACAACACATCCACAACCTTAGAACTTTCTACGTCACTCGTCCCAGCATTTAATGGAGGCATGAACCCACTATCGAGCATAAATACTCCCTCTTGGAGTTAAGAGTAAAAACTTGGCCGAGCCTCTACTAATAACGGAGAGCATGCAAGATCATAAACAACACATAAGTAATAGATTGATAATCAACATAACATAGTATTCTCTATCCATCGGATCCCAACAAACACAACATATAGCATTACAGATAGATGATCTTGATCATGTTAGGCAGCTCACAAGATCCGACAATGAAGCACATAAGGAGAAGACGACCATCTAGCTACTGCTATGGATCCATAGTCCAGGGGTGAACTACTCACTCATCACTCCGGAGGCGACCATGGCGGTGAAGAGTCCTCCGGGAGATGATTCCCCTCTCCGGCAGGGTGCCGGAGGCGATCTCCTGAATCCCCGAGATGGGATTGGCGGCGGCGGCGTCTGCGGAAGGTTTTCCGTATCGTGGCTCTCGGTACTGGGGGTTTCGCGACGAAGACTATATGTAGGCGGAAGGGCAGGTCAGGGGCGTCACGAGGGGCCCACACACCAGGGCCGCGCGGCCAAGACCTGGGCCGCGCCGCCCTGTTGTCTGGCCACCTCGTGGCCCCACTTCGTAAGTCCTCCGGTCTTCTGGAAGCTTCGTGGAAAAATAGGCCCCTGGGCGTTGATTTCGTCCAATTCCGAGAATATTTCCTTACTAGGATTTCTAAACCAAAAACAACGAGAAAACAACAACCGGCTCTTCGGCATCTCGTTAATAGGTTAGTGCCGGAAAATGCATAAATATGACATAAAGTATGCATAAAACATGTAGATATCATCAATAATGTGGCATGGAACATAAGAAATTATCGATACGTCGGAGACGTTTCAGCATCCCCAAGCTTAGTTCTGCTCGTCCCGAGCGAGTAAACGATAACAAAGATAATTTCGGAGTGACATGCCATCATAACCTTGATCATACTATTGTAAGCATATGCAATGAATGCAGCGATCAAAACAATGGTAATGTCATGAGTAAACAAATGAATCATAAAGCAAAGACTTTTCATGAATAGTACTTTCAAGACAAGCATCAATAAGTCTTGCATAAGAGTTAACTCATAAAGCAATAAATCAAAGTAAAGGTATTGAAGCAACACAAAGGAAGATTAAGTTTCAGCGGTTGCTTTCAACTTATAACATGTATATCTCATGGATATTGTCAATGTAAAGTAATATAACAAGTGAAATATGCAAGTATGTAGGAATCAATGCACAGTTCACACGAGTGTTTGCTTCTTGAGGTGGAGAGAGATAGGTGAACTGACTCAACATAAAAGTAAAAGAAAGGACCCTTTGCAGAGGGAAGCATTGATTGCTATATTTGTGCTAGAGCTTTGGTTTTGAAAATAAGAAACAATTTTGTCAACGGTAGTAATAAAGCATATGTGTTATGTAAATTATATCTTAAAAGTTGCAAGCCTCATGCATAGTATACTAATAGTGCCCGCACCTTGTCCTAATTAGCTTGGATTACCAGGATTGTCATCGCAATACACATGTTTTAACAAAGTGTCACAAAGGGGTACCTCTATGCCGCTCGTACAAAGGTCTAAGGAGAAAGCTCGCGAGTGGATTTCTCGCTTTTGATTATTCTCAACTTAGACATCCATACCGGGACAACATAGACAACGAGATAATGGACTCCTCTTTAATGCATAAGCATGTAGCCGATGGCGTGTATTTCACACGTTCGTTGGGCAACCCCAAGAGGAAGGTATGATGCGCACGGCGGCAAGTTTTCCCTCGAAAGAAACCAAGGTTTATCGAACCAGGAGGAGCCAAGAAGCACGTTGAAGGTTGATGGCGGCGGGATGTAGTGCGGCGCAACACCGGAGATTCCGGCGCCAACGTGGAACCCGCACAACACAACCAAAGTACTTTGCCCCAACGAAACAAAGTGAGGTTGTCAATCTCACCGGCTTGCCGTAACAAAGGATTAACCGTATTGTGTGGAAGATGATTTTTTGCGGAGAAAACGAGTAAAAACAAGTATTGCGGCGAGATTTGTATTTCAGTATTAAAGAATGGACCGGGGTCCACAGTTCACTAGAGGTGTCTCTCCCATAAGATAAAAGCATGTTGGGTGAACAAATTACAGTCGGGCAATTGACAAATAGAGAGGGCATAACAATGCACATACATGACATGATAAGTATAGTGAGATTTAATTGGGCATTACGACAAAGTACATAGACCGCCATCCAACCGCATCTATGCCTAAAAAGTCCACCTTCGGGTTATCATCCGAACCCCTCCGAGTATTAAGTTGCTAACAACGGACAATTGCATTAAGTATGGTGCGTAATGTAATCAACAACTACATCCTCGGACATAGCGCCAATGTTTTATCCCTAGTGGCAACAGCACAACACAACCTTAGAACTTTCATCACTTGTCCCGAGTGTCAATGCGGGCATGAACCCACTATCGAGCATAAATACTCCCTCTTGGAGTTAAAAGTAAAAACTTGGCCGGAGCCTCTACTAGTAACGGAGAGCATGCAAGATCATAAACAACACATATGTAATAACTTGATAATTAACATGACATGGTATTCTCTATCCATCGGATCCCGACAAACACAACATAGAGTATTACAGATAGATGATCTTGATCCCGTTAGGCAGCTCACAAGATCCAACAATGAAGCACAATGAGGAGAAGACAACCATCTAGCTACTGCTATGGACCCATAGTCCAGGGGTGAACTACTCACTCATCACTCCGGAGGCGACCATGGCGGCGTAGAGTCCTCCGGGAGATGAATCCCCTCTCCGGCAGGGTGCCGGAGGAGATCTCCGAATCCCCGAGATGGGATCGGCGGCGGCGGCGTCTCGGTAAGGTTTTCCGTATCGTGGTTTTTCGCATCGGGGGTTTCGCGACGGAGGCTTTAAGTAGGCGGAAGGGCGAGTCGGGGGCCGGACGAGGGGGCCACACCATAGGGCGGCGCGGGCCCCCCTTGGCCGCGCCGCCTTGTGGTGTCGCCACCTCGTGGCCCCACTTCGTATGTTCTTCGGTCTTCCGGAAGCTCCGTGGAAAAATAGGCCCCCGGGTCTTCGTTTCGTCCAATTCCGAGAATATTTCGTTACTAGGATTTCGAAACCAAAAACAGCAGAAAACGAGAACGGCACTTCGGCATCTTGTTAATAGGTTAGTTCCGTAAAATGCACGAATATGACATAAAGTGTGCATAAAACATGTAGGTATCATCAATAATATGGCATAGAACATAAGAAATTATCGATACGTCGGAGACGTATCAAGCATCCCCAAGCTTAGTTCCGCTCGTCCCGGCGAGGTAAAACGATAACAAAGATAATTTCTGAAGTGATATGCCATCATAACCTTGATCATACTATTTGTAAACATATGTAGTGAATGCAGCGATCAAAACAATGGTAATGACATGAGTAAACAGGTGAATCATAAAGCAAAGACTTTTCATGAATAGTACTTCAAGACAAGTATTAATAAGTCTTGCATAAGAGTTAACTCATAAAGCAATAAATCAAAGTAAAGGCATTGAAGCAACACAAAGGAAGATTAAGTTTCAGCGGTTGCTTTCAACTTGTAACATGTATATCTCATGGATAATAGTCAACATAGAGTAATATAACAAGTACAATATGCAAGTATGTAGGAATCAATGCACAGTTCACACAAGTGTTTGCTTCTTGAGGTGGAGAGAGATAGGTGAACTGACTCAACATAAAAGTAAAAAGAATGGTCCTTCAAAGAGGAAAGCATCGATTGCTATATTTGTGCTAGAGCTTTTATTTTGAAAACATGAAACAATTTTGTCAACGGTAGTAATAAAGCATATGAGTTATGTACATTATATCTTACAAGTTGCAAGTCTCATGCATAGTATACTAATAGTGCCCGCACCTTGTCCTAATTAACTTGGACTACCGGATCTTTGCAATGCACATGTTTTGACCAAGTGTCACAATGGGGTACCTCCATGCCGCCTGTACAAAGGTCTAAGGAGAAAGCTCGCATTTTGGATTTCTCGCTTTTGATTATTCTCAACTTAGACATCCATACCGGGACAACATGGACAACAGATAATGGACTCCTCTTTAATGCATAAGCATGTGGCAACAATTATTATTCTCATATGAGATTGAGGATATATGTCCAAACTGAAACTTCCACCATGAATCATGGCTTTAGTTAGCGGCCCAAAGTTCTTCTCTAACAATATGCATGCTCCAACCATGAAGGTGGTAGATCTCTCTTGCTTCGGACAAGACGGACATGCATAGCAACTCACATGATATCCAACAAAGAATAGTTGATGGCGTCCCCGTAAACATGGTTATCGCACAACAAGCAACTTAATAAAAGATAAAGTGCATAAGTACATATTCAATACCACAATAGTTTTTAAGCTATTTGTCCCATGAGCTATATATTGCAAAGGTGAATGATGGAATTTTAAAGGTAGCACTCAAGCAATTTACTTTGGAATGGCGGATAAATACCATGTAGTAGGTAGGTATGGTGGACACAAATGGCATAGTGGTTGGCTCAAGTATTTTGGATGCATGAGAAGTATTCCCTCTCGATACAAGGTTTAGGCTAGCAAGGTTATTTGAAACAAACACAAGGATGAACGATACAGCAAAACTCACATAAAAGACATATGGTAAACATTATAAGACTCCATACCGTCTTCCTTGTTGTTCAAAACTCAATACTAGATGTTATCTAGACTCTAGAGAAACTAAATATGCAAACCAAATTAACAAGCTCTAAGTATTTCTTCATTAATGGGTGCAAAGTATATGATGCAAGAGCTTAAACATGAGCACAACAATTGCCAAGTATCAAATTATCCAAGACATTTTAGCAATTTACTACATGTATCATTTTCCAATTCCAACCATATAACAATTTAACGAAGAAGAAACTTCGCCATGAATACTATGAGTAGAGTCTAAGGACATATTTGTCCATATGCTACAGCGGAGCGTGTCTCTCTCCCATAAAGTGAATGCTAGGATCCATTTTATTCAAACAAAACAAAAAACAAAAACAAACCGACGCTCCAAGCAAAGTGCATAAGATGTGACGGAATAAAAATATAGTTTCGGGGAGGAACCCGATAATGTTGTCGATGAAGAAGGGGATGCCTTGGGAATCCCCAAGCTTAGACGCTTGAGTCTTCTTAGAATATGCAGGGGTGAACCACCGGGGCATCCCCAAGCTTAGAGCTTTCACTCTCCTTGATCATATTGCATCATACTCCTCTCTTGATCCTTGAAAACTTCCTCCACACCAAACTCGAAACAACTCATTAGAGGGTTAGTGCATAATAAAAATTCACATGTTCAGAGGTGACACAATCATTCTTAACACTTCTGGACATTGCATAAAGCTACTGGACATTAGTGGATCAAAGAAATTCATCCAACATAGCAAAAGAGGCAATGCGAAATAAAAGACAGAATCTGTCAAAACAGAACAGATCCGTAAAGATGGATTTTATTAGGCCACCAGACTTGCTCAAACGAAAATGCTCAAATTGAATGAAAGTTGCGTACATATCTGAGGATCATGCTCGTAATTTGGCTTAATTTTCTGAGCTACCTACAGGGAGATAGACCCAGATTCGTGCCGACAAAGAAATCTGGAACTGCGCGATAATCCAAATCTAGTACTTACTTTTCTATCAAAGACTTTACTTGGCACAACAAAACATAAAACTAAGATAAGGATAGGTTGCTACAGTAGTAAAAAACTTCCAAGACACAAATATAAAATAAAAATACTGGAGTAAAAACATGGGTTGTCTCCCAAAAGCGCTTTTCTTTAACGCCTTTCAGCTAGGCGCAGAAAGTGTAACTCAAGTAACATCGAGAGATGAAGCATCAACATCATAATTTGTTCTAATAATAGAATCATAAGGTAACTTCATTCTCTTTCTAGGGAAGTGTTCCATACCTTTCTTGAGAGGAAATTGATATTTAATATTACCTTCCTTCATATCAATAGTGGCACCAACGGTTCGAAGAAAAGGTCTTCCCAATATAATGGGGCAAGATGCATTGCATTCAATATCCAAGACAACAAAATCAACGGGGACAAGGTTATTGTTAACCATAATATGAACATTATCAACTCTCCCCAAAGGTTTCTTTTTAGCATTATCGGCGAGATTAACATCCAAATAACAATTTTTCAATGGTGGCAAGTCAAGCATATCATAGACTTTCTTAGGCATAACATAAATACTTGCACCAAGATCACATAAAGCATTACAATCAAAATCTTTGACTCTCATTTTAATGATGGGCTCCCAACCATCTTCTAACTTTCTAGGAATAGAAGTTTCAAGTTTTAGTTTCTCTTCTCTAGCTTTTATGAGAGCATTTGTAATATGTTTTGTGAAAGCCAAATTTACAGCGCTAGCATTGGCAAGTTTTTGCAAGAACTTTATAACTTCAGAGATGTGGCAATCATCAAAATCTAAATCATTACAATCTAAAGCAATGGGATTATCATCCCCAAGGTTGGAAAAAATTTCAGCAGTTTTATCACAAGCAGTTTCAGCGGTTTAGCGGTTTCGGGTAATTTTGCGCGCTTTGCACTAGGAGTAGAAGCATTGCCAACACCAATTATTTTACCATTGATAGTAGGAGGTGCAGCAACATATGAATCATTAGCATTGCTAGTGGTGGTAATAGTCCAAACTTTAGCTACATTTTCCTTTTTAGCTAGTTTTTCATTTTCTTCTCTATCCCACCTAGCACGCAGTTCAGCCATTAATCTTATATTCTCATTATTTCTAACTTGGATGGCATTTGCTGTAGTAACAATTTTATTTTCAATATCCCTATTAGGCATAACTTTCGATTTCAAAAGATCAACATCGGAGGCAAGACTATCAACTCTAGAAACAAGAATATCAATTTTATTGAGCTTTTCCTCAACAGATTTGTTAAAGGCAGTTTGTGTATTAATAAATTCTTTAAGCATGGCCTCAAGTCCAGGGGGTGTATTCCTATTATTGTTTTAAGAATTCCCATAAGAATTAGCATAACCGTTACCATTATTATAAGGATATGGCCTATAGTTATTACTAGAATTGTTCCGATAAGCATTGTTGTTGAAATTATTATTTTTAATGAAGTTTACATCAACATGTTCTTCTTGGGCAACCAATGAAGCTAATGGAACATTATTAGGATCAACATTAGTCCTATCATTCACAAGCAAAGACATAATAGCATCAACCTTATCATTCAAGGAAGAGGATTCTTCAACGAATTTACCTTCTTACCTTGTGGAGCTCTTTCCGTGTGCCATTCAGAGTAATTAACCATCATATTATCAAGAAGCTTTGTTGCTTCACCAAGAGTGATGGACATAAAGGTACCTCCAGCAGCTGAATCCAATAAATTCCGCGAAGAAAAATTTAGTCCTGCATAGAAGGTTTGGATGATCATCCAAGTAGTCGAGTCCATGGGTTGGGCAATTTTTAACCGAGAGATTTCATTCTTTCCCAAGCTTGAGCAACATGTTCATTATCCAATTGTTTAAAATTCATTATGCTACTCCTCAAAGATATAATTTTAGCAGGGGATAATATCTACCAATAAAAGCATCCTTGCATTTAGTCCATGAATCAATACTATTCTTAGGCAGAGATAGCAACCAATCTTTAGCTCTTCCTCTTAATGAGAAAGGGAACAATTTTAATTTTATAATGTCACCATCTACATCTTTATATTTTTGCATTTCACATAGTTCAACAAAATTATTGAGATGGGCAGCAGCATCATCAGAACTAACACCAGAAAATTGCTCTCTCATGACAAGATTTAGTAAAGTAGGTTTAATTTCAAAGAATTCTGCTGTAGTAGCAGGTGGAGCAATAGGTGTGCATAGGAAATCATTATTATTTGTGCTAGTGAAGTCACACAACTTAGTATTTTCAGGGTTGGCCATTTTAGCAATAGTAAATAAAGCAAACTTGATAAAGTAAATGCAAGTAAACTAATTTTTTTGTGTTTTTGATATAGCAAACAAGACAGTAAATAAAGTAAAGCTAGCAACTAATTTTTTTGTGTTTTGATATAAGTGCAGCAAACAAAGTAGTAAATAAAATAAAGCAAGACAAAAACAAAGTAAAGAGATTGAGAAGTGGAGACTCCCCTTGCAGCGTGTCTTGATCTCCCGGCAACGGCGCCGGAAAATATGCTTGATGGCGTGTATTTCACACGTTCGTTGGGCAACCCCAAGAGGAAGGTATGATGCGCACAGCGAGCAAGTTTTCCCTCGAAAAGAAACCAAGGTTTATCGAACCAGGAGGAGCCAAGAAGCACGTTGAAGGTTGATGGCGGCGGGATGTAGTGCGGCGCAACACCGGAGATTCGGCGCCAACGTGGAACCTGCACAACACAACCAAAGTACTTTGCCCCAACGAAACAAGTGAGGTTGTCAATCTCATCGGCTTGCTGTAACAAAGGATTAACCGTATTGTGTGGAAGATGATTGTTTGCGAGAGAAAACAGTAAAAACAAGTATTGCAGCAGATTTGTATTTCAGTATTAAAGAATGGACCGGGGTCCACGGTTCACTAGAGGTGTCTCTCCCATAAGATAAAAGCATGTTGGGTGAACAAATTACAGTCGGGCAATTGACAAATAGAGAGGGCATAACAATGCACATACATGACATGATAAGTATAGTGAGATTTAATTGGGCATTACGACAAAGTACATAGACCGCCATCCAAGCTGCATCTATGCCTAAAAAGTCCACCTTCGGGTTATCATCCGAACCCCTCCGAGTATTAAGTTGCTAACAACGGACAATTGCATTAAGTATGGTGCGTAATGTAATCAACAACTACATCCTCGGATATAGCGCCAATGTTTTATCCCTAGTGGCAACAAGACAACACAACCTTAGAACTTTACATCATCGTCCCGAGTGTCAATGCAGGCATGAACCCACTATCGAGCATAAATACTCCCTCTAGGAGTTAAAAGTAAAAACTTGGCCAGAGCCTCTACTAGTAACGGAGAGCATGCAAGATCATAAACAACACATATGTAATAACTTGATAATTAACATGACATGGTATTCTCTATCCATCGGATCCCGACAAACACAACATAGAGTATTACGAGATAGATGATCTTGATCATGTTAGGCAGCTCACAAGATCCAACAATGAAGCACAATGAGGAGAAGACAACCATCTAGCTACTGCTATGGACCCATAGTCCAGGGGTGAACTACTCACTCATCACTCCGGAGGCGACCATGGCGGCGTAGAGTCCTCCGGGAGATGAATCCCCTCTCCGGCGAGGTGCCGGAGGAGATCTCCAGAATCCCCCGAGATGGGATCGGCGGCGGCGGCGTCTCGCAAGGTTTTCCGTATCGTGGTTTTTCGCATCGGGGTTTCGCGACGGAGGCTTTAAGAAGGCGGAAGGGCAGAGTCGGGGGCCGACGAGGGGGCCACACCATAGGCGGCGCGGGCCCCCTTGGCCGCGCCGCCTTGTGGTGTCGCCACCTCGTGGCCCCACTTCGTATGTTCTTCGGTCTTCCGGAAGCTCCGTGGAAAAATAGGCCCCCGGGTCTTCGTTTCGTCCAATTCCGAGAATATTTCGTTACTAGGATTTACGAAACCAAAAACAGCGAGAAAACGAGAGCTGGCACTTCGGCATCTTGTTAATAGGTTAGTTCCAGAAAATGCACGAATATGACATAAAGTGTGCATAAAACATGTAGGTATCATCAATAATATGGCATAGAACATAAGAAATTATCGATACGTCGGAGACGTATCAGTAGCAACAATTAATGTTATCATATGAGATTGAGGATATATGTCCAAAACTGAAACTTCCACCATGGATCATGGCTTTAGTTAGCGGCCCAATGTTCTTCTCTAACAATATGCATGCTCTAACCATTAAATGAGTGGTAAATCTCCCTTACTTCGAGACAAGACGAACATGCATAGCAACTCACATGATATTCAACAAAGAGTAGTTGATGGCGTCCCCAGGAACGTGGTTATCGCACAACAAGCAACTTAATAAGAGATAAAGTGCATAAGTACATATTCAATACCACAATAGTTTTTAAGCTATTTGTCCCATGAGCTATATATTGCAAAGGTAAAGAATGGAAATTTTAAAGGTAGCACTCAAGCAATTTACTTTGGAATGGCGGAGAAATACCATGTAGTAGGTAGGCATGGTGGACACAAATGGCATAGTGGTTGGCTCAAGGATTTTGGATGCATGAGAAGTATTCCCTCTCGATACAAGGTTTTAGGCTAGCAAGGTTATTTGAAACAAACACAAGGATGAACCGGTGCAGCAAAACTCACATAAAAGACATATTGTAAACATTATAAGACTCTACACCGTCTTCCTTGTTGTTCAAACTCAATACTAGAAATTATCTAGACTTTAGAGAGACCAATTATGCAAACCAAATTTAGCAAGCTCTAGGTGTTTCTTCATTAATAGGTGAAAAGTATATGATGCAAGAGCTTAAACATGAGCACAACAATTGCCAAGTATCAAATTATTCAAGACATTTTAGAATTACTACATGTAGCATTTCCCGATTCCAACCATATAACAACTTAATGAAGAAGATTCAACCTTCGCCATGAATACTATGAGTAAAGCCTAAGGACATATTTTTCCATATGCAACAGCGGAGCGTGTCTCTCTCCCACACAATGAATGCTAGGATCCATTTTATTCAAACAAAAACAAAAACAAAAACAAACCGACGCTCCAAGCAAAGCACATAAGATGTGATGGAATAAAAATATAGTTTCGGGGAGGAACCCGATAATGTTGTCGATGAAGAAGGGATGCCTTGGGCATCCCCAAGCTTAGACGCTTGAGTCTTCTTAAAATATGCAGGGGTGAACCACCGGGGCATCCCCAAGCTTAGAGCTTTCACTCTCCTTGATCATATGGTATCATCCTCCTCTCTTGATCCTTGAAAACTTACTCCACACCAAACTCAAAACAACTCATTAGAGGGTTAGTGCACAATTAAAATTTACATGTTCAGAGGTGACATAATCATTCTTAATACTTCTGGACATTGCACAAATCTACTGAAAGTCAATGGAATAGAAAAATCCATCAAGCATATCAAAACAGGCAATGCGAAATAAAAGGCATAATCTGTCAAAACAGAACAGTTCGTAAAGACGAATTTTATTGAGGCACCAGACTTGCTCAGATGAAAATGCTCAAATTGAATGAAATTTGCGTACATATCTGAGGATCACTCACGTAAATTGGCATAATTTTCTGAGTTACCTACAGAGAATTAGGCCCAGATTCGTGACAACGAAAGAAATCTGTTTCGCGCGAGTAATCCAAATCTAGTATGAACCTTACTATCAAGGACTTTACTTGGCACAACAATGCACAAAACTAAGATAAGGAGAGGTTGCTACAGTAGTAAACAACTTCCAAGACTCAAATATAAAATAAAGTGCAGAAGTAAAATAATGGGTTGTCTCCCATAAGTGCTTTTCTTTAACGCCTTTCAGCTAGGCGCAGAAAGTGTGTATCAAGTATTATCGAGAGATGAAGCATCAACATCATAATTTGTTCTAATAATAGAATCATAAGGTAACTTCATTCTCTTTCTAGGGAAGTGTTCCATACCTTTCTTGAGAGGAAATTGATATTTAATATTACCTTCCTTCATATCAATGATAGCTCCAACAAGTTCGAAGAAAAGGTCTTCCCAATATAATGGGACAAGATGCATTGCATTCAATATCCAAGACAACAAAATCAACGGGGACAAGGTTATTGTTAACCATAATACGAACATTATCAATCCTCCCCAAAGGTTTCTTTATAGCATTATCAACAAGATTAACATCCAAATAACAATTCTTCAATGGTGGCAAGTCAAGCATATCATAAATTTTCTTAGGCATAACGGAAATACTTGCACCAAGATCACATAAAGCATTACAATCAAAGTCATTGACCTTCGTCTTAATGATGGGCTCCCAACCATCCTCTAGCTTCCTAGGAATAGAAGCTTCACGTTCTAGTTTCTCTTCTCTAGCTTTTATGAGAGCATTTGTAATATGTTTTGTGAAAGCCAAGTTTATAGCACTAGCATTAGGACTCTTAGCAAGTTTTTGTAAGAACTTTATAACTTCAGAGATGTGACAATCATCAAAATCCAAACCATTATAATCTAAAGCAATGGGATCATCATCCCCAATGTTGGAAAAAAATTCAGCAGTTTTATCACAGGCAATTTCAGCAGTTTTAGCAGTTTCCGGCAGTTTTGCACGCTTTGCATTAGAAGTGGAAACATTGCCAACACCAATTATTTTACCATTGATAGTAGTAGGTGCAGCAACATGTGGAGCATTAACATTACTAGTGGTGGTAATAGTCCAAACTTTAGCTACATTATCTTTAGCTAGTTTTTCATTTTCTTCTCTTTCCCACCTAGCATGCAATTCAGCCATCAATCTAATATTCTCATTAATTCTAACTTGGATGGAATTTTCTGTAGTAACAATTTTATTATTATGATTTTCATTAGGCATAACTTTCGATTTCAAAAGATGAACATCAGCAACAAGACTATCGACTTTAGAAGCAAGTATATCAATTTTCCCAAGCTTTTCTTCAACAGATTTGTTAAAAGCAGTTTGTGTACTAATAAATTCTTTAAGCATAGCTTCAAGTCCAGGGGGTGTGTTCCTATTATTGTTTTAAGAATTCCCATAAGAATTACCATAACCGTTACCATTATTATAAGGATATGGCCTATAGTTATTACTAGAATTGTTCCGATAAGCATTGTTGTTGAAATTATTATTTTTAATGAAGTTTACATCAACATGTTCTTCTTGGGCAACCAATGAAGCTAACGGAACATTATTAGGATCAACATTAGTCCTATCATTCACAAGCATAGACATAATAGCATCAATCTTATCACTCAAGGAAGAGGTTTCTTCGACATAATTTACCTTCTTACCTTGTGGAGCTCTTTCCGTGTGCCATTCAGAATAATTAATCATCATATTATCAAGAAGCTTTGTTGCTTCACCAAGAGTGATGGACATAAAGGTACCTCCAGCAGCTGAATCCAATAGGTTCCGCGAAGAAAAGTTCAGTCCTGCATAAAAGGTTTGGATGATCATCCAAGTAGTCGATCCATGGGTTGGGCAATTTTTAACCAAAGATTTCATTCTCTCCCATGCTTGAGCAACATGTTCATTATCTAATTGCTTGAAATTCATTATGCTACTCCTCAAAGATATAATTTTAGCAGGGGGATAATATCTACCAATAAAAGCATCGTTACATTTAGTCCATGAATCAATACTATTCTTAGGCAGAGATAGCAACCAATCTTTAGCTCTTCCTCTTAATGAGAAAGGAAACAATTTTAATTTTATAATGTCACCATCTACATCTTTATACTTTTGCATTTCACACAATTCAACAAAATTATTGAGATGGGCAGCGGCATCATCGGAACTAACACTGGAAAATTGCTCTCGCATAACAAGATTCGAGTAAAGCGGGTTTAATTTCAAAGAATTCTGCTGTAGTAGCGAGTGGAGCAATAGGTGTGCATAGGAAATCATTATTATTTGTGGTTGTGAAGTCACACAACTTAGTATTTTCAGGAGTACGCATTTTAGCAGTAGTAAATAAAGCAAACTAAATAAAGTAAATGCAAGTAACTAATTTTTTTGTGTTTTTGATATAGAGAACAAGACAGTAAATAAAGTAAAGCTAGCAACTAATTTTTTGTGTTTTGATATAAGTGCAGCAAACAAAGTAGTAAATAAAATAAAGCAAGACAAAAACAAAGTAAAGAGATTGGATTGTGGAGACTCCCTTGCAGCGTGTCTTGATCTCCCCGACAACGGCGCCGGAAAAATGCTTGATGCGTGTAGTTGACACGTCCGTTGGGAACCCCAAGAGGAAGGTGTGATACGCACAGTAGCAAGTTTTCCTCGAAAGAAACCAAGGTTTATCGAACCAGGAGGAGCCAAGAAGCACGTTGAAGGTTGATGGCGGCGGGATGTAGTGCGGCGCAACACCAGGGATTTCGGCGCCAACGTGGAACCTGCACAACACAACCAAAGTACTTTGCCCCAACGAAACAGTGAGGTTGTCAATCTCACCGGCTTGCTATAACAAAGGATTAGATGTATAGTGTGGACGATGATTGTTTGCAGAAAACAGTAGAACAAGTATTGCAGTAGATTGTATTCGATGTAAAAGAATGGACCGGGGTCCACAGTTCACTAGAGGTGTCTCAACCATAAGATAAATAGCATGTTGGGTGAACAAATTACAGTTGGGCAATTGACAAATAGAGAGGGCATGACCATGCACATACATGATATGATGAGTATTGTGAGATTTAATTGGGCATTACGACAAAGTACATAGACCGCTATCCAAGCATGCATTTATGCCTAAAAAGACCACCTTCGAGGTTATCATCCGAACCCCTTCCAAGTATTAAGTTGCAAACAACGGACAATTGCATTAAGTATGGTGCGTAATGTAATCAATAACTACATCCTCGGACATAGTATCAATGTTTTATCCCTAGTGGCAACAAGACATCCACAACCTTAGAACTTTCGTCACTCGTCCCAGATTTAATGGAGGCATGAACCCACTATCGAGCATAAATACTCCCTCTTGGAGTTAAGAGTAAAAACTTGGCCGAGCCTCTACTAATAACGGAGAGCATGCAAGATCATAAACAACACATAGACAATAGATTGATAATCAACATAACATAGTATTCTCTATCCATCGGATCCCAACAAACACAACATATAGCATTACAGATAGATGATCTTGATCATGTTAGGCAGCTCACAAGATCCGACAATGAAGCACATAAGGAGAAGACGACCATCTAGCTACTGCTATGGACCCATAGTCCAGGGGTGAACTACTCACTCATCACTCCGGAGGCGACCATGGCGGTGAAGAGTCCTCCGGGAGATGATTCCCCTCTCCGGCAGGGTGCCGGAGGCGATCTCCTGAATCCCCCGAGATGGGATTGGCGGCGGCGGCGTCTCTGGAAGGTTTCCCGTATCGTGGCTCTCGGTACTGGGGGTTTCGCGACGAAGACTATATGTAGGCGGAAGGGCAGGTCAGGGGCGTCACGAGGGGCCCACACACCAGGGCCGCGCGGCCAAGACCTGGGCCGCGCCGCCCTATTGTCTGGCCACCTCATGGCCCCACTTCGTAAGTCCTCCGGTCTTCTGGAAGCTTCGTGGAAAAATTGGCCCCTGGGCGTTGATTTCGTCCAATTCCGAGAATATTTCCTTACTAGGATTTCTGAAACCAAAAACAGCAGAAAACAACAACTGGCTCTTCGGCATCTCGTTGATAGGTTAGTGCCGGAAAATGCATAAATATGACATAAAGTATGCATAAAACATGTAGATATCATCAATAATGTGGCATGGAACATAAGAAATTATCGATACGTCGGAGACGTATCAGTTAGCCTTTGTGGTTTTGGAGCCGGTTGTGGCGCGTTGTGTCTTGGTGGCTTTGTTGCCGGTGTGGCGTGTTGTAGCCTCTTGTGGCCTTATGCTTGAGAGCCTCCGTGTTGTGGAGTTGCCTCGAGCTTGATACTTGGGAGTTTGCCCAAGCTTGTACGGGTTCGGTGACCACCCTCAAGGGTCCCTTAGTGGATCGAGGCTTTCCCCTTGGTGGAAAGGCTCGAGGAGAATACGGTGGCCCTAGTGGCTCATTGGAGTGCCTTGTGCCTCCACACCGCTCTAGACGGAGACGTAGCACCTCCTTTGGGTGTGAACTTCGGGATACATCGTCATCTCCTCGTGCATCGGTTACTTCTCAACCCGAGCTCCTTTACCTATGCGCTTTACCTTGTTATACCTATCTTGCTTGATGTGCTATACCTAGCTTGTTATCACCTTGTTGCTCATCATGCTAGCATAGGTTGTTGGCGCTCTTAGGCAAACCCCTAGTTGGTAGGCTTTGAGCTAAGCTAGTAAACACATGTGTAGTTTTATTCCGCCTAGTTTAGCTCTCAAGTAGAAGTTTTTATACACCTCCTATTCACCCCCCTCTAGGCGACGTCCTAGAACATTCACTTGTTCTTTGTTATTTGGTAGACCTTGGCAATTTGATAGAGAATCTGTTCATAATGGTAGAACTAATCAGTATTCTCTTATGCATGACGGAAAGAAAATTGGTCTCAAACCTATGAGTCCTGAACAAATAGTAAAAGAGGATCTTGCTAGAGCTAGTAGAGTAAAAAACGAGGAGAAACATAAGAGTGAAAATCAGATTGTTGCTGCAGATTTTGTACCACATAAGACAAATACTAAATCTGATTCGAACCATGCTACTGAAATTCGTTTGAAAAATCCTTGTTTGCTTGCTAGCAAATTTGATATTGCTGAACTTGATGTGAACACTACTCAATGCTATGCTATCATTTGCAAAGAAGTTCTATTTTCATTTGAGGATATGCCCCCTTCTTTGCCACCTGCGGTTGCTAACCTTTTGCAGGAATTCATTGATGTGTTCCCACAAGATGTTCCCCCTGGACTACCACCTATTTGTGTCATAGAACACCAGATTGACTTGATTCCAGGAGCTTCGCTGCCCAACCGTGCATCATACCGTACCAATCCTGAAGAGACGAAAGAGATTCAGCGACAAATTCAGGTTCTCCAAGATAAAGGTTACATTCGTGAGTCTCTTCGCCCATGTGCTGTTCATATTATCTTGGTACCTAAGAAGGATGGTTCTTCACGCATGTGTACTGATTGTAGAGCTATTAATAATATTACCATTCGATACTGTCATCATATACCTCGTTTAGATGATATGCTTGATGAATTGAGTGGTTCTATTATGTTCTCTAAAGTTGATTTGCGTAGTGGTTACCACCAGATTCGTATGTAATTAGGAGATGAATGGAAAACAGCGTTTAAAACTAAGTTCGGCTTATATGAGTGGTTAGTGATGCCTTTTGATCTAACTAATGCACCTAGTACTTTCATGAGACTGATGAACGAAGTTTTACGTGCTTTTATTGGACGTTTTGTGGTGGTATACTTTGATGATATTCTGATTTATGGCAAATCTTTGGAGGAACATTTGGATCATTTACGTGCTGTTTTCAATGCTTTACGTGATGCACGTTTGTATGGTAATCTTGAGAAGTGAACCTTTTGCACCAAACGAGTTGCGTTTCTTGGCTATGTTGTTACTGCGCAGGGAATTGAAGTTAATCCAACCAAGATTGAGGCAATTGAGAGTTGGCCGCAGCCAAAGACGGTCACACAAGTGAGGAGTTTTCTTGGCCTCGCTGGTTTCTATAGGCGCTTTGTGAAAGATTTTGGATCCATTGCTGCGCTGCTGAATGAGCTTACCAAGAAGGATGTGCCCTTTGTGTGGGACGATGCACAACAAGAAGCCTTCATGGTTCTGAAAGATAAGTTAACACATGCTCCATACTCCAACTTCCTGATTTTAATAAGACTTTTGAGCTTGAATGTGATGCTAGTGGAATTGGTTTGGGAGGTGTGTTATTACAAGAGGGCAAACCTGTTGCATATTTTAGTAAAAAATTGAGTGGGCCTAGTCTGAACTATTCTACTTATGATAAAGAATTATATGCGCTGGTTCGGACATTAGAAACTTGGCAACATTATTTATGGCCTAAAGAATTTGTTATACATTCTGATCATAAATCTTTGAAGCATATTCGTAGTCAAGCTAAGTTGAATCGTCTCCATGCAAAGTGGGTTGAATTTATTGAGTCTTTTCCTTATGTTATCAAACACAAAAAGGGTAAAGATAATGTTATTGCTGATGCTTTGTCGCGCTGTTATACTATGCTATCTCAACTTGATTTCAAGATTTTTGGATTAGAAACCATAAAGGAACAATACTTGCATGATGCTGATTTTAAAGATGTGTTGTTGAATTGTAGAGATGGTAGAACATGGAACAAATTCGTCCTCAATGATGGATTTGTGTTCCGTGCAAACAAGCTATGTATCCCAGATAGTTCCGTTCGTCTTTTGTTGTTGCAGGAGGCGCATGGAGGAGGATTGATGGGTCACTTTGGTGTGAAGAAGAGAGAGGATGTACTTGCTGCACACTTCTTTTGGCCACGCATGCGTCGAGATGTTGAGAGATTTATGGCACGCTGCACTACATGTCAAAAAGCTAAGTCTCGACTTAATCCACATGGTTTATATATGCCTCTTCCTGTTCCTAGTGTAGGGAGGATATTTCTATGGATTTCGTTTTGGGTATGCCTCGTACACAAAAGGGGAGGGATAGTATATTTGTTGTTGTGGATCGGTTTTCTAAGATGGCACACTTTATTCCATGTCACAAGACTGATGATGCTACAGATGTTGCTGATTTGTTCTTTCGCGAAATTGTTCGTTTACATGGTGTGCCAAATACTATTGTTTCTGATCGTGATACTAAGTTTCTTAGCCACTTTTGGAGATGTTTATGGGCTAAGTTAGGGACTAAATTGCTATTTAGTACTACATGTCATCCCCAAACTGATGGACAAACTGAAGTAGTAAATAGAATTTTGTCTACTATGCTGCGGGCTGTTTTGAAGAAGAACCTAAAATTGTAGGAAGAATGTTTACCTCATGTTGAATTTGCTTACAATCGTTCACTGCATTCTACCACTAAGATGTGCCCATTTGAGATTGTTTATGGTTTTGTTCCACGTACACCTATTGATTTATTGCTTTTACCATCTTCGGTGCAAAATAATTTGGATGCTACACAACATGCTGAATTGATATTACAATTGCATGAGACTACTAAAGACAACATAACACACATGAATGCTAAGTATAAAATTGCTGGGGATAGAGGAAGAAAGCATGTTGTGTTTGATGTTGGTGATCTTGTTTGGTTGCATTTGCGCAAAGATCGTTTTCCTGAATTGCGCAAGTCTAAACTAATGCCACGCGCTGCTGGTCCTTTTAAGGTGTTAGAGAAAATAAATGATAATGCATATAAACTTGAGCTTCCTGCAGAATTGGGTCCGGTTAGTCCTACATTTAACATTGCAGATTTGAAGCCTTACTTTGGTGAAGAAGAGGAGCTTTCGTCGAGGACGACTTCCATTCAAGAAGGTGGGCATGATGAGGACATCCCATCTCTTGATACAATCGTTGTACCTACAGCCACACAAATACAAGGACCAATCACTCGAGCTCGTGCCAAACAACTTAACTATCAGGTACTTTCGTTTCTTGGAACTATTCCTCACATACATGAGAATATGATGATGCCTAAATCAGATATGTTTGTTACTCTTAGGAATGATGGACCAAGCATGGATGAGGAGGACAAGCATTGGAGCATGATCACGCATGGAGGAGATGGCAGCAAGCATTTGAGGATTGAAGATGACGCCGCAAGTGGAGATTTCAGAACTTTGAAGCCACCATAAGAAGAGATGAAGACATGGACGAAATATAGAATTTTCCACTTCATAATTTCGTCCATAGCATAATATGGTGTTGCGTCACCTTTAGTTTTGGGCCAGGCCCATGTCATATTCGCAGGAATTAAGTCATGCACTTTTTAGAGTCCGTATTGAAGGGGACAAGGCCTTCTAGGGTTTGGTTCGGCCACCATATGTATGGCTGGCCGAAACCCCACCTTTTCCTCCTTTAAATACCCCCATAGTCGTCACATTTAGACTTGGATTTTGATTAGACTAAAAGTTAGCCATCACTGCAACTCTCGTGTACTTCTTTTGAGGCCAACGCCCAAAACAAGACCGACTATTCGGAATCCCACCTTTGTCAATAAAGCTTTCATCTTTCATCCGCAATATTCTGATTGCATCATTAGTTCTTACTCGTTCTCGATTTCAGGTAGGAATTAAGACCCTCGCTGGTCAGGCTAATCGCGCATCCGCAAGATCAGTAACTCCCGGAGATTGTCCTAGCGATTGCATTGGCGCACGAGCTTTGCACGTGTAGTCGGATCGTCAAGCACGAACTCCACCAACAAATCGATCTATCCATGTCTCATCGAAAGATCGGCCACCTTTGCCCTATCATGAGGCAAAGCTTTTGCCTCCGTTTAAAAAATGTTGAGTGGTATGGCCAATATTTATTTGAAGTTTGAAGAGCCCCGAATTCCAATAATGGATCAATTATGGTCATATAGTTATTACTGTCTTCCTTTGGAAAAAATCTGAGCCTATTGTGGTAAACTCTATGATAACTTAGTAGTTTGGCTTACTATTTTGGTGCCTCATTAAGGCTTTTACTATTTAATTTTGACCGCGGGTTTTAGCTATCAAGCTTTATCTATTAGTCAACGCAACCAAAATTGCAAACTGAAACACCCCTCCTATTGTGTGACGGGAGAAAAGAAATTCAGCACGTGAAACTAAGAGGTAGGCACAAAAGCCTTATACATGGAAGGAGAGGCACCTACAATTTTAGGATAAATTATGGCACACATGACTCGAACTTGAGACCTTGGCTCTAATACCATTTCAAGCTTCATGCACTAGCCAATGTAACCAAAATTCTAAACTAATGGAAACATGAAAATTATTAATTGGAATAATGTGTATTTTTGGCCACACAAAAAGAAAAAAGTGTGGATCTGAATGTAGTGATTTTCAATCTCGAAAAAAATCCATACTTTTTCATTTTTATGTAGCTCAGAATTCAAAACATTTTGAATTGAGATTTTCAAGTTTGTGGGATAAATAATTAACTACTTTCAGAATTTTGTTTCATTATTGTTTGAATTTGTAAATATAATTTTGAGTTTTTTAACATGCAAGGAGCAGTGGAGCTCGGGAGCCTAAAGGACTTTCAATAGTTGATCTTTCATACCTTATCTTGAGAATTAGTCGCACTTGGATTGAGATGGTCTACTTGAGCTAAGCAACAAGACCATTTTAGATATTCGGTATGGGGTTGATAGTTGGGAAATGGTGTTGAAGAGATATTTTTTTTTCGATAAAGGGAATATATTAATATCAAGAAGATACCAATTACACCTAGCCTCTGCAACAACGCACCACCCTAATGGCACTACGGATGCACACAGCCAAAAACAAGAAAAGAAAACTAAGAAATAAAAGTCCCGCTACAGTATCTCGGGCCTAACAGCTAAGCAACAAGACCATTTTAGATATTCGGTATGGGGTTGATAGTTGGGAAATGGTGTTGAAGAGATATTTGACTCCTTGGGTTCTTGGAGTGGATAAGATATTGCTCATGGATACCCTCCCAATAGGAGTTGGTTTGTTGTTCATTCCGAACACTAGGATCTATACAAGTACACCTCCATGCATTGCACAAGGCCTCATCTTCCTTCTTAGTGAAATTAGTTCCTCTCATGACCCTTCGCTTAGTTGGTTCACGGACAAAACCCTCACCATCACTGACCTTGTGAAAATTCTTGGGATGGACCATCATCTTGTGCAAATTTATGTGATGGAATTTCTTGGTATACAAATTGAGATGGCAATTCTTGTGATGCACCATAAGAAACTGAAAAAGAGTCATCATCCAAACTATATGCAAAAACATGTAATGCGTGAAAATATTTTCCTGGCTCTACGTTAAGTCCCAATCTGAACTTGCACCCAAAAATCGGAACTGAAACACCCCTCCTTAGGTGTCACACAGATGGAACGGTTTATCTACTTGTCAAAACTGATAAACCCATGTGTGTGGCCGGTGCGACTTGCTTTGTTTTGGCCGTAGAATGATAATTGGCCTTGTTTGCTTGGAAGCCTGACCGGCAAATGGCCGGCATTGGGTCTGTTTGAAGCGGCAAAAGCTTGGCTTCTTGTTCATGATATCAGGTCTTGGATAAATAAATAATTTAGTAATTAATTAATTAATAATCACTGGTAGAAAAACAGGCTTCCGGGAAGCCCCATAAGTCGCGAAGGTAAAGGAACCGCGACTAATGGGGTCTTTAGTCGCGGTTCGTGTGGCGAACCGCGACCAAAGTCCTGGGCCCGGGCGCACGGTGGCCAGGCTGGTGCACGTGGGGGCTTTAGTCGCGGTTGGCCGGGCCAACCGCGACTAAAGGTGCCCGAAGGCCTTTAGTCGCGGTTGGCCGGGCCAACCGGGACTAAAGCCCCTCCCTATATATACCCATCCAGCAGCCAACACTTAGCCATTTGGAGCCATTCTCTTCACAAACTTCACAAGTGAGTGTTAGGTTTGCTTTTGGTTCCTCTTATGCACATAAAGTGTTTGATGAAATGCCCCAAGAGCATGAAACAAACATGATATGAAGTGTTGGAGCCACACTTGAGCTTTCTCATTTATTTTTTCCTCCTCGATCGCGGTTAGCAACTTGAACCTTTGATGTGTCATTGATAAAATATGCATGTGTGTGTAGTTCATTGTTTAATTTATATTGTTTGTAGCTAGTTAGTTTAACAAATGCATGATGGTTAATTATATATTTTATATTATAATAATGCAGATGAATCGGCAATGGATGTACGGTAACCGACTCTCCGGCGAGTTCGAGTACGGGTTTGAAAGATTTCCTCGTAGTGGCTAATGCGAACAAGCGGGGGGTTTTGTTATCTCGTCCATGTGTTAACCGTAAGAATCGGAAGGGTTACTCTTCCTCAAGAGATGTTCACATGCACCTGCTTCGGCACGGTTTCATGCCAAGCTATAATTGTTGGACCAAGCATGGAGAAAGAGGGGTTATAATGGAAGAAGATAAAGAAGGGGATGATTTCATCGATGAAAGCTATCTTGCTCATTTCGGTGATACTTTCATGGAGGATGCTGAAGGTGAAGGGGAAGGTGAAGGGGAAGGTGAAGAAGAGGCACGTGATGATCCCGTTGATGATCTTGGTCGGACCATTGCTGATGCACGGAGACGCTGCGAAACTGAAAATGAGAGGGAGAATTTGGATCGCATGTTAGAGGATCACGGGAAGGCGCCGTACCCGGATGCGATGATGGTCCGAAAAAGCTGGGCTGCACACTCGGATTTGCTGAAATGGAAGGCACGGGCAGGTGTAGCTGACTCGGCATTTGAAAACTTGCTGAAAATGTTGAAGAATATGTTTCCAAAGAATAACGAGTTGCCCGCCGGTACGTACGAAGCAAAAAAGGTTGTCCGCCCTCTAGGTTTAGAGGTTCCGAAGATACATGCATGCATCAACGATCGCATCCTCTACCGCGGTGAATATGAGAATTTGAATGAATGCCCGGTATGCACCTGCATTGCGTTATAAGATCGAGGCGATGACCCCGGTGACGATGTTGAGGGCCAGAAACCCGGAAGAGGGTTCCCGCCAAGGTGATGTGGTATGCTCCTATAATACCACGGTTGAAACGTCTGTTCAGGAACAAAGAGCATGCCAAGTTGTTGCGATGGCACAAAGAGGACCGTAAGTCGGACGGGGAGTTGAGACACCCCGCTGATGGAACGCAATGGAGAAAGATCGACAGAGAGTTCAAAGATTTTGCAGCTGATGCAAGGAACATAAGATTTGGTCTAAGTACGGATGGCATGAATCCTTTTGGCGAGCGAGCTCCAGCCATAGCACCTGGCCCGTGACTCTATGCATCTACAACCTTCCTCCTTGGTTGTGCATGAAGCGGAAGTTCATTATGATGCCGAGTGCTCATCCAAGGTCCGAAGCAACCCGGCAACGACATCGATGTGTACCTAAGGCCATTAGTTGATGAACTTTTACAGCTGTGGGGTAGACCTCGGTGTCCGTGTGTGGGATGAGCACAAAGAAGAGGAATTTGACCTACGAGCGTTGCTTTTCGTAACCATCAACGATTGGCCTGCTCTTAGTAACCTTTCGGGACTGTCAAATAAGGGATACAATGCATGCACGCACTGCTTACATGAGGCCGAAAGTGTACATTTGCCAAATTGTAAGAAGAACGTGTACCTTGGGCATCGTCGATTTCTTCCGAAAGGTCATCCGATAAGAAAGAAAGGCAAGCATTACAACGGCAAGGCAGATCACCGGCCGAAGCCTGCGGAACACTACCGGTGCTGAGGTATTTGATATGGTCAAGGATTTGAAAGTCATCTTTGGAAAGGGTCCTGGCGGACAATCGGTTCCGAAGGGAGCCGACGGGCACGCAGCCATGTGGAAGAAGAAATCTATATTCGGGAGCTAGAATATTGGAAAGTCCTAGAAGTCCGCTCTGCAATCGACGTGATGCACATTACGAAGAATATTTGCGTGAACCTCCTAAGCTTCTTGGGCGTGTATGGGAAGTCAAATGATACAAAGGAAGTACGGCAGGACCAGCAAAGTTTGAAAGACCCTGATGACCTGCATCCGGAACGGTTTCAAGGTCGTGCCGGCTACGCTCGACCAAAGAAGAGAAGGTCATCTTTTTTGAATGCCTGAGCGAGTATGAAGGTCCCGTCTGGATTCTCGTCCAATATAAAGGGAATAATAAACATGGCGGAGAAAAAGTTCCAAAACCTGAAGTCTCACGACCGCCACGTGATTATGACGCAATTGCTTCCGATTGCTTTGAGGGGGCTCTCGCCGAAAATGTTCGAGTAGCCATTGTGAAGCTATGTGCATTCCTCAATGCAATCTCTCAGAAGGTAATCAATCCAGAAGTTCTACCACGGTTACAGAACGATGGGATCCAATGTCTTGTCAGGTTCGAGTTGGTGTTCCCGCCATCCTTCTTCAATATTATGACGCACCTCCTGGTTCACCTAGTCGATGAGATTTCCATTCTCGGTCCTGTATTTCTACACAATATGTTCCCCTTCGAGAGGTTCATGGGAATATTAAAGAAATATGTTCGTAACCGTGCTAGGCCGGAAGGAAGCATCGCCAAGGGCTATGGAAATGAGGAGGTAATTGAGTTTTGTGTTGACTTTGTTCCCGACCTTAAGCCGATTGGTCTTCCTCGATCGCGGCACGAGGGGAGACTAAGTGGAAAAGGCACGATCGGAAGGAAATCAACGATATGTATGGACGGCCATTCTCTCGACCGAAGCACACCACACGGTTCGACCAATTCCAGCTTGGTGGCTCCGTACTTTGAGAAACACAAGAATATTTTACGCTCGGACAACCCCAGGAAGCCTGAATCCTGGATTAGGAAGGCCCACATGGAGACTTTCGGCAGTTGGTTGAGAAAACATTTAATGAGTGACGAAGATGTTGTAGATCAGTTGTACATGTTGGCCAAGACACCATCTTCGACTATAACGACTTTCCAAGGGTACGAGATAAATGGGAATACATTTTACACGATCGCCCAAGATAAAAAGAGCACCAACCAAAACAGTGGTGTCCGCTTTGATGCGAGCAACCGAGAATGGGCAAAAGGTCACATATTATGGTTACATAGAGGAGATATGGGAACTTGACTATGGACCCTCCTTTAGGGTCCCTTTGTTCCGGTGCAAATGGTTCAAGCTAACGGGAGGTGGGGTAAAGGTGGACCGAGCAATACGGAATTACAATGGTGGATTTCAACAATCTTGGTTACCTTGACGAACCATTCGCCCTAGCGAAAGATGTCGCTCCGGTTTTCTATGTGAAGGACATGAGTAGCAAACCGAGGAAACGGAAAGATAAGAAAACGATCAGTACATCATGCGATGATCCAAAGCGCCACATTGTTCTTTCGGGGAAAAGAAACATCGTGGGAGTGGAGGACAAGACAGACATGTCGAGAAGATTATAATATGTTTGCTGAAATTCCGCCCTTCAAAGTGAACACCGACCCAAGCATTAAGTTAAATGATGAGGATGCTCCATGGATACGGCACAATCGTAAGCAAGCGGGGACACAAGGAAAGAAATGATGTGTAATAATTTATTGTACCAAACTTTGTTGAATGGATCATGTGAATTATATTACCCGTGATGTGTTTGGT
This sequence comes from Lolium rigidum, assembly GCF_022539505.1. Taxonomy (NCBI): domain Eukaryota; kingdom Viridiplantae; phylum Streptophyta; class Magnoliopsida; order Poales; family Poaceae; genus Lolium; species Lolium rigidum. Next base: position 155,463,795 of record NC_061509.1, read on the forward strand.
GTCCATTTTCGAATGATTCAATTGACTCGAGATAGCACTGATGATACATGAAATTTGGAGTGATTCAGTCATACTCCTGCATACAGGAAATTTGGAGTGACTAAGTCATACTCCTGCATACAGGAAATTTGGAGTGACTAAGTCATACTCCTGCATACATTAATTTTGGAGTGATTTAGTCATACTCCTGCCTAGGCGTATAATATGCATACTCGTAGTCTTCATAGCCGCCGCCGTTGTACTGGTAGTCGTGGCCTTCTAAGTTGCCGGCGTCGTCGTCGGCTCGTCGTCGTCGCCGTCGTCGGGCGGTGCTCGTGGCTCGAAGCGAGGGTAGCGCGGGCGGGGGATATCGCCGGCCGTGATGTAGTCCATGACGCTCGCAGAGTCCGGCCGTACCACCATAGCCGACGGCCGGCCTCGTGGAAGTTTCCGGGAGGCGAGACCGTCCTCCTCATACCCGGCGAGCGCCCTCTCACGCCGATTGATGAAGAAGGCGTCCCAAGTGTGCTTGGTTATCGGGATGCCGGCGGGATTCATCCGCTGCTCCGGCGTGAGGTCGAGGTAGTAGTGGTTCGTGATGGCCGCCCGGCGCGCGGTACCCCGAGGGACGGGAGGGACCGGCACACCGCCGGCGCTTAGGCTCCGGCCCGGCGGGGACGCGGTAGCCGGTGGGCAAGGGTAGTTCGAGGCGCAAAGCTCCTCCACCTGGCTGGTAGGTTAGAGTGGGTGCGGTGGAAGCCATGAGAGAGTGATGAGAGATTGTAGAGATGTGATAATGCCGGCCAAGCCGGGCTACCTATATGCGGTGACAAATGGCGGGAAAAATGGGAGCGGGAAGACGGGAGGCGGGAAGAAAGAGGCGGGAAGAAAGTGGCGGGAAGAAAGAGGCGGGAAGAAAGTGGCGGGAAGAAAGAGGCGGGAAGAAAGTGGCGGGAAGAAAGAGGCGGGAAGAAAGTGGCGGGAAGAAAGTGGCGGGAAGAAAGAGGCGGGAAGAAAGTGGCGGGAAGAAAGTGGCGGGAAGTATTTTTTTGATTTTTTGATATATTATTTGTATTTTTAAGAATTTGAATTGAATTAGTTTTATTTTTCTGATTTTTTGGATATATTATTTGTATTTTTAAGAATTTGAATTGAATTAGTTTTATTTTTCTGATTTTTTTAATATATTATTTGTATTTTTAAGAATTTGAATTGAATTATTTTTATTTTTCTGATTTATTTGATATATTTTTTGTATTTTTAAGAATTTGAATTGAATTAGTTTTATTTTTCTGATTTATTTGATATATTTTTTGTATTTTTAAGAATTTGAATTGAATTAGTTTTATTTTTCTGATTTATTAGATATATTATTTGTATTTTTAAGAATTTGAATTGAATTAGTTTTATTTTTCTGATTTTTTGATATATTATTTGTATTTTTAAGAATTTGAATTGAATTAGTTTTATTTTTCTGATTTTTTTGATATATTTTTTGTATTTTTAAGAATTTGAATTGAATTAGTTTTATTTTTCTGATTTATTTGATATATTTTTTTTGTATTTTTAAGAATTTGAATTGAATTAGTTTTATTTTTATGAATTTTTTGATATATTATTTGTATTTTTAAAATTTTGAATTGAATTAGTTTTATTTTTCTGAATTTTTGATATATTATTTGTATTTTTAAAATTTTGAATTGAATTAGTTTTATTTTTCTGAGTTTTTCTGTATTTTTAACATTTTTAAAAACAAAAAGTAATTCGAAAAATACCTTTAGTCGCGGTTGGCCTCGCCAACCGCGACTAAAGGTCTGTGCGCGCGCGGGAACGAAAAACCGGCGAAAAAAGCCTTTAGTCGCGGTTGGGTTGGCCAACCGCGACTAAAGGGTACCCTTTAGTCGCGGCTCTCCTCCCCAACCGCGACTAAAGGGGTGGGGCTATAAATAGTTTTCCCGAACCGTCGCCAAACACATCGTCTTCTTCGCCGCTCTGCTCCGTCTCTCTGCCGATCGAGAGCTCGCGCGCCCTGTACGTCGCCACCGCCTCGCCGTCGCCGAGCCTCGCCGTCACCGCGCCTCGCCGTCGCCGAGCCTCGCCGTCGCCGCGCAGACGCCGTCGCCGCGCAGACGCCGTCGCCGCGCAGACGCCGTCGCCGCCGCCCTCCGCGTACGTGTACCGCACGCCCGTGTCGATCCGTACGGTAGCCCGCGCGCGCGCGTCGCCGGCCGGCCGCCCCTCGTCATCACCGGCGCAGAGAAAGAGAGAGGAGAGGCGCCAGGCCGCCGCCGCTCTGCTCGCCCCGGGGGCGCTCTGCTCGCCGGCGGCCGCCGCGTGTGCACGCATGAGAGAGAGAGGGGAGGAGCGCGCGCAGACGAGAGCCCCGACCTGCCTTTTTTTTTCTTTTTTTTTAGTTTTTTTGTTTTTTACTTTGTGTAACTATAAGTTTTTTTAATTAAAAACTAGTAAAAATTGAACTAAAATGGGTACTAAAAAAAGAACTAAAATTTTGACTTAATTAAAAACTTTGTCTAAAAAAAGAACTAAAATTTTGACTTAAATAAAAATGAACTAAAATTTTGACTTAATAAAAAATGAACTAAAATTAACGGCGTCAACGCGCCAACACCGTCAACGCTACCTCTATTCAAACGCCGTCAACGCGTCAACGCCGTCAAGATGCGGAGTGTATTAAATGAGAAAGCTCAAGTGTGGCTTAATAAAAAATGAACTAAAATTTTGACTTAATAAAAAATGAACTAAAATTGTAACGCCATACCGTCGCCAAACGCCGTCAACGCGCCAACGCCGTCAACGCTACCTCTATTCAACGCGCCAACGCCAACGCTACCTCTATTCAACGCGCCAACGCCAACGCCGTCAACGCGCCAACGCCAACGCGCTCGTCCTCGCCTCCCTCTTCCGCGACACCCTCTCCCACCCCTTCCTCGCCCCCTCCTTTTGCCACCGCTATTTCACCACCGCCACCGGTCTCTCGGTCACTTTTAAAATAACTTAACAAAAGTTTGTCACTTTTAAAATAACAAAAATAACTTAACCACCGCACGTATACGGATCGAGAGGGGGCGGCGAGGGTTATGTGTCCTCGGCACCGCCACCGCCCTTTCGCCACCGCCCTTTCGCCACCGCCACCGGTCTCTCGGTCACGCGGTCACTGCGTCCCCCCTGTCGCCTCCCTCGTCGCCCTCTCTGTTTATATGTAGAAGAGATGTGATAATGCATATACACAATTAATTTGTTTTTACTACATGTTTTCGGGATCGACATATGGCGGACGATAGAGCTGACCCGATTATGGACAACTATGATCCGGACGCTGAAGAACATATCTTCGGCATCATAAAAGGCGATGTTCTATATGTGCCGACCGGACAAGAAGAAGATGATATCTCTTCTTATCCGAACTTTGAGGGTGAAGATGAAGGGCATGGTCAGCAAGATGGTGCCGAAGAAACGTCGATAAACGACGATCTTCAGTTGGAAGTAGCAACCACCTCCGGCGTCGAGGTATATATATATACATTGAGCCTCTGGTGATACAAACTCACTGATTTGAATAAATATGTGTGTACTAACGCGCGCGCCTCTCTTTCTTATTTTAGCCCTCGGCCGGATCGTTGAAACAATCGAGTACGTCGTCGTCAAAGCGTGGCGCAACCAAGACGATGAAAGCAGGAGAAACATGCACCATCGATGTTGTCGAGGAAGCAACCGGCGAGCCGCCGGAGCCCAGCAAGAACGCCACCAAGTTTGTCGGCCAATGCGGAGCCGTTGTTAGAGACAACGTCTCGATCACCGTCCAGGAGTGGAATGAGCCAAAGAAGGCACGTGCTTGGTTTCACTTTTGTCGATAAGAGAACAAAAAAAGATTGCTTCAAAAAGCTTATGGAACATTTCGTTCTACCTCCGGAATACCGCAAATACGATGAGGAGGGTAACAAGATTGCGGAAAACAAGGAGAGGTGCAAGCTAGTCAAACGAGTTCGCTCTTTCTAAGATGGCCAACGCATTCGGAAATACAAGCAAAATCTAGCCCATGACTTTGTCAAGCCGGGCAAGACTCGGATTTCAAAGGACAATATGAGAAACTGCAACATGATTGGCCAGAATTTGTGAAGCAAAAGAAATCGGAGCAGTTCCTTGAAATATCGAAGAAAAATAAGGATAATGCGGCCAAGAAGGAGTACAATCATAAAATGGGGCCAGGAGGGTATCGCTTTTGGCTGCCTAGGTGGGAGAAGATGGAGAACGAGCTGAGGGCGCGAGGAATCCGTCCAGGTACGGAGGGATGGGACCCAAGGGCCAAAAGCTGGTGGTACGGGCATGGGGGATCGCTGAACCCTGGAGACAGGGGAGTGTGTTTACCAGGGCAAAATAATTACACCCACCAAAAAGCTTATTGAGGCAATGAGGGATGCTCAAGAGGGGAGGATCAAGTTCAACAAAGAGAACGACGCCCTGACAAAAGCCCTCGGGAATCCTGAACACGGAGGACGTGTACGAGGCATGGGGCCCATTCCGTGGAAAATAGGGTTCCCCGAACGATGACCCGTATGGTTACGAAGCCGTAAGAGAAAGATGGATCGGGAAGCGGATGTTGTGGCGCGGTTGGCATCGGAAATGGATGTCATGAAGAAAACCGTGAGTGTACTAGTAGCCGAAAGAGATGCAGCTCGGGCGCGAGCATGAAGATCATCCATTGGATCTCGGAAGCGGCCAGCGAGCGGAGAAGCGAGCGTGGCTTCCACGGAGGCCCCATCGGGCTGGTGCACCGACGATCGAAATTGCTGCACCGGAGCCTCCGGTGGTCGAAATTACTGCACCGGAGCCTCCTCGCTACCCCGTGGACGATATAAAGGAGATGAAAGCATGTCATCCGTATTATCCTATCGGGAACATGTCCATGAAGGTAGCCATCGGCGATGCTTTACCACCAGGAGCACTCCGGCACAACAACCCCATTCAAGATGGCTATGCTCGTGTCACGGTGGAGGACATAGTCCAAGGGTTTGAGGACTCTGGACATTGACATTGCTACACCGAAGGGGCGACAAGACTTGGAGATGTCAAGCGCCAGTTCATTCTATGGCAGAAGAAGTTTATCAAGTTTCCGGGCGAGGCGCCAACAAGTCCACCCCTACGGTGGTGGTGGTGGCGGCGGTGGCGGTGGTGGTGGTGGTGCTTCACCTACACCTCCTTCACGAGGGCCGACGCCGCCCCCAATTCACCTCCGGCGGGTAGCAGCCGCCGCCCCTAGTCCGCCCCGGGCGGGTAAGCGGCACGCCGCCCCCAATCCACCTCCGGCGAAGAAGCGAAGCGGCGAGTCCTGGATTATTAACCCGGACCCTTACGTACCTAAGAAAACAAAGGTACCGGAGGTATCACCGAAGCCTCTCCCCACGAGGCCTTGGGAAAGTAGTGCCGAGGAAGTCGAGGCGGCGCGCGGCTGCTGATTTAGAGAAATGGAAGGCGAGCTGCAAGAAGAAAATAGAGGGCGAGCCCAAGCCGGTATTTACCGATGAGCAAAAGAAGTGGGCTAAGTCATTTTTGAACACACCGTCCCAAGCCGCAAAGAATCTGCTCGACGACTATGCACGTGAACTTCGTAGGCAAGCACTCGCGTTCAAGAGGAACCAAGAGTTGGCGGAGAAGCAGGAGAAGAAAGCCTTGGAGGAGGCCGAGAAAAAATTAGAAAGGGGGAAAGAAGTTGCCCAGCTCGGGGAACAAAGTAAACAATCGATCGCCCCGCTCATAGTGCAAGCCGACGGTTCGGATGCCCCCGATATCATAACAGCTGCGGCAACACATGGATTGACTGTAACGAGTGCCAGAGAACAAGCGGCCACCTTAGGTATCACTCTTCGTGCACTGTTAGGCCTTGATGAGGCGCCAATGAAGGACGTAGTATTTACATATGTGAAGAATGGCCCTCTCGTCGAGCACTGCGCAGGAAGAGGATCTACCTCGACAAATGAAAGGTCTGCTAAATTGGTACAAGAGTTACATAAAACTTAAAAACGCCAAAGACTATATTTATGCGGAAGTTAGAGCTGAGCATCACTTCAAACATTACTATATAACAATTCATCGGAGTGAATTGTTCCAGCTGTTCAATCTGCGCGACCTCGACAAATCTATCATCGGTTGCTACGTTACGTAAGTGATTTATTAATTTCTACCCCATCTCGTTCATTGCCTGCACTATATATTGTCCTAACTATCTTGTTGTGTACGCTATTATGCAGAATGAAGAAGCGGGAAATGCAAATAAGGAACATCCATGATGTTGAGTTCATTGACCCACACATCGTTAATTCATATGTGTTAGAACACCACCCCGCCGACGTGGAGGAAGACCTGTGGCGGTTTCTTAGAAAACAGGAACTCAAAAGTGATATTCTATTTCCTTACCATTTTGGGTGAGTGTTTCTGTCTTGAGCACATTCTCTTTTGTTTACTCCATGCATGGTATGTGGCTAATCGATGATTTATATATGCATGACTGTGCATGTATCGTGTCCGCAGGTTCCACTGGGATTCCGATGGTAATTCAATTTCACACCTCCACGGTTCTCGTCCACGACTCTCTGAATATGGATGCGGCGCTTTGGGCCGACATGAGAAAAATGATGCAAAAGTAATTGTTTTCATTCATTTGCGCTCTATATCGATCGGCCTATTTCGTTCATCATTTCCTAATATCAAGTAACTAATTAATAACTCTCTTGTTCATTTAATTTTCTTTGCCTCGTAGGGTTTGGAGACGGTTCGTAGATGAAAAGGTCGGTGAATTCAAAAAAGAGCTACATTTTAAAAGGGCAGTGCGGACGACTGGGGATATTCAGCCACCGGGGACCAATCTATGTGGATACTATGTTTGTGAGAGGATCCTGAGATACACCAATGAGCGGGACCAGTCGGATGAGATCAACATCAAGAGGAATAACCTCCGGAAGACGCTTAGTCCGAAGCTCGCTTCCGACCACTTCAGGAGGAACTAGCTGGATGGTTCGCGAGGGAAGTCATCGATCCTACAGGACAACACTACGTAGAGGACGTAGAACTATACATGCATTAAATTATGTATGGAAACTTGTTCAAACTTGTATATGGTCATCCGATGATATTGAATATATATTGTATATTCCTCTTGAATTCTTTTTGGTTCTAATTTCAAATTTGTTTGAAATTGTACATTCATATGCATGCATGTATGTAGTACCGTAGAATATGTGAAACTCCTTCAAAATTACAAATAAAGCACAAAAGAAATAAAACAATACAAATTAAACAGAAAACATGTTTAGGGGGGGGCAGGTTTAGGGGGGCCTAAAACCCTAAACCTGCGGCGGCCTTTAGTCGCGGTCGGCCAGAAGAACCGCGACTAAAGGGCCTCCGCCCCGACGGTCGCCTGGCGCCCACGTGGACGGGCCTTTAGTCGCGGTTCGTAAGGAACCGCGACTAAAGGGGGGGGCCTTTAGTCGCGCTACTTTGGTCGCGGTTGCGCAACCGCGACTAATGGCAGTTGCGAACCGCGACCAAAGGCCCTTTTTCCACCAGTGAATTCACCTTATATCTGAATTTTACTTAGGAGCAACATTTCATAATCAGTGAGATCCACCATTCATCAAAACCTATTTTTCTCATTATCTTCTCTAGAAAATGCCACTCGACTCGGTCATATGTCTTACTCATATCAAGTTTTAGTACAACATGACCAACCGAAACACTCCTCTTATTTTCCAAATAATTATTCACCTGCTATGCAAGCAAAATATTGTCGGTGATCAACCGTCTCGAAAAAAGGCACTCTGACTGGGTGCAATAATATCCGAAAGGATGAGCTTAAGCCTATTGGCTAGAAATTTTGACACAAACTTATACATGACATTACATAAACTTATACATCACATTACATAGACGTAAATCCTTCATTTTGTCTGGATTCTTTACCTTTGTTGTTAAAGCCACATATGTTTCATTCCAATTAGCTGGAGTTCCCCACCATTCAGCACATGAAGGACCTCATGCGTAGCACACTCCCTAAAGACATCCCATAACCGTTTGTAGAAAACGGCGGGCATACCATACTAGACATGCGTCTTTAAGTCTCCAATACAATTAAGCGCATTCTTCACCTCCTCTTCTGTAAATTTCGTTGGAGAATGCCGTTCATGTCCGGCGTTATCAGATGACACGCTCCAACAGCTCATCCATACGGTCTCCTGCATTGGAGGTGGACATCTCATCAAAAATAACTGGTGACCATCGCCGCCATCTCCGACTTCAAATGTCTCATAGGATTATGCTTCTATCTCTCCCATGCATCAGAATTGAAAAACGCTATTTTTTTTTTATCTCCCTTAGTCAACCAATTCACCTTCGACCTTTGCTTCCAACACACATCCCGTTGTGCCTCTAGTTTTTCCAAATTTTAACGCGAGATATGCTCTTTTAGCACTTGGGCTTGTGATATCCCACACCTCCTACATACCTCTAGATCATTCTTTGTACGTGTAATTCGCTTCTCCGGATCTCCCAACTCTATCCAAGCATTCTTTTATTGATTTTCCACTGTTGACTAGTTGTTAATTATCCAAGGGCATGGATCACCGGAGAGACCCAAATCATGCAATTCACAATCCTTGAGAGCCTCCTTGAAACGGTGCATTCCCGACTCTCCTTGTCACATGCCATCAGAATTTCATTGAAATCACACGCACACAGCTAAGGCAAATTACTATGAAACTTTTATGTTTCGTAATAATCCCCACGTAGCCTCCCTCTGATCCAGCTTTGGGAGGCCCTGACTCATCGATCGCGCAAGTTCGTGCCACCTGTTAGAAATAGGATAGCTTTGATACTAAACTAAATAGGCAGTTATCAATATTAGGTTAGGTCCTAAGCTAAGGGCATATACAATGATGATATTTTTAGCGGTGTCACATAGGATAAACGTTGAGGTGGAGGAAAAAGAAAGTTGAAAAAAGGGTGTGTCTTCTCTTAACTAAGAGATGATCTCTTAGCACAATTTTTCTCACCATAAATTTAGGATATCTAGGTAATAGAGATAAGACTAAAAAATAGTCCATTGTATATCATATTTTTGTTATAAACGCGACAAGCAAATAACGAAGAACGAAATGGAAAACGCAGGGGAGGCACAAGATTTTAACGTGAAAAACCTCTCCAACACAAAGGGAAAAAAACCACGGGTGTCAGCTAGCAAAACTTCACTATATCGGGAGGTGTTTACAAATGTCGTGGTTATCTTATAATATGATAAACCATAGCCGACGGCTTACAAGAGGTATATATAGACGGTGGCATCGATCCATATCTTATAGTCTGATAAACCCTAGCCTTTTCTCCTCCGTTCTTTTCTTGGCCTTACGCTCTCGGTAGAGACAAAGTTCGTGATTACGTGAGAAAGAATGATTATGAGAATTAAATGATGTTTCACTAAGGCTAACTTCTAACGAGTGAAAGCCTCCCTTTAGTATGAATTTGGATCACAATATAACAGTTTTATTATCATATCTAGATTACATGGCGTGTGAAAATAATACAGGTCTTATCAACCATTGCACATGCCCTAAGTAGGTAGTTAGTTTTGTCCAAATGTTGTAATACCCAAGAGCCTTGTAACCACCTTATTGGCGTCTGTTCAGTTGGTATATATACACCCAACAATCATCAATGAAACATCACTTAATTCTCTTAATCATTCTTTCTCAAACATGTTATCACGCACTTTTTCTATACCGAGAGCGTAAGGGCAAGAGAAGAATGGAGGAGAAAAGGAGACGAGAAAAGCAGCACGCCACGAACGGTCTGGCGGGCGGCGACAGACTCTTCGGCATGACTCGTGGCCTGGCCATCAGCCCCAACGCGGTCACAGCCTCTTCAGCGCGGCTCCTTCCTACAGCGCGAAGAATGGCCAAAACCTCGTGCCGCTGTGCCCCGGGCACGCGCCATGGACGACGGTGACAACCCAAAACCGGCACGTGTAGCAGCGTCCTCCGATGCGGCGCGCTCGTTCCTGGCGGTGCTCCTCTGAGCATGTCGCATCGGCCCGTGGCGGCAGCCAGTCCCCAGCGCTTCTCCTCCCAGCTGGTGGCCGCCTACACGCGATGAAGGCAACTTCCAACCGCGGCGCACCACCCTCTATGCAAGCACCTGAGCCTAATAATTGATTCGTGCACAACACAAAGGAAGCAATAGGGAAACCTTATCTCTTCACCAAATATGCAATTTAGGACGACGTGGGCTTAGCCCAGTGGTTGGGGTCGCAGTGGCGCACCCCAACGACCGGAGTTCGATTCCTGTCAGGAACGAATTTCGGAATTGTCACGCCAAGTCCCGCTTCTACTATATCAAAAAAGTTTCTAGTTCCTCCTAGACACAGTTTCATTTTTTCAAATATGCAATTTAGTCTTCTAGTTTTCTCTCGCGATTTAGTTTTTACTGATGCTTCACTTTAAATGGCTGATAAATCCACTGCTATTTCTATTGGTATATGTGAAGATGTTTCTATTATGATTGCTAATGTGCAAATCCTTACGGACTTTTTAACATTGGAAATGCCTAAAGATGATAATTTATCTCTTACATAAGAAAACCTTATCTCTTTGCCAAGTTTGAAATTTAGTCTTCTAGTTTCTTAAATGGGGCGTGCTGAGCGTCCCCCGGGGATCAAATCTCCCGATCCCCTGGTCGCTAGCCGTCCGATCGATAGATCTAACCCGTCCATGCAGGGTCAACGGCACCACAAAGGGAAAAGAAAAAAGAACATCCACGATCTGGCCGATTCTTGTCATTGAACTCCCGCACATGGCGCTGCCACACAACCTCTCTCTTCCCCGTCCCCGCTCCTCCCGTCAGCCACAACCGTCACTGGAGTACTTGTTGTGGGCGTCGCCGGAGAACTCTGTCACGGGCGCCGCAGAACCAGTCAAGGGCTCGCCGGAGAACTAAACAACATCTTCTCCCCACGCCGCTCATCCCCTCCGACGGCCACGCGGTCGTGGAGAAACCGACGCCACGTCGCCGGTGAAGTAGCTTCATCGTCCACCGAAGCAGCAATGAAGTTGACCGCCTGTAGCACCACCGCACCCCTCCTGTAGCACCGCCTCCCTTCTCTTGTCGCAACGCCGTCACGCCAAGGTAGCACCGCCAGCCGCCCCTTGCTGCAAGGTTGGTCAACCCTTGTAGCAAGGTCATCCGCCATTTGTAGCAGCGCCACCGCGCCATGGTAGCATCTCCTGGTCGCGAATTGTAGAAGGACGGTTGTTGATTGTAGCATTGGCTGGCCGCTGCTACTACCTGGTCGCTCGTCGCCGCCGCTGCTGCGAAGGTTCGCCGACGCTGCTACTGCCGGCCGCCGCTGCTACCCACGGCCACCACCGCTGCCCCGAGCGGTCGCCTCCGCTGCTACCCACGGCCGCAGCTACTGCTGCGAACGGCAGCCTCTGCTGCTACTTGATGGGATTCGTAGCATAGAAAACAAAAAAAATTCCTACCGCAAGAACGAATAAGAAGCCAAGATGCAATCTAGACGATGGTAGCAACGAGAAGATCATGAGACTAACCCTCGAAGATTTCCAAAGCCTACAAGATTAGATCTCGTTGTTGTTGTAGTCGATCACTTGCCTCTTTCGAAAGCGCGTAGAAGATCTTGTCGGTGCCACAATAGGGCAGCACCTCTGACTCGGTCACACGTACGGTGTTGATGACGACGTCCTTCTCCCCGTTCCAGCGGGCAGCGGAAGTAGTAGATCCTCCTCGGAATCCCGACAACACGACGGCTTGGTGGCGGTGGTGGTGGAGAACTCCGGCAGGGCTTCGCCTAAGCGTTTGCGGGAGAGGTATGAGGAGGAGGGCGGCTAGGGTTTGGGGAGAGGGGGGCTAGGGCGCCGGCCAGGGGAGCCCTAGGTGGTGCGGCCAAGTCATGAGGCAGCCCCCTCCCTCTCCTCCTCATTATATAGGTGGAACCCCAAGGGTTTGCCCAAAGTCTTCGAATAAGACCCCAATTCAAAAACTGCCTTATGGACGAAACCTAGAGGGACAGGGACTCTCCCCTTCCCCCTTTCTTTGGACGGCCAAGGAGGTGGAGTCCTCCATGGACTCCACCCTCCCACTTGGTTGGCTGGTTGGGTTTGGTGGAGTCCAACGAAGACTCCACCTTCCATGGTGATTTCTTCCGGAAGGTTCTAGAACATTCTAGCGCCTTCCATAAATGCACCGGATCATTTCCAAACTTGGAAAGTGACTTCCTATATATGAATCTTATTCTCTGGACCATTCCGGACCTCCTCGTGATGTCCTAGATCCCATCCGAGACTCCGAACAAACATTCGAACTCCATTCCATATTCCATATCTACTTAAAACGACATCAAACCTTAAGTGTGTCACCCTACGGTTCGTGAACTATGCAAACATGGTTGAGACTCCTCTTCGACCAATAACCAATAGCGGGATCTGGAGATCCATAATGGCTCCCACACATTCAACGATAACTTAGTGATCGATTGAACCATTTACATACGATACCGATTTCCTTTGTCACGCGATATTTTACTTGTCCGAGGTTTGATCATCGGTATCTGCATACCTTGTTCAACCTCGTCTCCGACAAGTACTCTTTACTCGTACCGTGGTATATCATCTCTTGTGAACTTATTCACATGCTTGCAAGCTAATCAGACGACATTCCACCGAGAGGGCCCAGAGTATATCTATCCGTCATCGGGATGGACAAATCCCACTCTTGATCCATATGCCTCAACTCACACTTTCCGAATACTTAATCCCACCTTTATAACCACCCATTTACACAGTGGAGTTTGATGTAATCAAACTACCCTTCCGGTATAAGTGATTTACATGATCTCATGGTCGAAGAACTAGGTAACTATGTATTCGAAAGCTTATAGCAAATTGAACTTAATGACGTGATCTTATGCTACGCTTATTTGGGTGTGTCCATTATATCATTCATCTAATTACATAACCTTGTTATTAATAACATCCAATGTTCATGATCACGAAACCATGATCATCTATTAATCAACAAGCTAGTTATACAAGAGGCTTACTAGGGACTCTGGTTGTTTACACAACACACATGTATCAATGTTTTAGTTAATACAATTATAGCATGGGATGTAAACATTTATCATAAACAAAAAGATATATTATAATAACCACTTTATTATTGCCTCTTGGGCATATCTCCAACAGTCTCCCACTTGCACTAGAGTCAATAATCTAGTTTACATTTGTAAAGATATAACACCATGGCCTTCTGGTGCTTATCATGTTTTGCTCACGGGAGAGGTTTTAGTCAACGGATCTGACACGCTCAGAAAAATATGTATTTTGCAATTCATTTGCGTCTCAACGCATCACTCATTTTCCAAATGAGTTGGCATTAATTATATATGCTTAGTCCTCTGGTGGAACCTTAATTTCGCGGTCTAAAATATGTCACTAATATTGTCACACACAATATAGCTTCAAAGTTCTGACACAACCGGAACTACACCAAGTTCTCAAAGAACTCCTCGACTTAAACATCCTCAATCATTGTCAAAACAATGACATACTCTGCCTTCGTTTGTAGAATCCGTCACAATATTTAGAACTCTTCTAAATCTAGCATTGTGCTACCTTTTAAACAACACATAGCCTAATTGAGATTTGAATTTCATTTTTATATGTGACCAAACTAATATCGGTGCAACACCTTACAGCGATTTGTTTGTCATTACCCCATATAAAACTATATATATCCTTGGTTCTTCTAAAGCACTCAGGGATATTCTTATTGTTGTCCAATGATCATCACATGAATCATTCTGGTATATGCTCCTAACTTTTTAGAGCACAGGATATCTGATTTTGTACATATTATTCATGATCTAAAATCACTCATGTGTTTTTACTCATCGAGTGTCAAATACACTCAAGTCTTGTTAAACCTTCACATGAAAAGAACACCTTCTTAATATTTCTATATTGAATTACTTCAATATCCATTATATGTACTTTGACTTAAACTTATTATGTGTTTCAATCTATCTTCATAGATCTTGACACTAAATATGTTTCAGTCCATATCCTTTCATTGAAGTTAATTCTCAATGAAACCTTTTATAATCAAGTATATAATTACATCATTTATAACCAACTATATGTCATCTACATAAAGTATTATAAATATGTCTCAGCGCACCCATTTAATTTCTTGCAAATGCAAGCATCTTCATCGTTTCTGATGAAATCAAAAACTCTTTGACTATTTCATCCGGTGAAGATTCCAACTCCGCGATACTCACTTCATCCAATTGAAGTTTGTATACCTATCTAGTATTCCACGGACCAGCAAAACTCTTGGTTGTATCTTGTATACACCTTTAATACACACTTCTGTTAAGTAATGTATTTTGCCATCCTACTAGCATATCTCATAAAAGAAATATGTAGCGATTACTAGAATAATCCACATAGACTATAAGCATCGCTACGGAAGATCTAATCTTATCGTAGTCAACTCTTTGAACTTAGTCGTAAACAATCTTTCGACAAGTCGAGCTTATTCAAGGATATTCCATCCAAGTCTATCAATTTTATAGATCCATTTACTTTCAAAAAGTATTCATCTATCTTGGAGGTGTATAGCCATTTTAACGGAGCCAGGACCCATCATAACTTCTTTGTTTGTAGTTGGTTTATCATTGTTCAAAATCAATCCTTTGTCCACAAATCATTTATTTGATCACAAAGTAAACCATACCTACAAGGTTCAATAGGTACTTCGATCTCCATGGCTAAAACACTTTGTAGTCATGGGAGCCATGATCCCCGTGGCCGCTTCCGGAACCAATTCCGATGCTGCGCTACTCTGATCATTATGCTCAGGTTCATAAACCTTATCAAGTTCTATTGTCCTCCCACTTAAATACTTCGCTAGAAAACAATTTCTTGGAAATAAGCAAGTAACATTAACAAACACTTTTGTCGTTTACTTCATAGTGGGAAGAATACCCAATTAATTCTCTGGGATAACCAACAAAGACATTCATCCGATTTTGATTGTAAACTTATTTACTTATGCTATGCATACCAAAATTTAAGAAAGGACTATTAGGTTTTATACCCATGCCATAACTCATATGATGTCATTTCAACGGATCATGATGATGCTCTATCTATTATATACTAAAAGTAAAATACGGATGCAAAATAAATCAACCACGTTTGTCCACATATGCTTAAAATATATACTATGTTGATCCTAATTTTAACGGCTGCGATTAAAAGATAATAAGTGTTACGTGCAACAATAAACAAGTTCATATAAGTACATGACACGTGAGTACAGAAGGAAAATATTTAGAATATATTTTATTGGATATCACGTAGCTATTCCCACCAAAGATCTCGTACGATTTTAATGGACTGTTTAAAGTAAAGATGGAAAGCAATCTGACCGGACTCCCTAATTCCATGGGACGTGCAAGGCAATGCCTTCCCATCAAAGATCTCATATACGATTTTAATGGAGCATTTAAAGCAAAGATGGAAATAAATCTGACCGGACTCCCTAATTCCATGCCACGTGCAAAGCAATGTCTGATGGTACTGTTTGAAAAAAAAATGCTGATATACAATTTTGATGGGTGGAAATCTGACCGGCCGGACTCCCTAATTTCATGGGATGTGCAAAACATGACCAGCGGTATAGTTTGAACAAGAAAAAAATGCCGATCGTGGTGTTTGTCCAGATAAAACACTTATTCTTTTTGATGAAAATTGGCAAGACTTTATCCCAAAGGAACATAGCCGCGATCGTTAAAAAATCAGGCTAGAATTAGAACGTGGTGAGATGGTTGATTTGGATGGACTTTATGGATATAGTATAATAACTGGACTCCTCAATAAAATAAAATAGACTAAAGGAACTCATTTCCAACATTAAAGAAAAACTGAGCACATCATGGACATAGAATTTAGTTTCCTAAGATTCAGATGATGCATTTAGATGTAAAAACACCGGGTATAGGACATAAATGGTTTCGGATAAGAAGAGTAGTCTGTACAATTCGAAATACAAAGTGGACGAATAGTTCCAAACTAGAATCGAAGATAAATCGACTAATGTTAAAAGACTAAAAACATATTGTGGCTGCAACGAACAAGCTTGAAGAAACAAATCCTACAAAATATTCCTATTTAAAATGTTTTATATGTTCTAAGCATAGTGATTGGCATAAAATGAAAGTTGCCACGAATCTCAATGAAAATGGACACTTCTATTCTAATCAACACAAGTCTGTAACTACAATATTTTAGAAGGTAAAATATAAGAAACTAAATTTGATAACTAAAAATAATAAGTAACAACAATATTTCAAAAGGGGATGAAACAAAATTTGACAACAGAAGAGAAATATAAAGAAGTTTGATAGGAAAGAACAAGCATTGATGAGAGTAATTTTAAAAGTTTTTTTAGGGAAGAGGTTATAAGGCGCAAATCATCCGAGAATGGAATAAGGCATATTGGTTTTTCTAAGATGTATAAGTCCTTACAAAGAAACCGGGTACTATATATCATAAAGAACAATATGTGAAGTGTGTGAATTTAAGATAATATGTACTGAAAATTCATTTATTATACGGTCAAGCAACATACGAAATTAGATCTAGAGGTGGGAAAGGATGCATCAGCATAAAATTATTCTAATGGAGAAGTCTTACTACAATATGTTTATATCTGAGACTTTTTCTGTGTAATTAGGAGTTGATGCCAAAGTAGGTGTAGAAGAAATTAAGTGCAAGTGGTCTCTGAAAGTGCAATCAAGTCATATGCTTAAGTTTTTTCTATCTATAGTAAGTCGATCATGGCTACACTTTACAAAAAGAAATATTCGAAACATTGAAATTTCAAGAATAACTAAAATCTGGCTGCGCAAATGCGCGGGTCACGCTGTTAGTATATGCTAAAAATATAAAGTTTAAACTGGTCAAGCGGCGTATCATAGGTTGAGTATATTGATCAGTAAATATGCATGTTTGAGCAAACTGTTCAACACAAGTGGGTTTCTAATTTCGGTTATGACATATATAAAGATTTGCACTTGTTTATAAAAATAAATTATGCTCTGTGATGCAAACCTTACTCGGGGGATAGAGAAATTGTGATAGATTCACGTTAAAATGAGAATAAACAATTACACTCTATTAGGAAAATTATCAATAGATTACAACACAAACTAAAATCCTGAATTTTTCTTATCTATCTATCTATTTTCGTGGACTATGTAACTATATTGTTCCCCTCAATGGAAAGTGTCACTTTTATAAACTCAAACAGGATGCCCTCGCATTTGCGAGGGCCACACTGCTAGTTCAGTGTAAAAGCGGTAGTCTCTAAAGTATAATCCACAAAAATATATGGCATCAAATTATATTATCTCATCATTAATCCAACAAGGTTTGGATACGTCTCTCGGATACTCTATCATCACTATGATACTCCAAAAAACGTGAGTTGTAGAATAATTTCATAACTCTCTTAGATGTTCGCTAAAACTCGTAATTCAAATATTTCCACCGTGATCCAATCATAGATATTTGACTTTTCTATTACGATGATTTCCACTTCATTCTGAAATTTATTTGAATCTATTTAAATGTTTCAAACTTCTTTCTTATCGAATAAATATATCCACATATATATACTCAATTCATTGTTGGAAGTTTTCATGAAGTAGATGAATATCCCGCACACAACTATGCCCAGTGAACCACATACATCATCATGCATGTTTCCACTAAGTTAGCTGCCCGTTCAACTCTTGGCCTATGAACGGTATTTCAGTCCCTCTCTTTAGAAGAGATTTGCAAGTGTCAAACGATTCAAAAATCAAATGACTCCAAAAATCCATTTGCATGGAGTTCCTTCATGCGTTCCTTTCTAATATGACCTAAATGGCGGTTCCACTAATAAGTGGAATTCAAATCATTTGCCTTATGGCATTTTAGCGTCAGTGTTATGCATGTGTGTTTCAGCATTAAGATTTATAATAACTTATCCATCGTACATGGAGTAAGGTCATGATTTGAATAACTCATTGTTTCCATTTGACCAGAGCAAAATAACAATTATTAAGTTCTTTATTATAAATCCTAAGGGCTAGGTAGAATGCCAACGACAAACATAATAACACTTTATTATGTTCCAGACGTGCATTATTACCATATTCCTTATCAGTCACTTAGGCCATTCTATTCTTGTATTGTGTTGTGTTGTATGACATCTCATACCATCCAATATGGTACTTATACCCAAGAATTTCATTATGTGACCAAACAAGGAATACATCCATAACATGTATATCATCTATATACACCTGAGCTAGACTTTCTAGTCTTTTCTTTCTTTCTGCCAAAATATCTTTTGTAGTTTCTCTTTTAGCTTTCCTCTTTCTCAGAAAACACTTCACCTTCAATAAATTCTAGGTACATTGGTCAAATACCAATAACCTTGAGGTTCTTACTTTGAAGTTGATCATCATATGACAAGTGTTCCAGATTTCGCTATTAGTAACTTTGTAATATGATGAACAATTTCACTCATAATTTTATCCATTATATCATGATGCCTTTCCGAGACCATGTCTGTACATGCTAGGCTCGTAAAGTTTAACCTCAGTATTCACATGTGCAAATCTGGCTTGCACCCGTTGTATGCACATGTAGAATCTATAACACCCGATCATCACGTGATGCTTCGAAACGACGAGTCTTAGCAACGGTGCATACTAAGGACAATCACTTCATGGATATGCGAATATCGTTAGTGCCCAACTAGTTGGAGGATCGAGACGCCTGGCGTCTTCAACCTTCGTACATTCCCATAAAACTTATGAGTTTATGTAGTCTCACTAGATTATATTCAATCATCTTGCAATAAGGTCTTAGATATCACATATATCTCATACCTTGCTTATTTCTGAAAACAAAAATTTCCAGCTCCTTACTTTTCAAACGGATTTGAACTTTAAGTTTCACGGAGACAAGATGATTTTAGGTACTAATTGAAACCATTGCTCTTTGAATCAACAATGTGAGGTTTACTAAAAGTTTGCAATAGGACTTAACCATTTCTTGATTCTTTAACAATACGGTACCAGTCCGTAAAGTTGCTTATCAGAGTTAACAGTGTTTCTATCTCAATTACAAGACTAGCGCTTGGTAGATAACGGATGCCAATTCTACAAATTAATTCAAAATACTATTCAGACTATGTTCATGATAATTATTTCATGTTTTAATCTAATTACTAATGAACTCCCACTTAATACAACATCTCTCATAGTTGTTAAGTGGTACACGATCCATATCTACTACACCAAAACCGATCATCACGTGAGATGATGTAGCTTCAACGGTGAACATCAACATGTTGATCATATCATCCATATGACTCGTGAACCTTTCGGTTTCCTGTGTTCCGAGGCCATGTATGTACATGCTAGGCTCGTCAAGCAAACCCAAGTATTTCCGCGTGTGCAACATGGCTTACACCCGTTGTATGTGAACGTAGAATCTATCACATCCGATCATCACGAGATGCTTCAAAACGAAGAACTGTAGCAACGGTGCATACGAGGGGAGAACACTTTATTATCTTGATATTAATGTGAGGGATCATCTTATAATGCTACCGTCGCGATCTAAGCAAAATAAGATGCATAAAGGATTAACATCACATGCAATTCATATGTAATATGATATGGCCCTTTAGTCTTTGCGCCTTTGATCTTCATCTCCAAAGCACGGACATGATCTCCATCATCAACGAGCATGATCTCCATCTGTAGGATAACGTTGCATAGAAAACAAAAATTTTCCTACCGCGAACACGCAATCCAAGCCAAGATGCAATCTAGAAGACGGTAGCAACGAGGGGATATTGAGTCTCACCCTTGAAGAGATTCCAAAGCCTACAAGATGAGGCTCTTGTTGCTGCGGTAGACGTTCACTTGCCGCTTGCAAAAGCGCGTAGAAGATCTTGATCACGATCGCTTCGGCGCCACGAACGGGCAGCACCTCCGTACTCGGTCACACGTTCGGTTGTTGATGAAGACGACGTCCACCTCCCCGTTCCAGCGGGCAGCGGAAGTAGTAGCTCCTCTTGAATCCGACAGCACGGCGGCGTGGTGTCGGTGGTGGTGGAGAAATCCGGCGGAGCTTCGCTTAAGCGTGCGGGATGTGGTGGAGGAGAGATACCGCTAGGGTTTGGGGAGAGAGGGGAGGCTAGGGCGCCGGCCAAGGGCAGCCCTAGGTGGTGCGGCCAAGAGTGTGCAGCCCCTCCCTCTCCTCCTCATTATATAGGTGGAAATCCCCAAGTGTTGGTATCCAAGTCTTCGAATAAGACCCTAACAATGAAACCTCCCATATGTAGGGAAACCTACCCAAGGTGGGAATCCCACTTGGGGTGGGATTCCCCCCTTCCATGAGGGGTGTTGGCCGGCCACCCTAGGGGAGTCCACCTTGGACTCCTCCCCTTTAGGGTTGGCTGGCCATGCAAGGTGGAGTCCCTCCGGGACTCTACTTTCCATGGTGATTTCTTCCGGACTTTTCTAGAACCTTCTAGAACCTGCCATAAATGCACCGGATCATTTCCAAACTTGGAATATGACTTCCTATATATGAATCTTATTCTCCGGACCATTCCGGAACTCCTCGTGATGTCCGGGATCTCATCCGGGACTCCGAACAAATATTCGAACTCCATTCCATATTCAAGTTCTACCATTTCAACATCCAACTTTAAGTGTGTCACCCTACGGTTCGTGAACTATGCGGACATGGTTGAGTACTCACTCCGACCAATAACCAATAGCGGGATCTGCAGATCCATAATGGCTCCCACATATTCAACGATGACTTCAGTGATCGAATGAACCATTCACATACGATACCAATTCCCTTTGTCACGCGATATTTTTACTTGTCCGAGGTTTGATCATCGGTATCACTCTATACCTTGTTCAACCTCGTCTCCCGACAAGTACTCTTTACTCGTACCGTGGTATGTGATCTCTTATGAACTTATTCATATGCTTGCAAGACATTAGACGACATTCCACCGAGAGGGCCCAGAGTATATCTATCCGTCATCGGGATGGACAAATCCCACTGTTGATCCATATGCCTCAACTCATACTTTCCGGATACTTAATCCCACCTTTATAACCACCCATTTACGCGAGTGGCGTTTGATGTAATCAAAGTACCTTTCTAGTATAAGTGATTTACATGATCTCATGGTCATAAGGACTAGGTAACTATGTATCGAAAGCTTATAGCAAATAACTTAATGACGAGATCTTATGCTACGCTTAATTGGGTGTGTCCATTACATCATTCATATAATGATATAACCTTGTTATTAATAACATCCAATGTTCATGATTATGAAACTAATCATCCATTAATCAACAAGCTAGTTTAAGAGGCATACTAGGGACTTCTTGTTGTCTACATATCACACATGTACTAATGTTTCGGTTAATACAATTATAGCATGATATATAAACATTTACCATAAACATAAAGATATAAATAATTACCACTTTATTATTGCCTCTAGGGCATATCTCCTTCGATCTCCCACTTGCACTAGAGTCAATAATCTATTTTACATTTGTAAAGATATAACACCTTGGCCTTCTGGTGCTTTATCATGTATTGCTCACGGGAGAGGTTTTTAGTCATCGGATCTGACACGCTCAGAAACGTATGTATTTTGTAATTCATTTGCGTCTTAACGCATCACTCATTTCCAAATGAGTTGGCATTAAATATGTTTGATCTTCAGGTGAAACCTTAATTCCGCTGTCTGAAATATGTCACTAATATTGTCACACACAATATAGCTTCAAAGTTCTGACTCTGTCGGAACTACACCAAGTTCTCAAAGAACCTCTTGACTTAACATCCTTTGTCATTGTCAAAATAATGACATACTACCGCCTTCTTTTGTAGAATCCGTCACAATATTTAGAACTCTTCTAAATCGAGCATAGACAACTTCTAGCTCATTGTGCTACTTTTTAAACAACACTTAGTCTAATTTGAGATTGAAATTATATTTTATATGTGACAAAACCAATATCGGTGTAACACCTTACAGCGATTTGTTTGTCATTTCTTCATACAAAATATATATATATATATCCTTAGTTCTTCTAAAGTACTCAAGGATATTCTTATTGTCGTCCAATGATCATCATATGAATCATTCTGGTATATGCTCATAACACTTTATAGCACATGATATATGATTGTGTACATATTATTCGTGATCTATGATCACTCATGTGTTTTTACCCATTGAGTGTCAGATACACTCAAGTCTTGTTAAACCTTCACATGACAAGAACATTTTCTTAATATTTCTATATTGAACTACTTCAATATCCATCATATGTACTTTGACTTAAACTTATTTATGTGTTTCAATCTATCTTCATAGATCTTGACACTAAATTTGTTTCAGTCCATATCCTTTCATTGAAGTTAATTCTCAATGAAACCTTTTTAATCAAGTATATAATTACATCATTTATAACCAACTATATGTCCCCTACATAAAGTATTATAAATGTGTCTTAGCGCTCCCACTTAATTTCTTGCAAATGCAAGCCTCTTCATCGTCTCTGATGAAATCAAAAACTCTTTGACTATTTCATCTGGTGAAGATTCCAACTCCGCAATACTTACTTCATCCAATTGAAGTTTGTATACCTATCTAGTATTCCACGGACCAGCAAAACTCTTGGTTGTATCTTGTATACATACTTCTGTTAAGTAGTGTATTTTGCCATCCTACTAGCATATCTCATAAAAGAAATATGTAGTGATTACTAGAATAATCCACATAGACTATAAGCATTGCTACGGAAGATCTAATCTTATCGTATTCAACTCTTTGAACTTTGTCGTAAACAATTTTTCGATAAGTCAAGCTTTCTTCAAGGATATTTCATCCAAGTCTATCAATTTCATAGATCCATTTACTTTCATAAAGTATTCATCTATCTTGGATTTCATGGCGCATGGCCATTTTAACGGAGTCAAGGCCCATCATAACTTCTTTGTTTTGTAGTTGGTTTATCATTGTTCAAAATCAATCCTTTGTCCACAAATCATTTATTTGATCACAAAGTAAACCATACCTACAAGGTTCAATATGTACTTCGATCTCCATGGCTAAAACACTTTGTAGTCATGAGAGCCATGATCGTCGTGGCCGCTTCGAAACCAATTCCGATGCTGCGCTACTCCGATCATTATGCTCAGGTTCATAAACCTTATCAAATTATATTGTCCTCCCACTCAAAAACTTCACTCGAAACAATTTCTCGGAAATAAGAAACATTGACAAACACTTTTGTCTTTGTCTCGTGGGAAGAATTCCCAATTAAATCTCTGGGA
This sequence comes from Lolium rigidum, assembly GCF_022539505.1. NCBI lineage: Eukaryota > Viridiplantae > Streptophyta > Magnoliopsida > Poales > Poaceae > Lolium > Lolium rigidum. Next base: position 155,487,308 of record NC_061509.1, read on the forward strand.
TAACCAACAAAGACATTCATCCGATTTTGGTTGTAAACTTATTTACTTATGCTATGCATACCAAAATTTAAGAAAAGACTATTAGGGTTTATACCCATGTCATAACTCGTATGATGTCATTTCAACGGATCATGATGATGCTCTATTCAGTGTAAAGCGGTAGTCTCTAAAGCATAATTCACAAAAATATAATGGCATTAATATTTTATCTTATCATTGATCCAACTAGGTTTGGATACATCTCTCGGATACTTCATCATTACTATGATACTCCAAGAAATGTGAGTTGTAGAACAATTTCATAACTCTCTTAGATGTTCGCTAAAATTCGTAATTCAAATATTTCCTCCATGATCCAATCATAGATATTTGACTTTTCTATTACGATGATTTCCACTTCATGCTGAAATTTATTTGAATCCTATTCAAATGTTTCAAACTTTTCCTTATTGAATATATCCACATATATACTCAATTCATTGTTTGAAAGTTTTCATGAAGTAGAAGAATCTTCCGCACACAACTATGCCCAGTGAACCTCATATATCATCATGCATGTTTTCACTAAGTTAGTTGCCCGTTCAATTCTTCGGCCTATGAACGGTATTTCAGTCATTACCTTTTAGAAAAGATTTTGCAAGTGCCAAACGATTCAACAAATCGAATGACTCCAAAAATCCATTTGCATGGAGTTCCTTCATGCGATCCTTTCTAACATGACCTAAAAGGCGGTTTCCACAAATAAGTGGAATTCAAATCATTTGCCTTATGGCATTTTAGCGTCAGTGTTATGTATGTGTGTTTCACCATTAAGATTTATAATAACTTTTCCATCGTATATGGCGTAATGTCATAATTTGAACAACTCATTATTTTCATTTGACCAGAGCAAAAATAACAATTATTAAGTTCTTTATTATAAATTCTAAGGGCTAGATAGAATGCCAACGATGAACATAATAACACTTTATTTTGTTCCAGACGTACATTTCTATCATATTCCTTGTCAGTCACTTAGGCCATTGTATTCTTGTATTGCGTTGTTTTGTATGACACTTCATACCAACCAATATAGTACTAATACCCAAGAATTTCTTAGTGTGACTTAACTAGGAATACAACCATAACATGTATATCATTTATATACACCTGAGCTAGACTTTCTAGTCTTTTTCTTTTCTTTTTGCCAAAATATCTTTTGAAGTTTCTCTTTTAGCTTTCCTCATTATTCAGAAAAACACTTCAACATCAATAACTTCTAGGTTTGTTGGTCTAATACCAATAACCTTGAGGTTCTTATTTTGAAGTTAATCATCATATGACAAGTGTTCCAGATTTCACTATTAGTAACTTTGTAATACGATGAACAATTTCACTCATAATTTTATCCATTAATTCATGACAACTTTTTGAGACCATGTCTGTACATGCTTGGCTCATAAAGTTTAACCTTAGTATTCGCATGTGCAAATCTGGCTTGCACCCGTTGTAAGCACACGTAGAATCTATAACACCCGATCATCACGTGATGCTTCGATACGACGAGTCTTAGCAACGGTGCATACTAAGGATGATAACTTCATGGATATGTGAATATCGTTAGTGCCCCAATAGTTGGAGGATTGTGACGCCTGGCGTCTTCAACCTTCATACATTCCCATAAAACTTATGAGTTTATGTAGTCTCACCAAAATATATTCTATCATCTTGCAATAAGGTCTTAGATATCACATATATCTCATACCTTGATTATTTCTGAAAACTAAATTTTCAGCTCCTTACTTTTCAAACAAATTTGAACTTCAAGTTTGATGGAGACAAGATAACTTTAGGTACTAATTGAAACCTTAGCTCTTTGAATTAATAATGTGAGGTTTACTAAAAGTTTGCAATAGGACTTAATTAATTCTTGATTCTTTAACAATACGGTACCAATCCATAAAGTTTCTTGTCAGATTTTAACAGTATTTTTATCTCAATAACAAGACTAGCGCATAGTAGAAGACGGATGCCAATACTACAAAATTAATTCAAAATACTACTCAGACTATGTTTATGATAATTAGTTCATGTTTTAATCTAATTACTAATGAACTCCCACTTAATACAACATCCCTCATAGTTGTTAAGTGGTACACGATCCAAATTCACTACACCAAAAACCGATCATCACGTGAGATGATGTAGCTTCAACGGGCATGATCTCCATCTGTAGGATAACGTTGCATAGAAAACAAAAAATTTCCTACCGCGAACACGCAATCCAAGCCAAGATGCAATCTAGAAGACGGTAGCAACGAGGGGATATCGAGTCTCACCCTTGAAGAGATTCCAAAGCCTACAAGATGAGGCTCTTGTTGCTGCGGTAGACGTTCACTTGCCGCTTGCAAAAGCGCGTAGAAGATCTTGATCACGATCGCTTCCGGCGCCACGAACGGGCAGCACCTCCGTACTCGGTCACACGTTCGGTTGTTGATGAAGACGACGTCCACCTCCCCGTTCCAGCGGGCAGCGGAAGTAGTAGCTCCTCTTGAATCCGACAGCACGGCGGCGTGGTGTCGGTGGTGGTGGAGAAATCCGGCGGAGCTTCGCTTAAGCGTGCGGGATGTGGTGGAGGAGAGATACCGCTAGGGTTTGGGGAGAGAGGGGGAGGCTAGGGCGCCGGCCAAGGGCAGCCCTAGGTGGTGCGGCCAAGAGTGTGCAGCCCCCTCCCTCTCCTCCTCATTATATAGGTGGAAATCCCCAAGTGTTGGTATCCAAGTCTTCGAATAAGACCCTAACAATGAAACCTCCCATATGTAGGGAAACCTACCCAAGGTGGGAATCCCACTTGGGGTGGGATTCCCCCTTCCATGAGGGGGTTGGCCGGCCACCCTAGGGGAGTCCACCTTGGACTCCTCCCCTTTAGGGTTGGCTGGCCATGCAAGGTGGAGTCCCTCCGGGACTCTACTTTCCATGGTGATTTCTTCCGGACTTTTCTAGAACCTTCTAGAACCTGCCATAAATGCACCGGATCATTTCCAAACTTGGAATATGACTTCCTATATATGAATCTTATTCTCCGGACCATTCCGGAACTCCTCGTGATGTCCGGGATCTCATCCGGGACTCCGAACAAATATTCGAACTCCATTCCATATTCAAGTTCTACCATTTCAACATCCAACTTTAAGTGTGTCACCCTACGGTTCGTGAACTATGCGGACATGGTTGAGTACTCACTCCGACCAATAACCAATAGCGGGATCTGCAGATCCATAATGGCTCCCACATATTCAACGATGACTTCAGTGATCGAATGAACCATTCACATACGATACCAATTCCCTTTGTCACGCGATATTTTTACTTGTCCGAGGTTTGATCATCGGTATCACTCTATACCTTGTTCAACCTCGTCTCCCGACAAGTACTCTTTACTCGTACCGTGGTATGTGGTCTCTTATGAACTTATTCATATGCTTGCAAGACATTAGACGACATTCCACCGAGAGGGCCCAGAGTATATCTATCCGTCATCGGGATGGACAAATCCCACTGTTGATCCATATGCCTCAACTCATACTTTCCGGATACTTAATCCCACCTTTATAACCACCCATTTACGCAGTGGCGTTTGATGTAATCAAAGTACCTTTTCGGTATAAGTGATTTACATGATCTCATGGTCATAAGGACTAGGTAACTATGTATCGAAAGCTTATAGCAAATAACTTAATGACGAGATCTTATGCTACGCTTAATTGGGTGTGTCCATTACATCATTCATATAATGATATAACCTTGTTATTAATAACATCCAATGTTCATGATTATGATACTAATCATCCATTAATCAACAAGCTAGTTTAAGAGGCATACTAGGGACTTCTTGTTGTCTACATATCACACATGTACTAATGTTTCGGTTAATACAATTATAGCATGATATATAAACATTTACCATAAACATAAAGATATAAATAATTACCACTTTATTATTGCCTCTAGGGCATATCTCCTTCACCATCATCGTCGGCGTAGCGTCAAGGTCCATGGCGCCGTCTTCATGGTTGTTCACCGCATGTAGCAACTATTACAACTACTTTGAAATAATACTACAACATGAAATATAAAGACAACCATAAGGCTCCTGCCGGTTGCCACAATATAATAATTATCATCTCATACATATTCATCATCACATCATGGCCATATCATATCACCAAACCCTGCAGAAACAAGTTAGACGCCTCTAATTTGGTTTGCATGTTTTACGTGGTTTAGGGTTTTCGAGTAAGATCCAATCTACCTACGAACATGAACCACAACGGTGATACTAGTGTTGTCAATAGAAAGAGTAAATTGAATCTTCACTATGGTGAGAGAGACAGACACCCGCAAAGCCACTTATGCAATACAAGTTGCATGTCGAGCGTGGAGCAAGTCTCATGAACGTGGTCATGTAAAGTTAGCCCGGGCCGCTTCATCCCACCATCCCGCAAGATGCAAAGTACACGAACTAAAACAACAAAAGCATCAACGCCCACAAAACCATTGTGTTCTACTTGTGCAACCAATCTATGCATATACACGGCTCTAATATCACTGATGGAATTCGTAGCATAGAAAACAAAAAATTTCCTACCGCAAGAACGAATAACAAGCCAAGATGCAATCTAGAAGATGGTAGCAACGAGAAGATCATGAGACTAACCCTCGAAGATTTCCAAAGCCTACGAGATTAGATCTCGTTGTTGCTGTAGTCGATCACTTGCCGCTTTCGAAAGCGCGTAGAAGATCTTGACGGTGCCACAGTCGGGCAGCACCTCCATACTCGGTCACACGTACGGTGTTGATGACGACGTCCTTCTCCCCGTTCCAGCGGGCAGCGGAAGTAGTAGATCCTCCTCGGAATCCCGATAGCACGACGGCGTGGTGGTGGTGGTGGTGGAGAACTCCGGTAGGGCTTCGCCTAAGCGTTTGCGGGAGAGGTATGAGGAGGAGGGCGGCTAGGGTTTGGGGAGAGGGGGGCTAGGGCGCCGGCCAGGGGAGCCCTAGGTGGTGCGGCCAAGTCATGAGGCAGCCCCTCCCTCTCCTCCTCATTATATAGGTGGAACCCCAAGGGTTTGCCCAAAGTCTTCGAATAAGACCCCAATTCAAAAACTGCCTTATGGACGAAACCTAGAGGGACAGGGACTCTCCCCTTCCCCCTTTCTTTGGACGGCCAAGGAGGTGGAGTCCTCCATGGACTCCACCCTCCCACTTGGTTGGCTGGTTGGGTTTGGTGGAGTCCAACCGGGACTCCACCTTCCATGGTGATTTCTTCCGGAAGGTTCTAGAACATTCTAGCGCCTTCCATAAATGCACCGGATCATTTCCAAACTTAGAAATTGACTTCCTATATATGAATCTTATTCTCCGGACCATTCCGGACCTCCTCGTGATGTCCTGGATCCCATCCGAGACTCCGAACAAACATTCGAACTCCATTCCATATTCCATATCTACTTAAAACGACATCAAACCTTAAGTGTGTCACCCTACGGTTCGTGTATGCAGACATGGTTGAGACTCCTCTCCGACCAATAACCATTAGCGGGATCTGGAGATCCATAATGGCTCCCACACATTCAACGATAACTTAGTGATCGATTGAACCATTTACATACGATACCGATTCCCTTTGTCACGCGATATTTTACTTGTCCGAGGTTTGATCATCGGTATCTCCATACCTTGTTCAACCTCGTCTCCGACAAGTACTCTTTACTCGTACCGTGGTATATCATATCTTGTGAACTTATTCACATGCTTGCAAGCTAATCAGACGATATTCCACCGAGAGGGCCCAGAGTATATCTATCCGTCATCAGGATGGACAAATCCCACTCTTGATCCATATGCCTCAACTCACACTTTCTGAATACTTAATCCCACCTTTATAACCACCCATTTACGCAGTGGAGTTTGATGTAATCAAAGTACCCTTCCGGTATAAGTGATTTACATGATCTCATGGTCGAAGGACTAGGTAACTATGTATTTGAAAGCTTATAGCAAATTGAACTTAATGACGTGATCTTATGCTACGCTTATTTGGGTGTGTCCATTATATCATTCATCTAATGACATAACCATGTTATTAATAACATCCAATGTTCATGATCACGAAACCATGATCATCTATTAATCAACAAGCTAGTTATACAAGAGGCTTACTAGGGACTCTGGTTGTTTACACAACACACATGTATCAATGTTTCGGTTAATACAATTATAGCATGGTATGTAAACATTTATCATAAACACAAAGATATATTATAATAACCACTTTATTATTGCCTCTTGGGCATATCTCCAACACTACTACCGGCCGCCACCGCTGCTGTGAACGGCCGCCACCGCTGCTACCCGTGGCCGCCGGCGCTGCTGCGAACGATAGCCTCCGCTGCTACCCATGGCCACCACCGCTGCTGCGAACGGCCGCGGCCCCCTTGGCGAGGAATCGGTGGAGGTGCAGGGGACGATGCAGTCACGCAGTGATGGGCAGGGACGGAGCAGCCACGGCGCATCGGTGAGGAATACGGCGGCGCGGCGGCTCGCAGTGATTGCTAAGGAGCAGCGCACGGTGAGACCTGCTGGGGTGCGACAGCGGCGGGCGCTGCTGGCGGCGGCGAGATCCTAGTAGAGCGCGACAACGGGTTGGTGGGCAGCAGCAGTGGATCGCTCGAGCTCGCCCATGGCTGCACAGCGAGCGGCCGCGCCTCTATGGACAGGGGCAAAAGCGGCGGCGGGCGGCGCCTATGAGGGTACCAACAGCGGCTGCAGCGCCATGGCTGCACGCGGGAATCAGAAAGGGGCGCCGAGGAATCGGAGAGGGATCGGAATCAGCGAAGATGTTTCTCTCGTGGAGAAGAATGAGGTAAGGTAGGGAAGAGATAGCGTGGGCCCCACAGGGACACGCGTCGCGCGCTGCGTGCGGAGGAACGTAAGACGCGATCGTCCGGGGAGCGACAGTGTTTTCCTTCTTAGAGCATCTCCAGCCGCGTCCCCCAAAGCGTCCCCCAAAGCAATTTGGGGCGTGCCGGACCAAAAAACCGTTCCAGCCGCGTCCCCCAAAGCCCATTTTTATCCAGCGCGCCCCGATACGGTGTCCGGTGCCCCGAGCCCGTCCCCGTCCCACAGGGGACGCTCCGGGCATGCCGGACACAACGAAAAGCGAGGCGGGCTCCCACATGTCGGCGACTATTTGCATAAACCGTTGGTTCGCGCCTTTTTCTCGTCGCTCCTTCCTTCTCGCGCCTCCCATCCCTCCGCCGCCGCTGGATTTCTCGGCCGTTTGGACGTCTGATCTCTGCTGAGAGTCGGCACCGTCGTCGCGGCTGGGGCTCCCGCCGGTCGTGCCGCCGCCGCCGCTTCGCCAGCGTGTCCCAGAACGCTCCGTCAAATACGCCCCACCTCCACGCACACAAGGTGCTCGACGAGTTGCCAGGTAGGCGCGATTGGCCGCTGTTCGTTGCGTCGTCTGCCTCGGCGCAATTTTAACCATTGATTTTGCTTTAGCCATGGACAGCGACGATGAGATGCTTGCCCTGCTGCTGGACGAGCAAGCCTTCGACGACGACCTGCGGGAGCATTTGCTGATCATCGCGTCCCTCCAGGACATGGTTGACGCTGAGGCGGAGAAGAGGAAGAGGCCGCGCCGCGGAGGATCAAGGCGGGGGAGAAGGAAGTCCAAGCCCCGACAGAGGGTGGAGGGGCATACCATGATGCACAATGACTACTTTGCAGATGGTGCAACACATGAAGACAATTTTCGGTGCCGGTACAGGATGAGCAAGGGCCTGTTCATGAATATCCTCCACGGCGTTCGAGAGTTCGACCCCTACTTCAAGCTCAAGCTTGACGATGTAGGCGTTGTCGGGTTCTCGTCCATTCAGAAGTGCACCGCCGCCATGAGGATGCTTGCATACGGAGCACTGCCGATACACGGGACGACTACCTTCGCATGAGTGAGTCTACTGCCATTGAGTGCATGTACAAGTTTTGCCGAGCTGTGGTGGGAAAGTTTGGCAAATACTACTTGAGAGGGCCAACTGAGGAAGAGACTGCAAGGATCATGCACAAAATGCTGCCAGAGGATTCCCTGGAATGCTTGGAAGCATCGATTGCATGCACTGGACATGGAAGAACTGCCCGTTTGCTTGGCAAGGTATATACAAAGGGCGTCATGGATATTGCAGTGTGGTGCTTGAAGCTGTGACAGATTATGACCTGTGGATTTGGCATTCTTTCTTTGGCATGGCGGGATCACACAATGACATCAACGTGTTGCAGCAGTCTCCGGTGTTCGACGAGACTAGTTGAAGGGCATGCTCCACCATGCAGCTATGAGATCAATGGCCACCAATATACCAAAGGCTATTATCTAGCCGATGGTATATATCCAACATGGGCCACTTTTGTCAAAACAATATCGAATCCATCAGGTCTGAAGAATTCCCACTTTGCTACGCGACATGAGGATTGTTTTCAAATATAGCATATGAATAAAAATGTTTGCGAGGATTGTTTTCAAATTAAATTACAACAAACAATAAAACAAGTAAACAAATATAATAAATAGGGCTAGATGCTAGATCAAGGTGCCACGGTATTTCCTTTGATCCTCCACAAATGCTCAACGAGATCAGCTTGAAGTTGTTCATGAACATTGCTGTCACGGATCTCTGCGTGCATGGCGAGAAAATCAGCAAAATCTGCAGGCAACTCATGATCAACCTCCGCAAGAGGACCCTGACACTCATAGGGACCAACATGTGTCCTGGCATGATTCTTGCGGTCATCCTCGATGATCATGTTGTGCATGATCACACAAGTCTGCATCACCTCCCACATTTGATCGTGAGACCAGCTTAGAGCAGGGTACCGGACAATGGCAAATTATGGTTGAAGCACACCAAATGCCCGCTCGACATCCTTAGAGCAGGGTACTCCCAAACTGTTTGGGGGCGGCGTTTGGGGGACGCGGCTGGGGAGCGACGTCCGCCAAACGTGGCACGAACAAAACACGTCCCCCAAACGCTCAATTCGGTAGGTTTGGGAGACGCTTTGGGGGACGCGGCTGGAGATGCTCTTAAATTGCACTATTTTGAGGAGTGACCGACCTGCTCCGTGCGACAAGTTCATGGACCAAGCTGCTCTACCAAGTGGGCCCACGACTGCCACGCCAACTCTTATGCGCGGTCTACAGCCCGGAGTGACCTAGAAATCATTTCGCGCGTATTCAGTGACTAATTTGATCCGAGGTGACAAGTTCATGTAGTACTAATGATGTATTTAAATCTCTAATTTATTCCTGGTTATCGCCAAGGTGTAATACAATACTCATGTTTAGTTATCTACAGCATGCAAGCTCTCATGGTTCGCACTTGGGACACGTGGCATGGTCTTTCTGCCGGAGCCCTTGGCAGAAGAAGAACTTGCGTGGACACTTGAGCAAGCAGTTATCGGCTAGACTCAGTGTCGCGCCGCTCTCCTTGATCTGCCTCATCAGCCTCGGCAGGGCTCCGCATAGATAGTTCCCCTGCAGCGTCAGCTTCGCGAACGGCACCATCCCGTTCGTGACCTCCTCCCCCGAGATCCGAGTGGCGTACGTGTGCGGCACGCCTCCGACGAACCGGTTCCGGTCGAGCCCCACCATCGCGAGACGCGGCATCGCCCCGAGACACATGGGCAGACGACCGGTGATCTTGTTGTCGCTGAGGTCCACCTCGACGAGCTGGCTGGACGCGCCGCCGCCGGACGCCTCCTCGACCGCGCCGAGCCGGTTGGAGCCCAGGCGCAGCTGCTCCAGCGCCGGGTGCTCGAACGCGGCGCCGGGGACCGCGCCGGTCAGCGCATTGCCCGTGAGGTCCAGGACCTGCATTGCGGGAAGACCGTGGAAGGCCGCGGCTTGCAACGGCCCGGAGAGAGTGTTATTGCGCGCCACAACGGAGACGACCTGCCGCGGCAGCGCGTCCAGCGGCGGGCCGGAAAGCGCGTTGCCGCTCAGGTCAAGGTGGGCGAGCGAGCGCATCCTGCCCATCGGCGGCAGGGGTCCGGCGAGGCCGTTGTCCTGCAGCTCCAGCCTCGTCAACGCGCCTAACGAGGCGAGCTGCGGCGGTACCGGGCCGGTGAACGCGTTGCGGGAGAGGTCGAGCTCTTGCAGCGACGAGGCGGCGGTGAAGAGCGACCATGGTATCTCGCCGGAGAAGGCGTTACCGGAGAGGTCGAGGACGTGCAGGCCCGGCGGCAGCGGCGTCCCGGCCGGCAGCGCGCCGTGGAAGCGGTTGTCGCGGAGGGAAACGGTCTGTAGGAAAGGTAGCGAGGCGAAGACGGGCGCCGGGAGCGTGCCGGAGTACCCCGCGGGGTCGAGGGCGACGCCGGCGACGCGCTGGTAGGAGGAGTTGGGGGGCGTGTAGCAGTGGACGCCGCAGGGGAAGCTTGTGCATGGGTCGCGGGCGAAGTCCCACGACGCGAGGCAGGAGTAGGCCGGGATGGTCGCCGCGTCCACGGCGGATTTGAGGGACGCCAGAGCGGCCCTGTCTCCCGGGAAGGTGGCCGGAGCAGACACCGCGGCCGCCGCGGGCTGGAGCACGAGCAGGAGGAGGAGGAGCAGCATTACTTCTACGAGTAGGAGGGTTGCAGCAGTGGCCATGGATGGATCGATCCTCGCGGTGTGTGCCTTGGTGGTCGGTGCTCAAGTCGTGGCGGTTGGTTTGCCTTTTAGTGAGTGGGGTCAGTGGAGTGTGAGCTGTTGATCCTCAGAGTGCCACTCCACTCTAGGACGAGTATATTATGGCAATGCGTATTATATCATGTCAAGAAGGGACTGCTAAATTGCCAGCATTGATAATTGATGGCAGTGTTAATTTTAGAAACGAATAATACATATTGATTTGGAAATTACAACCTTCCAACCCTGGCTCTACGTTACGTCCCAATCTGAACTTGAACATGAACCAGGCAAACCATGCCAGACGCAAAACCAAGCATTCATAATTGATGGCAATGGAAATTTTACTTGTTTTTTTAATAAGCATTACGCTTTGGAATGGAGGTAATTTTGATTTAGAAATTAAAACCTTCTAAACCCGGCCCGTTAATACCAGTAAAATTGTAAAAAACAACAACCATAATGTTGAGTGGTATGGCTAATATTTGTTTGAAGTTTGAAGAGCCCCGAATTCCAATAATGGATCAATTATGGTCATATAGTTATTACTGTCTTCCTTTGGAAAAAATCTGAGCCTATTGTTGTAAACTCTATGATAACTTAGTAGTTCGGCTTACTATTTTGGTGCCTCATTAAGGCTTTTACTATTTAATTTTGACCGCGGGTTTTAGCTGTCAAGCTTTATCTATTAGTCAACGCAACCAAAATTGCAGACTGAAACACCCCTCCTATTGTGTGACGGGAGCAAAGAAATTCAGCACGTGAAACTAAGAGGTAGGCACAAAAGCCTTATACATGGAAGGAGAGGCACCTACAATTTTAGGATAAATTATGGCACACATGACTCGAACTTGAGATCTTGGCTCTAATACCATTTCAAACTTCATGCACTAGCCAATGTAACCAAAATTCAAACTAATGGAAACATGAAAATTATTAATTGGAATAATGTGTATTTTTGGCCACACAAAAATAAAAAAGTGTGGATCTGAATGTAGTGATTTTCAATCTCGAAAAAATCCATACTTTTTCATTTTTATGTAGCTCAGAATTCAAAACATTTTGAATTGAGATTTTCAAGTTTGTGGGATAAATAATTAACTACTTTCAGAATTTTGTTTCATTATTGTTTGAATTTGTAAATATAATTTTGAGTTTTTTAATATGCAAGGAGCAGTGGAGCTCGGAGCCTAAAGGACTTTCAATAGTTGATCTTTCATACCTTATCTTGAGAATTAGTCGCATTTGGATTGAGATGGTCTACTTGAGGTAAGCAACAAGACCATTTTAGATATTCGGTATGGGTTGATAGTTGGGAAATGGTGTTGAAGAGATATTTGACTCCTTGGGTTCTTGGAGTGGATAAGATATTGCTCATGGATACCCTCCCAATAGGAGTTGGTTTGTTGTTCATTCCCGACACTAGAATCTATACAAGTACACCTCCATGCATTGCACAAGGCCTTATCTTCCTTCTTAGTGAAATTAGTTCCTCTCATGACCCTTCGCTTAGTTGGTTCACGGACAAAACCCTCACCATCACTGACCTTGTGAAAATTCTTGGGATGGACCATCATCTTGTGCAAATTTATGTTATGGCATTTCTTGGTATACAAATTGAGATGGCAATTCTTGTGATGCACCATAAGAAACTGAGAAAGGAATCATCATCCAAACTATATGCAAAAACATGTAATGCGTGAAAATATTTTCCTGGCTCTACGTTACGTCCCGATCTGAACTTGAACATGCACCATGCAACCCACGCCAAACGCAAAATGAAGCATTCATAATTGATGTCTATGGAAATTTTATAAACCAACCAATACATGTGGATTTGGAAATAAGAACCTTCCAAACCTGGCTCATTAATAGCAGGAAAATTTGACAAAAACAATGGTCATGTCTAGTAGGTATGGCCAATATTTATTTGAAGTTTAAACAGCCCCAAATTCCAATAATGGGTCAGATATGGCCATATAGTTATCAGTGTCTTCCTTGAAAAAAAACGCAGCTAATTGTTATAAAATCCATGATAACTTAGAAGTTTTGGCTTTTTATTTCGGTGCCGCACTAAGGATTTTACTATTCAACTAGTGGAATGCCCGTGCTTCGCCACGGCTTCCTCGTTTATCTCTAGTGCCACACACATGTTACACGTGCAAACAATGCACATAAATATTTAAGTAGATAAAAAATCATATAGTATTTAAAAATATTTAAAATTTACTTCACATAATTTAATCCAGTGTGTATAAAATGCAAGTCCATACATATTATCCCTCATTTTAAGAGACATTCTCCCTCAACGCGCCTAAGGTATTCTCGCACAACATTATGAATGACTGACGGTGTCACACCTCTAAGAGATTACAAACAACACACCACCCATGTTTTCCTCTCTCCCGCAAACTCCCTGAACTAAAAATCAGGGTGCAAGCTTTAACAACCATCCCCGTACCACAAAAAGAAGGAGAAAATCTAGCGCAAGGGAGAAGAGAAAATCAGCTGCATTGCACGTGATTACGCCCCATCGATCAATTTTTGTTTTTTACCAAAGGATGGATTCACCGATTAATCTCAACAAACCATATCTAACGGGGGAAGTGCTGAGCGTCTCCCGGGGGATCAAATCCCCCGATCCCCGGGGTCACCAGCCGTCCGATCGGGGCAACCCAGTGCGCGCCTTCGTCCGATCAACAACACGCATCCAAGACATTTTCTCCCACCTCCATCACGTGGGTGGACCCGCCATTCACATGCCCGGAACGAAAGAAATCTGGTCGTCGTCTCCACGAGCACATCGACCTCCCTGATGTTGCAAGCCTGCAACTATTGTGTCGCTAGCGTTAACTGGTTTAGGGTTTAGGGTTAGGGGATCCACCCTTTGAAGTGCCTCTCTCCCCACTAACCCCGCCGCCACACACAACACACCGTGCGCAATACGCTCACGGGTGAGCGCGTGAGCGCACACACCCAGTCCCATCCTAGCGAAGCTTTCCCAAGCGCTCCCCATTGCTCTCCTATCGACCCCTCACCCCGTCGCCTGGTTCCTCAGAATGGAGGCTCTCACAAAACAACAACGCCATGAGCTCCTTGTTTCCATGTCCCAGCGGCCCTCGAATCCTACAGACTGGCCACCACCAGTAGCTCCATGCAGCAGGCTCGAGCCGCGCGTCTCGTAGCGCTGCTCACCCCTCGGTCGAACCCCATGAATGATGCATCTCGCACCCTCGCCCCACCATAGCGTCACGCCTCCGCCAGGTTCCTGGCGTGACCTGCTTCACTCTTACCATGCTGCCCTTGGATCCATCCCCGCCGCCTCTCAATGGCTCGATCCTATGTTGCCGTGATCTCTTTTATACGGCGATGGGAGTAAGGTAGCGTGCTCTGCGTTGATTTATTTTTTCCTTCTCTCTCTGGTTTGTTCGTTTCGTGTGATATGCGTTTTCTTTTTTCCTTCTCCCCATGCTCACTTCCAGATGATAGGAGTTCTTTGCCAGCATGGTCAGACAACGAAACTTTGCTCGGTCACCACGTAGCTTTGACCCTGTTTTTTAACGTACTAAACGAACTTTTTGACATACAAAGTTTTTAACCTAGTATTTTTACCAGCTGACACCATCGATTATAACTATATTTTTTACCAATATACGATGAGTATCACTATATTTTGGTAAAGGTACTCGGGAGTCATGAGAAACAATTCATAGTCGACCGAGAGGGAATCTAGTTTATTCAGTCTAAGAGCCTAAGTGCCTAACATTACCAAAATGTTGCATTAGACCACTAATTGCATAACTCACAGTAACAAATCAATGAGAACCAAATGAGGGAAAGAAACTTCTACAAACATTAAGTGCCATCATTCATAGATAGGTAAATTGATAGCGTACAGAAGAAACCCTGTAGGCTTTCACACGTGATGGATCTTCTTTTTTCCGCAGCAGTTATGCTTTAGCCTAGTAATTTGCTATGATGCTCGTTATGGGAGAAAATGTATGAGCGGTGGCCTGCTTGCCCTTGTCCACGCGGATCATCGTTGAACGGTTCTGCGCCAGCACTGCGCCCACGAGCGTGGACGTGGCGCCAGTCTCAGCCATCGCTACACGGTCGCCGTAGCTCCGGTGCGCCGGGACCATCAGCACGTACGTGGCCTTCTCCTGGCATCCAGCCTTGTCGGACCATTTGAGCATGCTCTGGTGGACGGCCGACGGGCACCGCGTCCGGGACGCGACTCCTCGCGCGCCGGCCCTTGGGACAGGCGGCCACGATGTTGCTAAGTGTCGCGAGGGCCCAGTTCAGCCCGGACGTGTCCCCGGTGACGGCGCCAGTCCCGTGGCCAGCAGGTGCGGAGCGTTCACCGACGCGATGGAGAGGCTCAAGATCGAGCGCAAGGCGTCGTGCCGCACCTACTCGGGACAGGAGGTTGCAGCGTGAGTGCCACCGGGTTGGAAGGTCCTGTTGAGGCATCGGAATGGATGATCATTTGAGCATTGAGATTTGGTTAGTTCAACAAATGTGCTAGGTGCGGAGAGGAGGCCATAGATAGGGATTAGAGTAATCACGTACCTTAACTTTCTGACCGAAGCAAAAGGGCCGATCCACAATATGAGGAGAAAATTCCGTGGTTGTTTGCGTGCGTGAAACGGGAGGCGGAAAGGGTGCGCGGTAGTATATTTTGGTATATTGACGTGGGGGTATTATTGTCCATCCTGAAAATGTGACACCAGGATTTGCTCTTAATAGTAGAGATTTTTACCATGGATTTAGTTGTCACGAGCCAACAATGCACCCAAAAATCGGAACTGAAACACCCTCCTTAGGTGTCAGACAGATGGAACGGTTTATCTACTTGTCAAAACTGATAAACCCATGTGTGTGGCCGGTGCGACTTGCTTTGTTTTGGCCGTAGAATGAGAATTGGCCTTGTTTGCTTGGAAGCCTGACCAGCAAATGGCCGGCATTGGGTCTGTTTGAAGCAGCAAGAGCTTGGCTTCTCGTTCATGATAACAGGTCTTGGATAAATAAAAAATAGTAATTAATTAATTAATAATTTACCTTATATCTGAATTTTACTTAGGAGCAACATTTCATAATCAGTGAGATCCACCATTCATCAAAACCTATTTTTATCATTATCTTCTCTAGAAAATGCCACTCGACTCGGTCATATGTCTTACTCATATCAAGTTTTAGTACAACATAACCAACCTAAACACTCCTCTTATTTTCCAAATAATTATTCACGTTCTATGCAAACAAAATATTGTCGGTGATCAACCGTCTCGAAAAAAGGCACTCTGACTGGGTGCAATAATATCCGAAAGGATGAGCTTAAGCGTATTGGCTAGAAATTTTGACACAAACTTATACATGACATTACATAAACTTATACATGACATTACATAGACGTAAATCCTTCATTTTGTCTGGATTCTTTACGTTTGTTGTTAAATCCACATATGTTTCATTCCAATTAGCTAGAGTTCCCCACCATTCAGCACATGAAGGACCTCATGCGTAGCACACTCCCTAAAGACATCCCATAACCGTTTGTAGAAAACGGCGGGCATACCATACTTGCCATGCGCCTTTAAGTCTCCAATACAATTAAGCGCATTCTTCACCTCCTCCTCTGTACATTCCGTTGGAGAATGCCGTTCATGTCCGGCATTATCAGATGACACGTTCCAACAGCTCATCCATACGGTTTCCTGCATTGGAGGTGGACATCTCATCAAAATAATTGGTGACCATCGCCGCCATCTCCGACTCCCCTTCCACCATCGTCCCATCCTCCAACTTCAAATATATTATAGGATTATGCTTCTATTTCTCAGAGGCATCAGAATTGAAAAACGCTATGTTTTTTTTTATCTCCCTTAGTCAACCAATTCACCTTCGACCTTTGTTCCAATACACATCCCGTTGTGCCTCTAGTTTTTCCAAATTTTAACGCGAGATATGCTCTTTTAGCACTTGGGCTTGTGATATCCCACACCTCCTACATGCCTCTAGCTAGATCATTCTTTGTATGTGTAACTAGAACAATACCCCGCGCGTTGCAGCGGATATCTCTTTAAAAAATATAAGAAAACACATAAAACTTGGTTTATAGAATATGCAATATTTAGTTAGCCATAGGAGTTGAGACACTAAATTTAATAGCCATGAAATGGATAGGTATTTGAAAATTAAAGATCATTATATTTCAGAGGTGTACGTGATTGATTTAGATAAGGTAAAGAACCAAATGATATCGATGGCTTTCATGAAAAATGCATGCACATTGCCACATGTTTTTAAAAACGTCATATGTGGTTACATATAATAGCACATAATTAACATTGAGTTTAATTCGCAAAGAGTTCTTTTCGTTGTCAAACTATTTAGGTGTTTAAGTCGCACACCACTTAACTATGTAATGATAGAACAGGAGGGTGCGATATTATCAATCGAGCGGAAATTAAAATATGTCATTGCTAGTTTAATGGTTAAAAATAGATAATATAAATATCTAGTATGTAGAGATATATAATAAATAAGAACTATTAATGGGATGAGGTGGACAAATGATTGGCTAATGGAATAGGTGATGTGGATAGCTTGCATGTTGAGATAGACAAATATTAATTGCACTTAGTGGGGTTTTGTTTTATAAGAAGTATAGATTCGCTTCTCCGGATCTCCCAACTCTATTCAAGCATTCTTTTATTGATTTTCCACTGTTGACTAGTTGTTAATTATCCAACTGCACGGATCACCGGAGAGACCCAAATCATGAAATTCACAATCCTTGAGAGCCTCCTTGAAACGGTGCATTCCCCACTCTCCTTGTCACATGCATCAGAATTTCATTGAAATCACACGCACGCAGCTAAGGCAAATTACTATGAAACTTTTATGTTTCGTAATAATCCCTACGTAGCCTCCCTCTGATCCAGCTTTGGGAGGCCCTGACTCATCGATCGCGCAAGTTCGTGCCACCTGTTAGAAATAGGATAGCTTTGATAGTAAACTAACTAGGAAATTATCAATATTAGGTTAGGTCCTAAGCTAAGGGCATGTACAATGATGATATTTTTAGCGGTGTCACGTAGGATAAACTAGGGTGTGTCTTCTCTTAATTAAGAGATGATCTCTTAGCATAATTTTTCTCACCATAAATTTGGATATCTAGGTAATAGAGATAAGACTAAAAAATAGCCCATCGTATATCATGTTTTTATTATAAACGCGACAAGCAAATAACGAAGAACGAAATGGAAAACGCAGGGGAGACACAAGATTTTAACGTGGAAAACCTCTCCAACACAAAGGGGAAAAAATCACGGGCGTCAGCTAGCAAAACTTCACTATATCGGGAGGTGTTTACAAATGCCGTGGTTATCTTATAATCTGATAAACCATAGCCGACGGCTTACAAGAGGTATATAAGGGTGGCATCGATCCATATCTTATAGTCTGATAAACCCTAGCCTTTTCTCCTTCGTTCTTCTCTTGGCCTTACGCTCTCGGTAGAGACAAAGTTCGTGATTACATGAGAAAGAATGATTATCAGAATTAAGTGATGTTTCATTAAGGCTAACTTATAACGAGTGAAAGCCTCCCTTTAGTATGATTTTGGATCACAATATAACAGTTTTATTATCATATCTAGATTACATGGCGTGTTAAAATAAAACGGGTCTTATCAACCATTGCACATGCCGTAAGTAGGTAGTTAGTTTTGTCCAAATGTTGTAATATCCAGGAGGTGCCTTTGTGACCACCTTATTGGCGTCTGTTCAGTTGGTATATATACATCCAACAATCATCAATGAAAGATCACTTAATTCTCTTAATCATTCTTCGTCAAACATGTTATCACACACTTTTTCTCTACCGAGAGCATAAGGGCAAAAGAAGAACGGAGGAGAAAAGGAGAAGACGAGAAAAGCAGCACGCCACGAACGGTCCGGCGGGCGGCAACAGACTCTCCGGCATGACGCGTGGCCCGGCCGCTCCTGACGGTGGCCATCATCCCAACGCGGTCATGGCCTCTTCGGCGCGACTCCTCCCTGCAGCGCGAAGAATGGCAAAACCTCGCGCCGCTGTGCCCCGGGCACGTGCCATGGACGACGGTGACGGCCCACAACCGGCACGTGTAGCAGCATCCTCCGATGCGCGGCGCGCTCGTTCCTGAAGGTGCTCCTCCGAGCATGTCGCATCCGCCCGCGGCGACAGCCAGTCCCCGGCGCTTCTCCTCCTAGCTGGTGGCCTCTTACGCGCGATGAAGGCGATTTCCAACCGCGGCGCGCCACCCTCTATGCAAGGAGGCTGAGCACCTGACCCTAATAATTGATTCGTGCACAACACAAAGGAAGCAATAGGGAAACTGAAAGGACACGGATGTCGCCTAGAGGGGGGTGAATAGGCGGTTTAAAACTTTTACGAGATGGGCTTAACAAATGCGGAATAAAACTAGCGTTTACTTTGTCAAGCCCAAAGCCTATATACTATGGTTCACCTATGTGCACCAACAACTTATGCTAAGCAATACAAACAACTATGTGATAGAAAGATATATAACTTCAAGCACGATGGCTATCACAAAGTAAAGTGCATAAGTAAATAGCTCGGGTATAGGAATAACCGAAGTGACGCGGAGACAACGATGTATCCCGAAGTTCACACTCTTTCGAGTGCTACTCTCCGTTGGAGCGGTGTGGAGGACAAGTCACTCCAAATGCACGAGGGCCACCGTATTCTCCTCGAGAATTCCCACCAAAAGGGATGTCCTCGATCCACTATGGAACCTTAGGGAGGTCACCGAACCCGCACAAAGCTTGGGGCTATCTCCACAACTTAATTGGAGGCTCCCAATAAATTGCCACAAAGGCCTTGGCCTTGAAGAATCTCCACAACTTAATTGGAGTCCCCAAGAACACCAATAAGATGCCACAAAGGCCTTTCCCTTGAAGAATCTCCACAACTTAATTGGAGTCCCCAAGAACACCACTAAGATGCCACAAAGGCCTTGTCCTTGAAGAATCTCCACAACTTAATTGGAGTCCCCAAGAACACCACTAAGATGCCACAAAGGCCTAGAATCCGTCTAGGGTTCCAAGAACCCAAGAGTAACAACCATCTTCCTTTCACTTCCACGAATCACCGTGGAAAGCTCAAACCGATGCACCACAATGGCAAGAACACCACAAAGATGCTCAAGTCCTTCTCTCTCAAATTCCAACAAAGCTACAAAAGCTATTGGGGGAATAAGAGAGGAAGAACAAATAAGAGGAGGAACACCAAATTTCTCCAAGATCTAGATCTAGTGGATTCCACTCACAAAGAGAGGAATTTGATTGGTCAAGATGTAGATCAAGATCTCCTCTCTCTTTTCCCTCAAATGGGGGCAAGAATCATGGAGGGATGAGAGATAGAGCAAGCTTCTCTAGTTCAACAATGGAGGAGAGAGAGAGTGAGAGAAGCCAACCAGCCCAAGGAGGAAGAAGGGGTGCTTAAATACCCCTCCCATCGAAATATGACAGTTTGGGTATGCTCAGGCCGGATTTTCTGGGCCGGATATTTGCAAAATATCCGGGCCCCGAAAAACGGGTAAGGACCAGAAAAAACAGGCCCCTGGATGGGGGCCGGATATTTGGCCGGATTTTCCCAGAAACCGGATTTTTCGGGGCATACCGGTAAAAACCTCCAACCTTGAAAATGCAACAAGTTGCCCGTGCAAAAACCATTCTTGATGAACTAGAGCTTGTCATGAGAATAAGTACAAGCTCTAAAACATCACATGGATAAGATCCAAATAACAACCAAGAAAGATGATGCAAGGATGCAAAGGTTTGAGCTCTCTTCGAACGATACCATCGAGTTACTCACTCGAGAGCCCTCTTGATAGTACGGCAACTAAACTATAAACCGGTCTCCAACTACACTATGAGACCGGTGAGAAAGAAACCTTATCAATAGCAAACCTTATACTTGCGCATTCCACTTGAGCTCGATGATGACGATCTTGACCTCAACGAGATGGAACGCCTTTCTTGATTGTGCTTGCTTGACGAAGTCTTGTGGATTGCTCCCCCATAATCCACCATGGGAGAGCTTCTTCTTCGGCGCATCTTCACATATCCATGATCACCATATGGATTGCTCCCCCATAATCCACCATGGGAGAGCTTCTTCTTCGGTGCATCTTCACATATCCATGATCACCATATGGATGACAAGAGTCAAGCAAAGGATCTCGTCGAGATGGCTCATCTTGAACTTGCACTTCATTTCTTCATGGAAAGCTTCAAGTATATGATCTCTTCAAGTTGGCTCATCTTGAACTTGCACTTCATTTCGTTGATGTCTTGAAGTTAACCTTGAGAGATCACTTCATCTTCATCTTCAAGACATACTTGACACTTGATCTTCTTCATTTGCTTCTTATTGCAATCTTGAAGCCAACATATGGTTCAAGCATTGCCTTCAAGCATATGATCTCTTCAAGTTGGCTCATCTTGAACTTGCACTTCATTTCGTTGATGTCTTGAAGTTAACCTTGAGAGCTCACTTCATCTTCATATTCAAGACATACTTGACACTTGATCTTCTTCATTTGCTCCTTATTGCAATCTTGAAGCCAACTTATGGTTCAAGCATTGCCTATGGACAACTCGTACAAATATAACTCAATGCAAACAATAGTCCATAGGGATTGTCATTAATTACCAAAACCACACATGGGGGCTCCATGCACTTTCAATCTCCCCCATTTTGGTAATTGATGACAATCTCTTTGAGAGGGTTTATATAAGGAATTTAAGTAACAAACAAGTTGAATATATAGAGCAAACTCCCCCATAATATATGCATGTGTGAATGATCTTGACTTTCATTGCATATATTGGCATTCAAGGCCTAGTGGAGTTTCCTCTAAATCTTCAACTATGCAAAGCAACAAGATGCAATGCAATAAAGGCACATGCTTCAGCACAAAGCAAAGACATAACCAAATTCCCTTAAACCCTCCAAACTTCTCCCCCATTGGCACCAATTGCCAAAATGGGTGAAAAATTAAGAAGGCCAATATAGTGAGAGTTCCTCCATAGCGTGTGCATTTCTCATAATTTGAGTGGATTCAAATGCACGTATCCAATGACGAATATTCTGAAGGAATCACAATATAGATAGGATCAAAGATTGCAAAAAGATAACAAAGTCAAGAAGCTTCAACAAATGAAGCAAGCAACCAAATGAACCACAAAGAAGATACCAAAAGAAAGATAGATATTATGATAAGATCAAGAAGATTGCTCTAAAAAATATGAGGAAGCTCCCCAAGGTTTGTGCACAAAACTAGACAATTTGCATTGGAGTATAAAGTGCACAAACATGGAATCATCACTCCCATAATATCATTCAAAACAAAAGATACCAAGTGAATCAAACTCTAATGATCACTACAAAATAGTGCCTTAAATAAAATGAGGAAGCTCCCCAAGGTACATGTATAAATTAAAATGTTGCATTTGAATACAATATGCATAACATGGAATCCTCACTCCCTCATTACCATTTAAAACGCAAACATTTGCAATAGTTCATAGATAAAAAATTAAACTTAACACTTGCAACAAACAAATGGTTGAGCAACAAGTAAGAGGCACCATAATAAAAGGCTCAATGATGACCCACAAGTATAGGGGGTGTATCGTAGTATCTTCGATAAGTAAGAATGTCGATCCCAACGAGGAGCAGAAGGTGTTGACAAGCAGTTTCGATGAAGGATTCACTGTAAATGCTCACGGACAAATATTCGGGGGTTTTGATGTAACGAGATGAATAAAGTACGAGTAAGTAAAGTGCGAGAGTAATAATTGCAGCGAGTGTCCCAATCCTTTTTAGCACAAAGGACAAGCCGGTTTGTTTACTTATAATGACCAAACGTTCTCGAGGACACACGGGATTTTAGTCTAGTGCTTTCGCTACATACGGCTAATTAATCTTCATTGTTTTGATAAGTGTTGTGTGGGTGAACCTATGCTAATGTACCGCCCTTCCTAGGACTAATACATACTTGTGATTATACCCCTTGCAAGAATCCACAACTACAAGAAAGTAATTAAGATAAATCTAACCACAGCCTTAAACTACGAGATCCTCGCTATCCCTCCTGCATCGATATACCAACGGGGGCTCGGGTTTCGTCACTCCGGCAACCCCGCAATTGGCAAACGAGTACAAGATGCATTCCCCTAGGCCCACAAAGGTGAAGTGTCGTGTAGTCGACGTTCACACGACACCACTAGAAGAATAACACCACAACTTAAATATCATAACATTGAATATTACTCAACCATACTTCACTACTAACATTTAGACTTCACCCATGTCCTCAAGAACTAAACGAACTACTCACGAGACATCATATGGAACATGATCAGAGGTGATATGATGATGAATAACAATCTGAACATAAACCTTGGTTCAACGGTTTCACTCAATAGCATCAATAACAAGTAGAAATCAACACCGGGAGAGTTTCCCCTATCAAACAATCAAGATCAAACCCAAATTGTTACAGCGGTGACGAGGTGCAGCGGTTGAGACGGCGGTGATGATGATGAAGATGATGGTGATGGTGATGGTGATGGAGATGATGTCCAGCTCGATGACGGTGACGATGGCGTCGATTTCCCCCTCCGGGAGGGAATTTCCCCGGCAGATCTCAGCCTGCCGGAGAGCTCTTTTCTCTCTGGTGTTCTCCGCCCTGCGAGGCGCGGCCGTGGCTCTTCGCGACGTACCCCCGGAGCTTAGGTTTTCGGGACGAAGGCGTACGCAAAGAAAAGGAGGCGAGAGGGGGCTGTGGGCCCCCTCCTCACGAGGCGGCGCGGCCGGGGCAGGGCCCGCGCCGGCCTATGAGGGGGCCCATGGCGGCCCTCCTCGGCTCCCCTTTGGCTACCTCCGTCTTCTGGAAAAATAGGATTTTCAGTATAATTCCCGTCAATTGTTGATCTTCCGAAATATTGCATTCTGACGGTGCTTTTTCCAGCAGAATCCTGGCTCCGGTGCGCAATCCTCCAATAATCATGAAACATGCAAAATAGATGAAATAACATAAGTATTATCTCCAAATATGAAATATATCAACGAATAACAGCAAATTATGATATAAAATAGTGATGCAAATTGGACGTATCAACTCCCCCCAAGCTTAGACTTCGCTTGTCCCCAAGCAAAACTGAACTCAGTAAACAGGACCACATGTTTATGGAGTGAAGAGTCGATAAATCAAATACGGTCAAGAAGCATCATATTCATTCACACAAGACATTCTAGTGAACAACTTCCTCATATAACTCAACTTGAAACAAGTATAAGGTAATCACAAATAAAGGTGCATAAGAAATCATAGTTGGTGATGGCAAACTTCGTTCTTGGTCAGAGAACAATTAACAAGTTATTCTTATCTATCAAGCGGCGCTCTCATGTTAAAGTTTATATGGCTCATCTTGCATACTCAATCATAATGATCATTGATAACTTTCAAGGCTATATTCATTTAGATAAAACTTGTACTAAACAAGGAAGAATAAAAGACATGATGAAATAAATCACAATATAATGGTTTGATCACAACAAGTCAAATGCTTGCTTGAGATGGAGGGAAATAGGTTTACTGACTCAACATAAAGTAAAAGACAGGCCCTTCGCGAGAGGAAGCAGGGATTAAATCATGTGCTAGAGCTTTTTCAATTTTGAAATCACATAAAGAGAATAAAAGTAATATTTTGAGAGGTGTTTGTTGTTGTCAACGACTGGTAGCGGGTACTCTAACCCCCTTGCCAAACGAGACCTCCAAAGAGCGGCTCCCATGAAGGACGTTATCTCTACCGAGCAAGGTAGATCATCCCTCTTCTCTTTTGTTTACACATGTACTTTAGTTTATTTAAAGATGACACTCCCCCAACCTTTGCTTACACAAGCCATGGCTAACCGAATCTTCGGGTGCCTTCCAACAATCTCATACCATGGAGGAGTGTCTATTGCAAAATTAAGTTGCTTACCGATGAATCGAGCAAAACATGTGAAGAGAATTATTAAGGAAAGTTGATTAATTGGGGCTGGGAACCCCGTTGCCAGCTTTTTTTGCAAAATTATAGGATAAGTGGATGAAGCCACTAGTCCATTAGTGGAAGCTGCCTAACAAGACTGAAAGATAAAACACCACATACTTCCTCATGCGCTATAAAACATTGACACAAATAAGAAGTAATAAATTTTGAATTGTTTAAAGGTAGCACATGAAGTATTTACTTGGAATGGCAGGAAATACCATGTAGTAGGTAGATATGGTGGACACAAATGGCATAGGTTTGGGTTGAGGTTTGGATGCACGAGAAGCATTCCCTCTCAGTACAGGTCTTTGGCTAGCAAGGTTAATTAGCAAGCACAAAAGTTGAGGGAAACAAACGAATATAAATGTGATAAACAAAATCATGCATCTTTCTTGTAAGCACAAACAATTTTAACTTCAGAATAATAAGCTATGAGCTAACAAGAAAGGAAGGCAATGAAAAAACTATATGTATTTCTCTTTTCTACTTAAACCTCAAGGTGTTGTTGCTATTGACCAATGCTAAGTTTGCCAAAACCAAATAGATTTACTCAATGCTCCCAAAGTGGTACCAATACTAAAATCAAGATCAATCATATAGTAGAAATTGCAAACTAAAATAAAGTGTGCAATATGTAAATGATAAGACTTCTCATTAATATTTCATAACGATATCACACCAAGGGATACATAGACAACCAACTAAAGGAGAGATACTTCCACACTGCAACCCATCTTATATGATAACTTCCCTACTCATGATATGACACTACTTGATAGTAAAAAGTAAAAGGTAGTGATGATGTGATACCGCGGCACTCCCCAAGCTTGGAACAAACCAAGGGGATGCCAATACCGATGATGAATTACTCCTTTGGCGATGGTGGTGATGAATCCCCGTCTTCAGACTTCCAAGGAAGAGGCTCTCCATCAACAAACGACATCTTGGTCTCGGGAATCCCGAAACTAGCGGCATGGCTTATGTGTTTAAACCTGTTTTCATACTCACGGTTCTGATTCCGAACGTCATAGAGTTGAGCTTGGAGTTTGTTGGTGGTGTCGTGAAGTGAGAGGATGTCGCCCCATAGCTTTGCGGTTTCCTTCTCGTGTTCGAGCAATGAGTTCGGACACAATCTTGTGGAAGATATCCAGCTCACGCTCAGCCATCTTCTTGTAGTTGAAGACCTCTTGTTCTAGCTTCTCCATCATGTCTTCCAAACTTCCTTCTCCTTTAGGACCCTGGACACCTTTGATCTGCAGCTCCCCATCAACGAGCAGCAATTCCTTGGGATGCATCCTCAGCTCGTTCATGTACAGGTTGTCAACGTCCTTGCAGGAGCTGTCCTTCGGAGTTTCTGACGAAGACATGATACCTCTAGATTCGAAGCAAATCCTGGCAGAAACAGCTCAAAACAAAACACGTCGAGAAAACGATATACGGACCTCCAGGGGTCTGGGGGATTATATAGCAGGAACTTTTATGTCATAAGGAAAGTACCAGGTCGAACCGGAGTCGGAAAGGGGCGACGAGGCGGCCAGCTCATAGGGCGGCGCGGCCCAAGGCCTGGCCGCGCCGGCCTATGGGGGCACGCCCTCGTGCGTCTCCTCCACTCCGTTTCGATCTCGTAATTTTTCATATTTTCCAAAAACAGCAAAAACATTGTCCGGAAAGTAAATCGCGAACTTTTTATTACTCGTACTCGTCACTTATTCAAAGTCGAGTTCGGCGGATCGTCAATTTGACCTTTGATGAAAGCCTCCGGTGTTTCCACTCGAATAACATCAACATCTACATTATAAGAATCACCCGAGATATAATGCTTGAGTCTTTGTCCATTCACCACTTGCGTGGCATTGCCTTGGAGAGAACTAATTTTAATTGCTCCTGAACGGTACACCTCCTCAACAACATATGGTCCTTCCCATTTCGAGAGTAATTTCCCTGCAAAGAATCTGAGACGAGACCGATACAATAGGACTTTATCCCCAATATTAAACTCTCTTTTGATAATCCTTCTATCATGTCATTTCTTAACTTTCTCTTTAAAGAGTTTAGCATTTTCATAAGCTTCACTTCTCCATTCATCTAGAGAACTTAATTGCAGCAACCTCTTATTACCGGCTAGTTTAGGATCTTTATTTAGTTCTCTAACAGCCCAATAAGCTTTGTGCTCTAGTTCTAAAGGTAAATGACAAGCTTTTCCATAAACCATTTTATAAGGTGACATTCCCATGGGGTTTTTATAAGCGAGTTCTATAAGCCCATAGTGCTTCCTTCAATTTACTAGCCCAATTCTTTCTAGTTTTATTAACGAGTCTTTTGCAAGATAGATTTAATTTCTCTATTTGATAGTTCTACTTGCCCACTAGTTTGAGGATGATAAGCGGAAGCAATTCTATGATTAATACCATATTTAGCAAGAGTTTTTCTAAAGCCACCATGAATAAAATGAGAATCTCCATCTGTCATAATATATCTAGGAACTCCAAATCTAGGAAAAATAATGTCTAAAAGCATTCTTAAAGAGGTCTCACCATCAGCACTTTTTGTAGGTATGGCTTCCACCCATTTAGTAACATAATCAACAGCAACAAGTATATGAGTGTTACCTTCTGAAGAGGGAAAAGGTCCTATGAAGTCAAATCCCCAACAATCAAATGGTTCAATGACAAGAGTATAATTCATAGGCATTTCATTGCGTCTGGAGATATTACCAACCCTTTGACATTCATCACAAGATAAAATAAACTTCCTTGCATCTTTGAAGAGAGTTGGCCAATAAAAACCTGATTGTAGAACCTTTTGCGCGGTTCTATCTCCGGCGTGATGTCCTCCATAAGCACTACCATGACATTTACTCAATATCTCTTGTTGTTCATATTCGGGAACACATCTTCGCAGAATACCATCCACTCCTTCTTTATATAAGTGTGGGTCATCCCAAAAATAATGCCTCAAGTCATAAAAGAATTTCCTCCTTTGCTGAGCTGAAAAGGTTGGAGGCAAGTACTTGGAAACAATAAAGTTAGCATAATGAGCATACCAAGGACTGTCTCGCGAGCTCACCTTTATTACAGCCAATTGCTCATTTGGAAAACTATCATTAATAGGAACAGGATCATAAGCAATATTTTCCAATCTAGACAAATTATCAGCAACAGGATTATCAGCACCTTTCCTATCTACAATATGTAAATCAAATTCTTGCAAAAGAAGTACCCATCTAATAGCCTCGGCTTAGCATCTTTCTTTGTCATAAGGTATCTAATTGCAGCATGATCAGTATGAATTATAACTTTTGAATCAACAATATAAGATCTAAATTTATCACAAGCAAAGACTACAGCTAACAATTCTTTTTCAGTAGTAGCATAATTTCTTTGAGCAGCATCATGAGTTTTACTAGCATAATGAATAACATTCAATTTCTTATCTACCCGCTGTCCAAGAACAGCGCCTACAGCAAAATCACTAGCATCACACATAATTTCAAATGGTAAGTTCCAATCAGGAGGTTCAACTATAAGGGCAGTTGTTAAGGCTTTCTTTAGAGTTTCAAAAGCTTCCTTACAATCATCATCAAAAACAAAAGGTACATCTTTTTGAAGAAGATTAGTAAGAGGCTTTGAAATCTTGGAGAAATCTTTAATAAACCTCCTATAAAACCCAGCATGACCAAGAACACTACGAATACCTTTAACATCCCTAGGATAGGGCATCTTCTCAATGGCTTCAACTTTAGCTCTATCAACTTCAATACCTCTCTCGGAAATTTTATGTCCCAATACAATTCCTTCATTAACCATAAAGTGGCATTTCTCCCAATTAAGAACAAGGTTAGTTTCTTCACATCTCTGCAAAACTTTATCAAGGTTCCGCAAGCAATTATCAAAAGAATTTCCATAGAAGGAAAAATCGTCCATGAATACCTCTACAATACTCTCACAAAAGCCATGAAAAATAGCAGACATGCATCTTTGAAAAGTAGCAGGAGCATTACATAAACCAAAAGGCATACGTCTATAAGCATAAGTTCCATAGGGACAAGTGAAAGTGGTTTTCTCTTGATCTTTAGTTTTAACAGCAATTTTTGAAAACCCAGAATAACCATCAAGAAAGCAAAAAATGAGTATTTTTAGATAACCTTTCTAACATTTGATCAATAAAAGGCAAAGGGTAATGATCTTTCTTAGTAACCTTATTAACTTTTCGATAATCAATGCACATTCTATACCCTACAACTACTCTTTGAGGTATGAGCTCATCATTATCATTAGGCACAACAGTCATTCCTCCTTTCTTAGGAACACAATGCACAGGACTAACCCATCTACTATCGGCAATAGGATATATAATACCAGCTTCAAGGAGTCTTAATACCTCATTTCTTACCACATCCTTCATCTTAGGAATTAGACGACGCTGAGGTTCAACAACAGGCTTCGCATCATCTTCCATATTAATGGCGTGTTGGCAAATAGAGGGAGAAATCCCCTTCAAGTCATCAAGTGTGTAGCCAATAGCACCTCGGTGTTTCTTCAGTATTTCCAATAATCTTTCTTCTTCAAACTCTGAAAGCTTAGAACTAATAATAACAGGATATATTTTCTTATCATCAATATGAGCATATTTAAGATTATCAGGCAATGGTTTTAAATCAAAGATAGGATCTTCCTTTGGTGGTGGTGTTGTACCCAGATCTTCCACCGGCAAATCATGCTTAAGAATAGGTTGACGAAGGAAAATTTCATCAAGCTCATCTCTTTCTTCCCTAAAAACTTCACTCTCACTATTCTCCAAATGTTGCTGCAAAGGATTACTAGGAGCAAGAGCAATAGATGCACACTGTTCAACTTTAAAATCACTATTAGGCGAATCAATTTTATAAGGAGTTTTGGTAAATTTAGAGAAGTTAAACTCATAAGATTCACCAGCAAATTTAGTCAAAATTTTCTCTTTCTTGCAATCTATAATAGCTCCACAAGTATTTAGAAAAGGTCTACCAAAAATGATAGGACAATATTTACTAGCAGTAGAACCAAGTACCAAAAAGTCAGCAGGATATTTAATCTTACCACATAGAACTTCCACATCTCGAACAATACCAATTGGAGAGATAGTTTCTCTATTAGCCAGCCGAATAACCACATCAATATCTTCAAGTTCACAAGAACCAATTTCGTGCATAATCTCCGTGTAAAGCTCATAAGGAATAACACTAATACTTGCACCAATATCACATAAACCATAATAACAATGATCACCAATTCTAACGAGATAGCATAGGAACACTAGCTTTCCTAGACTTATTAGGATGCGAAACAATATTAGAAGCATCTTCACGGAAAATAATATGACCATCTTCTACATTTTCGGTCACAAGATCTTTAACAATTGCAACGACAGAGTTCAACTTTTATTTGTTCTTCAGGTTCTATAGGTTTCTTTTCACTTTTATGAACCGCACTATTTTATAACAGAGTACTCCTTCATTTTAGCAGGGAAAGGAGTTTTTTCAATATAAGCTTCAGGAATAACATGATCAACAGTTTCAACTACAACACATTTATTTATAGATGAATCAATTTTATCTTTATACGGTTCATGATACTTATCAAAGTTCTTTTTAGGCAATTCATAATGAGAAGCAAAAGCTTTATAAAGATTTGCAGCAACTTGAGAATCAAGACCATAAGTAGCACTCATATTATGAAATTTATCAGTATCCATAAAAGCTTCAATGCATTTATAATCATAATTTATACCTGATTCTCTATCCTTGTCGTTCTTCCATCCTTCAATATTTTCTTGGATCCGATTAAGAAGGTCCCTTTTAAACTCTTCCTTGTTGCGTGTAAATGATCCAGAACAAGAAGTATCCAGCAAGGCCTTGTCTTGAAAAGAAAGTCTTGCATAGAAATTATCAATAATAATATTACCGGAAGCTCATGAATGGGGCATTTGAGCATTAAAGACTTCAATCTCCCCCACGCTTGGGCAATACTCTCTCCTTCATGAGGCCAAAAATTATATATGCGATTCCGATCTTTGTGAATCTCACTTGGAGGATAGAACTTAGAATAAAACCGGGGCACAATATCATTCCATTCAAGAGAATCCCCATTATCCCAGTAATTTATACCAATGCGCCGCTTTACCAGACAGCGATACAGAGAATAGTTTCTTCCTCACTTCATCCATAGCAATACCCGCACACTTGAATAAACCGCATAATTCATGTAAGAACAGTAAATGATCTCCAGGGTGGACAGTTCCATCCCCTGTATAACGGTTATCCACTACACGTTCAATAATTTTCATAGGTATTTTGTATGGTATTTCTTCCTTACTCGGCGCCTCATCCACTACCTTTGCGGTAGTAGTAGATTTCCCAAATAAACACTCAAGAGAAGATCTCTCCATAATGAATTATAGCAGCGAGCAGAAATAAAATCAGCACAAACAGTAGAAATTTCCCTTACCAATTCCACTTACCAATAGCGCTTCACTCCCCGGCAACGGCGCCAGAAAATAGTCTTGATGACCCACAAGTATAGGGGGTATATCGTAGTATCTTCGATAAGTAAGAATGTCGATCCCAACGAGGAGCAGAAGGTGTTGACAAGCAGTTTCGATGAAGGATTGACTGTAAATGCTCACAGACAAATATTCAGGGGGTTTTGACGTAACAGATGAATAAAGTACGAGTAAGTAACGTGCGAGAGTAATAATTGCAGCGAGTGGCCCAATCCTTTTTAGCACAAAGGACAAGCCGGTTTGTTTACTTATAATGACCAAACGTTCTCGAGGACACACGGGATTTTAGTCTAGTGCTTTCGCTACATACGGCTAATTAATCTTCATTGTTTTGATAAGTGTTGTGTGGGTGAACCTATGCTAATGTACCGCCCTTCCTAGGACTAATACATACTTGTGATTATACCCCTTGCAAGCATCCGCAACTACAAGAAAGTAATTAAGATAAATCTAACCACAGCCTTAAACTCGAGATCCTGCTATCCCTCCCGCATCGATATACCAACGGGGCTCGGGTTTTGTCACTCCGGCAACCCCGCAATTGGCAAACGAGTACAAGATGCATTCCCCTAGGCCCATAAAGGTGAAGTGTCGGGTAGTCGACGTTCACACGACACCACTAGAAGAATAACACCACAACTTAAATATCATAACATCGAATATTACTCAACCATACTTCACTACTAACATTTAGACTTCACCCATGTCCTCAAGAACTAAACGAACTACTCACGAGACATCATATGGAACATGATCAGAGGTGATATGATGATGAATAACAATCTGAACATAAACCTTGGTTCAACGGTTTCACTCAATAGCATCAATAACAAGTAGAAATCAACACCGGGAGAGTTTCCCCTATCAAACAATCAAGATCAAACCCAAATTGTTACAGCGGTGACGAGGTGCAGCGGTGGAGACGGCGGTGATGATGATGAAGATGATGGTGATGGTGATGGAGATGATGTCCAGCTCGATGACGGTGACGATGGCGTCGATTTCCCCCTCCGGGAGGGAATTTCCCGGGCGGATCTCAGCCTGCCGGAGAGCTCTTTCTCTCCGGTGTTCTCCGCCCCGCAGAGGCGGCTGTGGCTCTTCGCGACGTACCCCTGGAGCTTAGGTTTTCGGGACGAAGGCGTACGCAAAGAAAAGGAGGCGAGAGGGGCCTGTGGGCCCCCTCCTCACAGGGCGGCGTGGCCAGGGCAGGGCCCGCGCCGGCCTATGAGGGGGGCCCATGGCGGCCCTCCTCGGCTCCCCCTTTTGGCTACCTCCGTCTTCTGGAAAAATAGGATTTTCAGTATAACTCCCGTCAATTGTTGATCTTCCGAAATATTGCATTCTCGACGGTGCTTTTTCCAGACAGAATCCTGGCTCCGGTGCGCAATCCTCCAATAATCATGAAACATGCAAAATAGATGAAATAACATAAGTATTATCTCCAAATATGAAATATATCAACGAATAACAGCAAATTATGATATAAAATAGTGATGCAAACTGGACGTATCACTCAACCAAGAGGATATGTGAAAGGCATGATAAAGCATATTATAAGACTATTACAAGGATGAGCAAAAAGCATCATCATAGTCTTCAATGAATTAGATTGCTTAGCATGACCAATCAACATGCAACAAAAAAATAAGATATCAAATGGAGATGTATCATCTCATATGTGTATAAGTTTCACTAAGTGGACAAAATCACTAAGATGTTTATCCACAAAGAAACATGTACACACAAAATAGATACGCAGGAAATATAGCATGATATCCAAAATGAAGTCATGCAATATACCGATAAGAATTTTTGCTTAATAGCATGGCCAAAGGCCCAATTTTATCTTATTGTACATTCATGAACTTCAACCACAAACATCTAAAATACATCACAAATATCAACAAGGGATAGAAGATAGTTGGGATGCATTGAGAGAGGCAACAAGTATCACAAACGAGGATACCAAAAGAATAACTAAATTTGCACTTTCATCTATATTGCACACATGAGAGCCTTGAGGAATTGATATGCAATAAAATTGCTAGATAGGCATAGTTGGGATGGATGAATCATGAGCATGATTTAGTATACTTCCCAACAAATGCACTCATCTCAAATTACTCACATTCACAATAAAGAGATTTCATTAAGACTTTTGCAAGAAGCACAATATTTGCAAATCAAGAGATTCATGCCAAGATGCAACCATAAGGTTGGATACAAGAAAAGTATGCATGAGAAGATACTTGTTACCAAGATAGCATTGGTGTGGATGTAGTAGATATGTGTTCGTTGATCATCCTAGCTTGCCTCAAGTTACCATTGAGTCACCACTTCTTTCCAAGAGTGAGACAAGCATCCAAAGCATATCCATTGTACCTAACACAAAGGTAAGTACAAAATGGTCCCCAAACTAATTGGTTCCGAAGTAGTTAGACACACTACAACATATAGGACACACTCCACCATACTATGTGCATATAGATATGAAATTGAATTTCATGCACATCTTAGCCAAATTAGGATTTGATGGAGTTTACCCTATATATTGGATCAAACAAAGTAACACATACCATAAGATATACATATATTAAATATGCATGCACAATACTTTCAAGAACCAAAGGAAAATACAATTTGGACAAAACACCAAATAAATCAAGAGACAATGGTTGTCCAAATTATATCAAAGAACCAAATCAACACAAGATTGACTCCAAAGACTTATCTCATTATAAGAAGCTAATTAAACCTAAACACAAAGGAATGAGATAACCAACTCCCAATAGAGAAAGGTTCCAACAAATAAACCAAACCCTTGACACTTTTTTTGATGGCACAAAGTACCAACAAGAAAAGGTTTGTCTCCCAAAACCAAATTCTTGATAATGATCAAGTGATGTTACGCATTCTAACAAATATAGGAGAGCTCCCCCAAGATTAGTGCATCATCTAGGATTTTGCATATGAATACAAAATGCACAAAACTAGGATCATCACGCTACCTATATATACTAAAAATGCTAAGAAAGTTTAAATATACAAATTAGATCCATAAGATGCAAGGAAGACACATGGGAGTCAAAGCACAACTAACTCATGGCAATAAAATAAGGCAATCAAACACAAGATCCAAAGTAAATATGATCAATAAATATCTACCTCATAATGGATTACCAATTGTCCTAGGACAAGAGGTATTAGGAAATATTTCCCGGTGATAGTTTGTAAGTATACGTAAGATCATATTTACAATAAATAAAGCATATGGTAAAAGATAAGATTTAACCATCATGCAAAGAGAGTTCCTTGATAGCTTCAATTAGTCATACCAACATGCAAAGAAATTAATAGTATTCATACCAACATGCAATGCAACTAATAGTATTCATACCAATCATGCAAAGCAATTAATAATATTCATACCAACATGCAAAGCAATTAATAGTATTCATACCAACATGCAAAGCAACTAATAGTATGACTTGAAGCACATGGTTTTCCAAAAATTTATTGAAGGATATGTTGTGAAAAAACATGCCAAGAAAAACTTTCACAAATAAGATCCCCAAAGATATTTAGCAATGAAGTCATTTAAGCAAATTGGAACTTGTTTGAGCAAACTTGCCACATATGAGAGAGATAATTTACAATATCAATTCTATGTGACACAACCTCAAATGTTCACATTTTATAGGCTTGTAATATACACAAAGCTTATTACTCCCCCATAATGTGATAAGGAATTTATTTTCACAAGAGGTAAATAAGATCCAACTAGAGATATTAATGGACATTAGAATTTGAATTTCTCATGAAGATGACATACCACATAGAGACTAGATAATCTTGCAATATCAATTCTAAGTGATATTCCTCATGTACACACATTGTTAGGATTGTGAAATTCCTAAAGGCATATCACTCCCCCAAAATGTTATAGTCCATTAATCTCTCATAAGAGCCATATAAGATACAAGAAGATGCAAAGAGGCTCCAACACAAGCACAAATACATGGTGTGCAACCTAACATTCATAGACTTGATTTCTCAAGAAAAACAAGTAGGATGCACAACATATACAAACACATGTTAGGAACAAAACTAACACATGCAAAGGGGCGAGTAACTTTCAATATAAATGAGTTGAGCACATGTTACCACAAGGAGGAACATTGGGTATATGATAGAAGTAAGATAACCAAAAGACTTGGCTTGAGATAATATAAATGATGAAGATCCCTTAATTCTTCATGATGTAGCCAAGTCTCCAATGCCCTCCAACAAGCACCTATTGATCAAGTTTTGGATTGTTGGTCCCCAACTAAGTTGGGTCCTAAGAGGTTAGTCACAATAGGCTTGGCAACCCAAATGGTTCTTTTCTTGACACCACTTTGAGCACCAACAAATTTGGCAAACACATTGCCACCCTCATACTTACGAAGAGAATAAACATCATCAATTGGAATAGAGTTGGATGAGGTACCAATAGTGCAAAAGGAGGAGATGTGGCCCTTCCCACAGCATATGTAGCAATTTTTTTTCTTCTCCTTCTTCTCACTAGATTTCTCCACAATGGGAGCATTGGCTTGTTTCTTCTTGGGAAGTGGCATTTCTTCAACTTGAGGTTGAATATGAGTTTGAACTTGAGGCCGCTTCCCTTTTTTCTTCTTCTTCAAAGGGCAAGATCTAACATGGTGCCCTTCAATTTTGCACTTGAAACAAACAATCTTTGCCGGGTCTTTGAATTGTACTTGGCCCTTGTTGTTGTTGTTGTTGTTGTTGTTGGACTTGTTCTTGTTGTTGGATTTGAATCCAAGTCCACTCTTATCATTGGGGGATTGTTGCACACTTAACATCGTGTCAAGTTTGCATTCCCTTCATGACTCTTTACCAAGTCATTCTTCAAAGAAGTGACTTGAGCCTTGAGCTCTTTGATTTCCTCTACATGGTTAGTAACAACACAAGTACTATAGGAAGTAGAACCTTCATTGTTAGAGCAAGAAGGCAAGGAAGATAATTCATCACAAGATTTAGCAATATTATGAGTGGATGAATTACTAGGACTAGCACATGGCAATATAACATTTTGAGTAGTAGTGCTAGTACCCACATGAGGCTCACAAGGTGTTGCCTTAGATATGATAGCCTCATGAGCTAACTTTATACTATCATGAGAGGCTAGAAGATCCTCATGGGAGCTAGAAAGCTTTCCATGATTTTCTTCCAATTTCCCATAATTTCTAGTTAGCAAATCAAGTTGAGCCCTTAGCTCAACATTCTCCTTCAAGATAGATGCTTCACAAGAAGTAGAGTTAGTAGCACAAGCATCATTATTAATAGCAATAGGAGAAGGCAAGTTTGCATGCTCTTTTAGATACAAATCTTTAAGTTTCTCATGCGATTCGGTGAGTTTAGTGAATGCACTCTCAATGACCCTTGATCCTTTTTGAGTTGCTCAAAATCCTCCAGGAGTTTAGCATTAACAAACACAAGCTTATCATTTTTTAGCTTTAGTTCATTTGCCATCTCAAGAGCTCTATCATGGTTTTCCTTTTCTCTAGACAATTCTAGAGCAAAGGTCTCCTCAAGAGCTTCCTTGGTGGTTTGTTCTTCTTCAAGTTCATCCTTTAGGGATGCCACATCATTGGCATACTCACGTTCAAGAGCACCCTTTTTATCAATGGTGTTATCATGCATCCAAATAAGTTTTTGGTTCTCAATATAGCGGTAGTCAAGATTTCAAAGAAGTGAGAGCAAGCAATTTTATCTTTGCAAATAACCTTGAAAAAACTCTTACCCTTATCGCGTAGAGAGACAACCCAATCATCTTCTTCATATTCATCCTCGTCCTTATCCCCACGAGAAATATTAGGTTCCATGGTAGGAGGTACCGTGGAACCCTTGGCCATAAGGCATATATGAGAACCGTGAGATAAAGATGAGGAGTTACTTGAGGCTCCTTTCAAGATCTTGTCTTTACCAATAGAATCTTTGGTTTCCTCTACATTGTTAGCCACACAACAACTAGAGGAAATAGAAGCATTTTTATCATGGCCACAAGACAAATCAAGCATATCATCATGAGATTTATTCAAGCAACTTACACATGATATGCAAGGACTATCAACACAAGCATGTAAATCATTTCTAGTGCTAGATGTTTTTAAGTCCAAAGATGAAGCATTGCAATGAGATAGAGATGAAGAATCATCAATAGTAAGCTCAATATCAACATTGCAATTTTCATCACCACTCACCATATCATTACCTTGTGTCTTGTCACACTTTGGTGAAGTGGATGAAGATGAGAACTCATCACGGCCAGAAGTGGAAGCAATACAATCATCCTCAATAATATTGGACACATCATATTTATCTTGAAGCTTTGTCCATAATTCATGAGAGCTCCCAAAAGGCATGATTGAAGAAGTAACTACATTGCTCACAACAATGGAAAACACATGAGAAGCAAGAGCATCGAGGCAAGAGTTTTTCTTCTCCTCAAGAGATAAATTTTGAGGATCCTTAGGAGAAGAAAAACCCATGTCAAGAAATCGCTCCATGTCCGGGGACATACCCCGTAAAATATTAAGCACATAAATTTTCCATAGATCATAATTTGTGCCATCAAATATAAACAAGTTATTGTGCACTAATCCCCTAACCGACATCTTTACTCTCAAGGCGGTGAAGCCTAAGAATGAGAGACCTTGCTCTGATACCAATTGAAAGGACACGGATGTCGCCTACAGGGGGTGGGGGTGAATAGGCGGTTTAAAACTTTTACGAGATGGGCTTAACAAATGCGGAATAAAACTAGCGTTTACTTTGTCAAGCCCAAAGCCTATATACTATGGTTCACCTATGTGCACCAACAACTTATGCTAAGCAATACAAGCAACTATGTGATAGCAAGATATATAACTTCAAGCACGATGGCTATCACAAAGTAAAGTGCATAAGTAAAGAGCTCGGGTACAGGGAATAACCGAAGTGACGCGGAGACAACGATGTATCCCGAAGTTCACACTCTTGCGAGTGCTACTCTCCGTTGGAGCGGTGTGGAGGACAAGTCACTCCAAATGCACGAGGGCCACCGTATTCTCCTCGAGAATTCCCACCAAAAGGGATGTCCTCGATCCACTATGGAACCTTAGGGAGGTCACCAAACCCGCACAAAGCTTGGGGCTATCTCCACAACTTAATTGGAGGCTCCCAATAAATTGCCACTAAGGCCTTGCCCTTGAAGAATCTCCACAACTTAATTGGAGTCCCCAAGAACACCACTAAGATGCCACAAAGGCCTTGCCCTTGAAGAATCTCCACAACTTAATTGGAGTCCCCAAGAACACCACTAAGATGCCACAAAGGCCTTGTCCTTGAAGAATCTCCACAACTTAATTGGAGTCCCCAAGAACACCACTAAGATGCCACAAAGGCCTAGAATCCGTCTAGGGTTCCAAGAACCCAAGAGTAACAATCTTCTTGCTTTCACTTCCACGAATCACCGTGGAAAGCTCAAACCGATGCACCAAATGCAATGGCAAGAACACCACAAATATGCTCAAGTCCTTCTCTCTCAAATTCCAACAAAGCTACAAAAGCTATTGGGGGAATAAGAGAGGAAGAACAAATAAGAGGAGGAACACCAAATTTCTCCAAGATCTAGATCTAGTGGATTCCACTCACAAAGAGAGGAATTTGATTGGTCAAGATGTAGATCTAGATCTCCTCTCTTTTTTCCCTCAAATGGGGGCAAGAATCATGGAGGGATTGAGAGATAGAGCAAGCTTCTCTAGTTCAACAATGGAGGAGAGAGAGAGTGAGAGAAGCCAATCAGCCCAAGGAGGAAGAAGGGGTGCTTAAATACCCCTCCCATCGAAATATGACCGTTTGGGTATGCTCAGGCCGGATTTTCCGGCTAAGGACCAGAAAAAACATGCCCCTGGATGGGGGCCGGATATTTGGCCGGATTTTCCCAGAAACCGGATTTTTCGGGGGGGGGGGGGGGGGGGGGGATTATCCGCCCCAAACTTGGGCCGGAATATCCGCCCCCTGAAACTGGCAGAAACATGAAACTGAAACGGGCATAACTTTAGCATCCGGACTCCGATTTTGATGATCTTGGGCTTGTTTTAAAGCGAGGAACAAGCTCTACAATATAATGCAGGGAACCATCATAATACAACAATGTAGGATAGAAACAAATGATGAAAGTTTTGACCTATCTAAAAAAGACATACCGGTAAAAACCTCCAACCTTGAAAATGCAACAAGTTGCCCGTGCAAAAACCATTCTTGATGAACTAGAGCTTGTCATGAGAATAAGTACAAGCTCTAAAACATCACATGGATAAGATCCAAATAACAACCAAGAAAGATGATGCAAGGATGCAAAGGTTTGAGCTCTCTTCGAACGATACCATCGAGTTACTCACTCGAGAGCCCTCTTGATAGTACGGCAACTAAACTATAAACCGGTCTCCAACTACACTATGAGACCGGTGAGAAAGAAACCTTATCAATAGCAAACCTTATACTTGCGCATTCCACTTGAGCTCGATGATGATGATCTTGACCTCAACAAGATGGAACACCTTTCTTGATTGTGCTTGCTTGATGAAGTCTTGTGGATTGCTCCCCCATAATCCACCATGGGAGAGCTTCTTCTTCGGCGCATCTTCACATATCCATGATCACCATATGGATTGCTCCCCCATAATCCACCATGGGAGAGCTTCTTCTTCGACGCATCTTCACATATCCATGATCACCATATGGATGACAAGAGTCAAGCAAAGGATCTCTTCGAGATGGCTCATCTTGAACTTGCACTTCATTTCTTCATGGCAAGCTTCAAGCATATGATCTCTTCAAGTTGGCTCATCTTGAACTTGCACTTCATTTCGTTGATGTCTTGAAGTTAACCTTGAGAGCTCACTTCATCTTCATCTTCAAGACATACTTGACACTTGATCTTCTTCATTTGCTTCTTATTGCAATCTTGAAGCCAACATATGGTTCAAGCATATGATCTCTTCAAGTTGGCTCATCTTGAACTTGCACTTCATTTCGTTGATGTCTTGAAGTTAACCTTGAGAGATCACTTCATCTTCATCTTCATCTTCAAGACATACTTGACACTTGATCTTCTTCATTTGCTTCTTATTGCAATCTTGAAGCCAACATATGGTTCAAGCATTGCCTATGGACAACTCCTACAAATATAACTCAATGCAAACATTAGTCCATAGGGATTATCATTAATTACCAAAACCACACATGGGGGCTCCATGCACTTTCAGAAACCTTATCCCTTCGCCAAGTTTGCAATTTAGTCTTCTAGTCTTCTCTCACGAGTTAGTTCTTACTAAGGTTTCACTTTAATGGCTGATAAATCCACTGCCTATTGGTATATGTGAAGATGTTTCTAGTACGATTGCTAATGTGCAAATCTCTACGAACTTTTTGATATTAGAAATGCCTAAAGATGATAATTTATCTCTTCACATAAGGAAACCTTATCTCTTTACCAAGTTTTCAATTTAGTCTTCTACTCCCTCCGTCCCAATTTAATTTTTTCGCAAAAACGCAAAAGCCTTGCGTTTCGATGCATTGATAGATAAAAGAAGAGTTTATGTACAAGCCCGAGGGACGGACACACCACGCCGTACAACTCGACCCAAGAAAAAGGAAAAGCCTAAACTAGGGGAGTAACTGGCGCACACCCCGGGCTCCCGCGTCCGCCCAAAGCCGCGCGTCGGCAGTGATGTCGTTGAACAAGGATGCCACCGAAGGCCGCGTGTTGTCGAAGACCGCAGCGTTCGGTGTTTCCAAATCCACCATGCCGTGAGCATGATAATCGACGAAGTGCCCTTGCGCAGCTGGCGAGGGGCGGTCCGCACCACCAGCGACCACCACTCCGTGAAGTCACCCTCAGCCATGGGCGGGCCTGAGGTGGATCGGATCCACGACAGGATCTCAAACCACACCGTCATAGAGAAGGAACATCCTGTGAGGAGGTGTCTCATGGTTTCGGCAGACTGGTCACATAACGGGCATCTCGACGCATGTGGCAGCCCTCGCCGTGCCAGTCTCTCACCCGTCCAGCACCTGTCGAGGCAGGCTAACCAGATGAAGAACTTCACCCTAGGTGGCGCCCGGGATTTCCGGTTGAGCTTCCGGGACCCCGAGATGATAGCACCACGGAAAAGGGTGTCATAACGGGATCCGGCTGTATAATGTCCATCCGTCGTCCACCGCCAAACCAACCTGTCCGGGTCCCCCGATAGTTGAATGCCCCTGAGCCTACCCCACAGCTGGACGTACTGCCACATTGCGAGGGCGCTCGGTGCACCTACAATATCGGGGATCCAGGTATGGTCAACCAGCGCTTCACGGACCGTGCGCGCCTTTCGCCGGCGCTTTGGAACCAAAGCGTATGCCTCCGGCACCATCTCCTTGATGGACCTGCTGTCCAGCCATCTGTCCTCCCAGAAGAGGGCGGATTCCCCGTTGCCGACTACCATGTAGGTAGAGGCCGCAAAGACATCCAGCTCCGTCTTCGAGAAATGCATGTCCAACCCGCGCCAAGGTCGCAGGGGGTCGGCGTGCTTCCTCCAGATCCAGCGCACCCTGAGGCTAATAGCCGTGCGTGCGAGATCGGGGATTCCCAACCGCAAGCCGCAACGGCCTACTCACCCTTTCCCAGTTGACGTGGCAATGTCCGCCATTGGCGTCTGCCCTGCCAGCCCAAAGAAATCCTCACAAGATTTTGTTGACCTGCTTGAGTGCTTTCTTATCAAGACTCAGCACCATCAGCTGGTGCAACGGTATCGCTACGAGAACCGAACGGATTAGCGCCAAGCGTCCTGCCCGAGGCATCATCGATGCCCTCCAGGTAGGTAGCTTGTCGGCTAGACAGTCTATGAGGGGCTGGAATGTTGCAACCGTCAGCCTCCTGATAGACAGCGGGATGCCAAGGTATCTCACCGGTAACGGCGCTAGCTGGCACTCCATGAGTTCATCAGCGCCCGCGGCCTCATCCTCAGAGCATGCGATGGGGGAAACCGAGCACTTGGCAAAGTTGGTGCGCAGCCCCGAAGCATGGCCAAAGAGCTCCAGGATCCCACGAACAGCGCGTAGATCCGTCTCAGCTGCATGGCAGAAAATCACAACATCATCCGCATAGAGCGATACAGACGTCGCTAAGTCTCGCCGTGCTAAGCACCTCAGCACCCCGAACACGATTGCCTTAGCCAATAACCTGTTGAGGGTGTTCATCATCAGTACAAACCGCGCTGGCGACAAGGGGTCTCCCTGTCTCAGGCCCCTACGATGCCAAATCGGGGGGCCTGGCTCGCCATTGAGCATCACCCTGGTACTCGCAGTGGATAGGAGGATGGACACTAGTTCGCGGAACTTAGGCCCAAACCCTAACTTGCGAAGGATTTCCAAAAGGAAAGCCCAAGAAACGGAGTCAAAGGCGCGGGCAATGTCCAACTTGAGCATCACCCGCGGCTCCTTCTCCCGGTGTAAAAATCTAGCTGTCTGCTGGACCAACATGAAGTTGTCGTCGATACAACGCTTGCGAATGAACGCGCATTGGTTACGATCCACCAACGACTCCATCCTAGGGTTTAGACGAGTGGCGAGCGCCTTCGCAACCAGCTTGGCAAAGATATGGATCAGGCTGATTGGGCGGTAGTCGCCGAGCGCAGCCGCATCCGGGCGCTTAGGCAACAGGGTCAGCAAGGCCTGGTTGAGACCTTGGAACCCGCGCCCGCACAACGTGAACAACTTGTCGAAGGCTGCCATGAAGTCACCCTTAACCACTCCCCAGCATTTCTGAAGGAATTCAGCCGTGAACCCGTCGGGTCCCGGCGCCTTGCCCCCCGGCAGTCGCCGAATCACCTCCCAGATGTCGTCCTCCGTGAACACCGCCTCCAGCTCTGCGAGGTCCTGAGAGTGGGTATCCAGGAAGTCCAAGTCCAGCGAATGCTGTCTATCCACCGAGGTGCCAAGCAGGCCCTCAAAGTGTGTGAAAGCAGCTTCAGCCATGGCCGCCTGGTTAGAAATGACCGCGCCTCCCACCTGCAGACTATGGATCACGTTCTTCTGGCGACGGTATGCCGCGTGTTGATGGAAGAAGGCTCTGTTGGCGTCCCCCTCCTTCAGCCACGCGATCTTGGCCCGCTGCCTTGCCATAGTGCGTTCAAGCGAAGCCAGACCCAGCTAAGCGTGTTTGAGGTGCGCCCTGAGTCGGCGCTCGTCCGGCGAAAGTTAATTAACTTGGCTGTAATTTCCCTCTCTAAGTTAATTAAATTGGGACGGAGGGAGTAGTTTCTTAAATTGCACTATTTCATGGAGTGACCGACCTGCTCCGTGCGACAAGTTCATGGACCGAGCTGCTCTACCAAGTGGGCCCACAACTGCCACGTCAACTTTTATGCGCGCTCTACAGCCCGGAGTGACCTAGAAATCATTTCGCGCGTATTCAGTGACCACCACAGTGTATTTCCGTTGTACAGTGATTAATTTGATCCGAGGTGACAAATTCATGTACTAATGATGTATTTAAATCTTAAATTTATTCCTGGTTATCGCCAAGGTGTAATACAATATGTTTAGTTATCTACAGCATGCAAGCTCTCATGGCTCGCACTTGGGACACGTGGCATGGTCTTTCTGCCGGAGCCCTTGGCAGAAGAAGAACTTGCGTGGACACTTGAGCAAGCAGTTATCCGCCAGACTCACTGTCGCGCCGCCCTCCTTGATCTGCCTCATCAGCCTCGGCAGGGCTCCGCAGAGATAGTTCCCCTGCAGCGTCAGCTTCGCGAACGGCACCATCCCGTTCGTGACTTCCTCCACCGAGATCCGAGCGGCGTACGTGCCCGGCACGCCTCCGACGAACCGGTTCCGGTCGAGCCCCACCATCGCGAGACGCGGCATCGCCCCGAGACACATGGGTAGCCGATCCGTGATCTTGTTGTCGCTGAGGTCCACCTCGATGAGCTGGCTGGACGCGCCGCCGTGGGACGCCTCCTCGACCGCGCCGAGCCGGTTGGACCCCAGGCGCAGCTGCTCCAGCGCCGGGTGCTCGAACGCGGCGCCGGGGACCGCGCCGGTCAGCGCATTGCCCGTGAGGTCCAGGACCTGCATTGCGGGAAGAGCGTGGAAGGCCGCGGCTTGCAACGGCCCGGAGAGAGTGTTATTGCGCGCCACGACGGAGACGATCGACCTGC
The DNA here is from genome assembly GCF_022539505.1 of Lolium rigidum. Lineage (NCBI taxonomy): Eukaryota > Viridiplantae > Streptophyta > Magnoliopsida > Poales > Poaceae > Lolium > Lolium rigidum. Next base: position 155,531,905 of record NC_061509.1, read on the forward strand.
CGCGGCAGCGCGTCCAGCGGCGGGCCGGAGAGCGCGTTGCCGCTCAGGTCAAGGTGGGCGAGCGAGCGCATCCTGCCCATCGGCGGCAGGGGTCCGGCGAGGCCGTTGTCCTGCAGCTCCAGCCTCGTCAGCGCGCCTAACGAGGCGAGCTGAGGCGGTACCGGGCCGGTGAACGCGTTGCGGGAGAGGTCGAGCTCTTGCAGCGACGAGGCGGCGGTGAAGAGCGACCCTGGTATCTCGCCGGAGAAGGCGTTACCAGAGAGGTCGAGGACGTGGAGGCCCGGCGGCAGCGGCGTCCCGGCCGGCAGCGCGCCGTGGAAGCGGTTGTCGCGGAGGGAGAGGGTCTGTAGGAAAGGTAGCGAGGCGAAGACGGGCGCCGGGAGCGTGCCGGAGTACCCCGCGGGGTCGAGGGCGACGCCGGCGACGCGCTGGTAGGAGGAGTTGGGTGGCGTGTAGCAGTGGAGGCCGCAGGGGAAGGTGGTGCATGGGTCGTGGGCGAAGTCCCACGACGCGAGGCAGGAGTAGGCCGGGATGGTCGCCGCGTCCACGGCGGATTTCAGGGACGCCAGAGCGGCCCTGTCGCCCGGGAAGGTGGCCGGAGCAGACACCGCGGCCACCGCGTGCTGGAGCACGAGCAAGAGGAGCAGCGGCATTGCTAGGAGGAAGCGAGCAGCAGAAGCCATCGATCCTCGCGGCGTGTGTGTAGCTTTGTGGTCGTTGAGGTTTGTTTGCATTTGAGTGAGTGGGATCGGTGGAGTGTGAGCTGTTGACCCTCCGAGTGCCACTCTAGGATGAGTACTAAATTGTTCGGCGTGTCCTTATGCTCCCGGAAAACTAGGGACGAACGGAACGGAAAAACACAACGGGGCCACTCCCTTTTGAGCTTTGCACTTCGTTTTACGCTGGATGGCCATGGTGATGACAGCCTTTTTGTCTCTTGGGTGCGTTTCATGATTCGTCCATATGATTAGAGCGGTGGAGTGCCGTTCACTCATGTCCGTGTTGTAAACATGCGGATTGCTGTTGTGTTCGATCGACGCCGTGACGGTGTGTTTTAGGCTATTTTTTAAAATAATAAGTTTATTCTAATTAACTTAAAAAATACTCCCTCCGATCGGATTTAATCGACGCGGAGGGAGGCATTCACATGCATGTCATTAGCAGGTCTGTGCGTCAATTAATAACGTCCAAAGGTAGTATTACCAAAATTGGTTTTTTTTTAATAAAAAAACGGCATTGGCCACCTGATGGCCGAAAGGCTCTATTGGCGAGGCCAAGCAAGTGCTGGCGGCCTATCGACCAACGGCGCTGTCACATCGAGTGACCTTTTGGTGACTAGATGGCCGAAAGGTCCTTTTGGCCACCAGTTGACCGAAAGGTCCTATTGGCCACTAGTTGGCCGAAATGTTGCATGATCAACACGACGCGTCAGAGCTCAGCCTACACATCCCCATTTTCCCGCCATATATCGCCGCGACCTCTCCTGCCATATTCTCCTGCCACATTTTGGCGATATTTCTCGCCGTATCTCGCCTAATTCTCCCGTCATTTTTCTTGGTGTTCTCTATAAAAATAGGCGACAATATTGTTTCTTCACAAGTGCTCATACCTTTTCACTGCTGGCTCACCCTTAGCCACCATGAGTGTACCTTGCTCGAACCAGGTGTCATGGAGCCAATGGAAGATGTGGCCAGATCACCATCAGGGAATCAAAGGCGACGATTGAGATGCGCGGGCAGAAGACCAGCCAAGATCAACGGTCCAGAGTGGACACAGTGAAGACCAATCCAAGGCTGACACATGGAGCGGGTGACGAGACGGGCTTGCTAAGCACATGGGCTACGGCTGTGTTGGGTGTCGATTGACCAGAAAGTGAATGAACTTTGTATCCCCCTTCCCCTCACTTCCTTCCTTCCCTGGACTACTTCTCTCCTAATCCCTCCTTCATGTGTTGAATTCCTATACTGAAACCTAAGAAGGTGTATCTGAGTTCAAGTATTGTGCGAGGAAGATGAGCTCATGTATGTGTAGAGTAGATTCATAACATTTGGTATCAGATGTCGCTGTTCATGTTCCGCTCGTAGAATCCCTCGATCTAAGATAGTAAATCCTTCTTTGAAGATGTCGATTTCCTAGGGGATCGACGCAAAGTTTCCGCAAGGAACACCTCAAATTTGGTCGCTCGATTTGGGTTGAGCTGACTGGAATTCACTCTAGATCGCCCACATCAAACTCGGTGGACGACCTCAGATTGGATCAACGCCTTGGACAGCTGGATGGATGAAGTGTTGAAGCAGCTCATTGCCATGCGAGCGGAATTCAAAGGGGGGCTCGGAGACGTTAAGGCGGGGTGGCGGCGGTGGACGGCAAGTTCGACGCCAACACGACTTCTCTCCAGCAATTCAACTCATGGCGTGAAGGGGTGGACACACTGGTCATGGATATGACGAAGTCCCTCGATGCAATTCGTAAGCAGGTAGATCGAGTGGTGGTGGGGTGTGGCCTCAGCGCCCACGGCACACCGTCGGGAGCCGCGGCGTCGCCTAATCCTCTTGCGCCGCACAATGCGGGCGCATCATCACGGGAGCAGAGCTCCGGGTAAAACGGCCATGACACCGTCAACATCACCGGGGGCGCGACTGTGGGGCAAGCAATTGTCTCGTGGTCCACCCCGGTCACAGGTACCGAAAACATTGAGCAATCTCTAGCCATTGTCCCTGTTCCTGAGATAATTCATGGCACAGCTGGTGCACACACTGTTAAAACTAGCATATCACCACCAGGAACCAATTTTCCTAGATTTGATGGAGAAAACCTTCGTCTCTGGCAGAAAGCTGCGGATAAGTACTTTCGCCTCTTTACTGTGGATCCTAGCCATCAAGTAGAATATGCCACTATGCATTTTACTAGTAATGCTTCTATGTGGTTACAGGGAATAGAGGACCACTTAGATAAATTCACTTGGATGAAACTATGCGAAAAACTGAGCAAACATTTTGATAGAGATAAATATCAGATGTTATATACGAAGGCTTTCAAAATGAAACAAACTGGTACTGTTACTGAGTATGTGGTGAGGTTCAATAATCTTAGGCACCATATGATAGCTAATAAACCTGATTTAGACCCTACCTTCTTTGTCACACATTTTGTGGAGGGCTTGGTACAAGAAATTAGAGCTGTTGCCATGATTCAGCGCCCCAACGACCTCGATACTGTTGTTTCTTTAGCATTGTTACAGGGGGAGATAAAAGATGATAGTCCCAAGTCTCAACAGAAGAATATGGGTCCAAGAAAATTTTCAAGGCAAAATTTCTCTCAAACATTTAGGCCATCAACACCTCAAATGCCTGATAATATAAACAACAATGTTAAGCTAAACTGGCCACGTTGAAGGCACTGAGAAAAGTTCGTGGTGAGTGTTTCACTTGTGGTGAGAAATGGGCCCCGGGGCATAAATGTAGTGCAACGGTAAAACTAATATTTGTGGAGGAATTGCTGGCGATGTTGCCTGCTTCTGATTCTGAAGGGGATAGCATCCAAGAAAATGATGTATTTGTGGATGCTCTTGCTGATACAGAAGAGTTGTTCTACTCCATCAGTAAGCAAGCTACCCAAGGCACTGAGCATTCGAGATCTATGAGACTACTTGGGCACATTCAAGGGCATGATGTCCTCATCCTTATTGATTCTGGAGCTTCCAACAACTTTATCAGTGCTAGTATGGCCTCTAACCTATCAGGAGTTCAAGCATTGTTAAAACTTGTCTGTGTTAAGGTGGCTGGGGGTGGTATTCTGCAAGGCACATCAGAATTGCCTGATTGTGAATGGACTTGTCAGGGGTATTCCTTCCACGCATCGTTCAAAGTGCTTCCTCTGCAAGGCTATGATGTGATCCTTGGCATGCCTTGGCTGGAACAGTTGGGTCTCATGCAAACACACTGGGCAGAGAGGTGGTTCCAGTTTGACATGAATGGGATCCAATGCAGATTGCAGGGATTAACAGCTAATACACAGGAGTGTGATATTGTCTCAGAAGAGGAATTGCAACAGATGGTGCAACAAAATTCCATATACTATGTAGTCCAAGTGTATTTTAAACTGGATGAACACACATCGAAAATTATTCCCCATATAATTGGTATGGTTCTGGATACTTATGCAGCTGTGTTTGAGGAGCCTAAGGGGTTGCCACCACATAGAAAAAGTGACCATACCATTCCATTGTTACCAGGAGCATCACCTGTGAACTTGCGATTGTATCGATATAGCCCATTCCAGAAAAATGAAATTGAAAAACAAGTCCGTGAACTGCTCGCTCAAGGTGTGATTTTCCATAGCTCTAGCCCTTTTGCCTCTCCGGTTTTGCTTGTGGGCAAAAAGGATCTATCATGGAGACTGTGTGTCGATTTCATACATTTGAATGCGCTCACAGTTAAAAACAAATACCCCCTGCCGGTTATTGATGAACTTCTTGATGAATTAGCGGGCTCTAAATGGTTTACAAGCTTGGATCTGAGGCGGGCTAGCACTAAATAAGGATGGCTGAAGGAGATGAGTACAAAATAGCCTTCCAAACACACCACGGTCACTTCGAATACAGAGTGATGCCGTATGGAGTAACTGGGGGACCGACAACATTACAAAGTGTCATGAATGACATCCTAGACCCTTTCTTAAGGAAATTTGTGCTAATGTTTGTGGACGACATTTTAATATACAGTAAGTCCTTGCAAGACCATGCGAAGCATTTGGAGGCGATCCTGGAAGTGTTACTCCAACAAGAGCTAAAAGTCAAGAAGTCCAAATGTGCGTCTGCGCGATAGGAGATCCTTTATCGGGGGCCCATGATCAGTGATAAAGGAGTTTCCACTGACCAAAAAAAAATTGCACCAATTTTTAAGTGGAAGGCGCCACATAATGTCAAAGAATTAAGAAGCTTCTTGGGTATGGCAGGGTACTATACAAAATTCATCAGGGTTATGTAGTAATCAGCAGAACTATGACGAATCTGTTGAAGAAATGTGTCCCTTATGTTTGGAACTCCGAAAAGGAAGAAGTGTTTCAAGCATTGAAACAAGCCATGAGTTCTACACCGGTGCTGGTATTACCTGATTTTTCCCAGACTTTTGTCCTTGAAACAGATGCATGCAACAAAGGGATTGGGGCAGTGTTACTCCAAAGTCCAAAATGGATACCCCATTGCATTCTTGAGCAGCGCTTTAGGACCCAAGCTACAATGTTTATCAACATATGAGAAGAAGTGTCTAGCTATTCTCATGGATGTTAACAAACGGAGGCCATATTTGCAGCATGCATAATTTGTCATAAGAACATATCAAAGGAGTTTGGTGCACTTGGATGATAAAAGATTATCAACACCATGGCAACACAAGGCATTAACAAAACTGCTGGGCCTCACTTATAGGATTGTTCATAAAAAGGAGCTAATAACCTTGTGGTTGATGCTCTGTCTAGGCACATACATGACGACACTGAAGAATTATTGGCAGCTTCTCAATGCAAAGCAAATTGGCTTGAGCATGTGGCAAAAGGTTATCAATTGGACCCTGTGGTAGTGGCCAAATTAGGGTAACTGGCAACAAAAACACACCAGGGGAATTATACTTTCAGACAAGGTCTCATCAGGTATAAAGGGCGACTGTGGATTGGTAACAACGTTAAGTTGCAACAAGGTATTCTCCATGCCTTGCACTCTAGTCTAGTGGGTGGGCATTCTAGGGTACATGCCACTTATCATCGCATCAAACAAATATTCTCTTGGCCAGGGCTTAAGAAGCATGTGCAAACGTATGTGGCATAGTGTCAAATATGCGAACAGGCAAAATCTTAAAGGTTCCTTACCTAGGACTACTAGAACCTCTCAAAATACGATAAGGAGCTTGGCAAGTTGTGAATATGGACTTCATCACGGGGTTGCCTAAATCATCAGGTGTTGATTTCATTTTAGTTGTGGTGGATAAATTTTATAGGTATGCTCATTTTTTACCTCTCAAGCACCCTTTTACTACCCTGTTAGTGACTACTCTGTATGTTAAAGAGGTGTATAGACTACATGGCCTGCCCATGGTGATTGTCTCTGATAGAGATCCTATTTTCACAAGTACTCTGTGGAGGGAGTTATTTAGGCTAAGTTGGCTAACACAAACTCGCATGAGTTCTGCTCGACATCCAGATATTGATGGCCAAACGGAAAGAGTTAACCAGTGCTTGGAGGGATTTCAACGTTGCTTTGTCAGTTCATGTCAAAAGCAATGGATCCAGTGGATGCCGCTGGCTGAGTTCTGGTATAATACTACACTGCATTCCAGCCTGGGAAAATCCCCTTTTGAGGTGTTGTATGGACATGCTCCACGCCACTTTGGAGTGCATATTGTGGAGGCATGTGCTATTCCTGATTTGCAGCAATGGTTGCGAGATAGAGCTGACATGACATAGCTGCTTCAGCAACATCTGGATAGGAAAAAGATGGGCATGAAAAATCAGTCAGACAAACATAGGACCGAAAGGCATTTCTCGGATGGAGACTGGGTTTATCTCAAGCTGCACCCATATGTGACAAAATCTGTTACTAACCAAGGCACTCGCAAATTGGCTTTTCGTTTTTATGGCACTTTTCAGGTGCTGGAGAAAATCGGTAAGGTGGCATACAGATTGGAGTTGCCTATGCATTCCACGTCTCGCAATTGAAGAAAGTGGTGAAGAAGGACACAAGGGTGAGTGCACCCTTGCCGGAACCTACACATGAAGCGACCATTCCGGACATGGTTCTGGAGACAAGATGAAGGAGTGTCAATGAGAAGAAACGTTCTCATATGTTGGTGCATTGGAAAGGATTGCTAGATGCACTTGACACCTGGGAAGAGAAAGAAGAGCTGGTGCTATGTTTCCGTGGACATCCAGCTTGGGAACAAGCTGGTTCCAAAGGAGGGGTAATGTCATGGAGCCAATGGAAGATGTGACTAGATCACCATTAGGGAAGCAAAGGCGATGATTGAGGCGCAGGCAGAAGACTAGCCAAGATCAACGGTCCAGAGTGGACACAGTGAAGACCAATCCAAGGCTGACACGTGGAGCGGGTGACGAGACGGGCTTACAGGCACATGGGCTACGGCTGTGTTGGGTGTGAATTGACTAGAAAGTGAATGAACTTTGTATCCCCCTTCCCCTCGCTTCCTTCCTTACCTGGACTACTTCTCTCCTAGATCCCTCCTTCCTATGTTGAATTCCTATACAGAAACCTAAGAAGGTGTATCTGAGTTCAAGTATTGTGCGAGGAAGATGAGCTACTGTATGTGTATAGTAGATTCATAACACCAGGATTTCAGGCCAATGAAGGGGACTAATGCAAGCTTGCCACCGGGAGTGACAACAGAGAGGTGTTGGTGCGTCCATCTCGCGAAGGTGAAGGAGGTGGTGGGTTTTTGTGATAAGTTCGGAATAAAATATTTCATGTGTGCAAACTACGATCATGATCCTCCCACACAAACAAGTTTGTCATCCTTGATGCCTGCGGTTTGTTCTAACAACATGATGAATAAGAATATTTGTATGTCATTAGTTTTTGTTTATTAACCGACTTGATTGTGTTGTAGTCTCCCCCGCCTCTCTAAGTGGTTTCATTGGATTGACACGGAACAACTGGATTGGGCGCGTCATGACATTGAGGAACGACATCGCCGTGTATGGACCAACTTCTTCGAGGAGGAGCATAGAGAGAAGGTTGCTGCTAATGATAAGGCGGGGAGAGTGACAGATACAAAAAATATGGGCAGAGCGAACCTGAAACTGTGAGGTAAACCAGAAGAGGATGGAGAAGAGGCTGCACTATGAGGAGGAAGAGGTGCGCAGGGAAGCACGTGAAGCGGAAAGGAAGAGATTGAGAGAAAGGGTTCCTGAGGCGCAGGCAGCAGAAGAACGCGGCAATAGGACCGGAATAAGGGGAAGTAGAGGGATGTGTCGGAGTATATATTAATTTCAGTTTTATTTTGTGTTGTGTCTTAATTTCCGCTGTAGTTTTTAGCCGTATTTAAATTGTAGTTGTATTGTATCTTAATTTCATGAGATGTCTTAATAAAAAAAAATTGATTTCCCGCCAAAAATTTGGCGCGAAAAACTTCCCACCAGGTTTTTCCCCCAAATAGTGTTCCTGCTATTTTTGTCCTGCCAAATCTTTCCCATCGATTTTTCCCTCTTATCTTCTCTTCTCGTCCTATAAACCACCCACCGTTCCGTTGTAGCCCATTGCATTCTCTTGAAGATGTCAGAATATCGTAGTTTCCCACGCACATGTCCCATAGTTTCTGGTTGTATGTCATTAGGAAAGTCAATGATGAGACAGTTCCATTCCATGAATTGATCTGTAGTTACACCCTACTCGCTCAACTAGGTCAATCATTATGTATGTTAGGTTGGCCTGCTAGGAATCTAGAGGAAATTTGACAAGAACTTCCGAGGTTGAAATCAAGGTGGATGAAACAAGTACATTATAGTGATCCCAAATGAGGAGGTCATCAATGATGCCTTGCATGTGGTGCGACAAGAGTAAGGATGACAATGATGATATCTTCATGCCGAGGATCAATGGCAAGAGCACTGCCTCCTCCAAGGGGAAATCCAGGAGCGACGATTTCTTGAAGGGCAAGACACTACCCCTCGAAGGGAAAAAGTGCTGCACCGGTGAGTGATACGTCTCCGACGTATCGATAATTTCTTATGTTCCATGCCACGTTATTGATGATATCTACATGTTTTATGCATACTTTATGTCATATTTATGCGTTTTCCGGAACTAATCTATTGACGAGATGCCGAAGGGCCGCTTGTCGTTTTCTCGCTGTTTTTGGTTTCAGAAATCCTAGTAAGGAAATATTCTCGGAATCGGACGAAATCAACGCCCAGCATCTTAGGATTGCATGAAGCTTCCAGAACACCCGAGAGCCGCCAGAGGGGGGCCACAGGCCCACCAAACAGTAGGCCGGCGCGGCCAAGGGGGGGTCCGCGCCCCCCTGTTGTGTCGTCGCCTCGTTGACCTTCTGACGCCGCCTCTTCGCCTATTTAAGGGTCCCTGACCTAAAACCTCGAGATGAAAAAGCCACGGTACGAGAAACCTTCCAGATCCGCCGCCATCGCGAAGCCAAGATCTGGGGGACAGGAGTCTCTGTTCCGGCACGCCGCCGGGACGGGGAAGTGCCCCCGGAAGGCTCCTCCATCGACACCACCGCCATCTTCATCAACGCTGCTGTCTCCCATGAGGAGGGAGTAGTTCTCCATCGAGGCTAAGGGCTGTACCGGTAGCTATGTGGTTCATCTCTCTCCTATGTACTTCAATACAATAATCTCATGAGCTGCCTTACATGATTGAGATTCATATGATGATGCTTGTAATCTAGATGTCATTATGCTAGTCAAGTGGGTTTACTTATGTGATCTCCGGAGACTCCTTGTCCCACGTGTGTAAAGGTGACAAGTGTGTGCACCGTGTGGGTCTCTTAGGCTATATTTCACGTAATACTTATTCACCGTTATGAATGGCATAGTGAAGTGCTTATTTATATCTCTTTATGATTGCAATGTGTTTTGTATCACAATATATCTGTGTGCTACTCTAGTGATGTTATTAAAGTAGTTTATTCCTCCCGCACGGTGTAATGGTGACAAGTGTGTGCATCGTGTAGTACTTGGCGTAGGCTATGATTGTGATCTCTTGTAGATTATGAAGTTAACTATTGCTATGATGGTATTGATGTGATCTATTCCTCCTTTCGTAGCGTGAAGGTGACAAGTGTGCATGCTATGTTAGTACTTGGTTTGGTTATGTTGATCTGTCATGCACTCTAAGGTTATTTAAATATGAACATTGAATATTGTGGAGCTTGTTAACTCCGGCATTGAGGGTTCGTGTAATCCTACACAGTTAGTGGTGTTCATCATCCAACAAGAGGGTGTAGAGTCTAGCATCTATCTATTTATTCTCGTTATGTGATCAATGTTGAGAGTGTCCACTAGTGAAAGTATGATCCCTAGGCCTTGTTCCTAAATATCGCTATCGCTGTTTGTTTACTCGTTTTACTCGCATCTATACTTCCCGCAATATTACCACCATCAACCACACACCAGTCCCGGACAGCAAAGCACTTTTCTGGTGCCGTTGCTACTGCTTATATTTATTCATACCACCTGTATTTCACTATCTCTTCGCCGAACTAGTGCACCTATTAGGTGTGTTGGGGACACAAGAGACTTCTTGCTTTGTGGTTGCAGGGTTGCATGAGAGGGATATCTTTGACCTCTTCCTCCCTGAGTTCGATAAACCTTGGGTGATCCACTTAAGGGAAACTTGCTGCCGTTCTACAAACCTCTGCTCTTGGAGGCCCAACACTGTCAACAAGAATAGAAGCACCCGTAGACATCAAGCACTTTTCTGGCGCCGTTGCCGGGGAGGAAAGGTAAAAGGCACTGATACTCCGGTCCCAGGTAAAAGTACTCTTCTGGCGCCATTGTGTGAGTGTTCGAAGCTATTTCCTTTAGATCCTGCAATTGCATCTTTTTGTTTCTTGTTTACACTAGTTAGGCATAATGGACAACAATGAGCTTCTTATTCTATTTCCGAGTTAAGACATGAATGGTTTAATGCGAAAATTAAAAAACCTATGGAACCTTATTTGCATGCTGGTAGTAATATTAGTATGAACGCTTTGAACACCATTGTTGATAATGATATAGAAAGTTCTAAGCTTGGGGAACACTACAAGAAAAGTTGCCATGGCCGACGAAGTTGAAGTCGCGCCGTGGTTGCTGGTGTACCATGGCCGACGATTTTTGGTCCCTCCGTGGTGCATGTCAAAACTTTTTTTTCTCGTTTTTGAGGCCACCTAGCCCGACGAAAGCGGCCAAAACGTCGCGTATGGTGGCCCGGGACGTGGTGCATCTCGAAATCTCGGGTTCGCCGGCCGAGTCAACGCAAATCCGCACCGCCGAGGGATGTAGGGCCCGGATGGCAGCCTCTCCGGCATTGTTTTTTTCTCGATCGCGCCATCTCGTTCAACGTTCTCCGATCGAGCCGTTTACGATGCGGGATCATGGGTCCCGCATGTCATCCTCTATGAACCAAAATTCTTTCTATTCTTGGATTTTTTTTGACCCCCGATTTCCGGCTACTTCCTTTTTCTTTTGATCCCTTGCCGCCTTGGAAACGTTGAGACCGCTGCTGCTAAATGGGACCCGCATGTCATCCTCTATGTGCAATCAACTTTCTTTTCTTGGAGTTTTTTTTTGGCACCTCAAATTTGGTCACTTGCCTTTTTCTTTCGATCCCCTGCCGCCTCTCAAACGGTGATACCGCTGTCGCTAACTCGGGACCCGCATGTCATCCTCTATGCACTATAAAACTTTCTTTTCTTGAATTATTTTTGGCACCTCATATTTGGTCACTTACCTTTTTCTTTCGATCCCATGCCGCCTCTCAAATGGTGATACCGCTGCTGCTAAATGGGACCCGCATGTCATCCTCTATGTACTATAAAACTTTCTTTTCTTGGAGTTTTTTTTGGCACCTCAAATTTGGTCACTTGCCTTTTTCTTTCGATCCCCTGCCGCCTCTCAAACGGTGATACCGCTGCCGCTAACTCGGGACCCGCATGTCATCCTCTATGTACTATAAAACTTTCTTTTCTTGAATTATTTTTGGCACCTCATATTTGGTCACTTACCTTTTTCTTTCGATCCCCCGCCGCCTCTCAAACGGTGATACCGCTTCGCTAAATGGGACCCGCATGTCATCCTCTATGTACTATAAAACTTTCTTTTCTTGAATTATTTTTGGCTCCCGATATTTTTTCACTTGCCTTTTTCTTTCGATCTCATGCCACGTTTGAAACGTTGAGGAACCCGCAGGCTCATGGGACCCGCATGTCATCCTCTATGTACTATAAAAGTTCATTTTCTTGGTTTTTTTTCACCCTCTGATTTTTGGCAATTTCTTTTTTCTTTTGATCCCGTGCCGCCTCTCAAACGGTGATACCGCTGCTGCTAAATGGGACCCGCATGTCATCCTCTATGTACTATAAAACTTTCTTTTCTTGAATTATTTTTGGCTCCTCATATTTTTTCACTTGCCTTTTTCTTTCGATCCCCTGCCGCCTCTCAAACGGTGATACCGCTTCTGCTAAATGGGACCCGCATGTCATCCTCTATGTACTATAAAACTTTCTTTTCTTGAATTATTTTTGGCTCCTGATATTTTTTCACTTGCCTTTTTCTTTCGATCTCATGCCACGTTTGAAACGTTGAGAGACCTGCTGGCTCATGGGACCCGCATGTCATCCTCTATGTGCTATAAAAGTTTCCTTTGTTGGATTTTTTTTCACCCTCCGATTTTTGGCTTGCCTTTTTCTTTTGATCCCCTGCCCCCTTTGAAACGTTGAGTAAGCTCGTTGGCTCAAGGGACCCGCATGTCATCCTCTATGTCCATCAACTTTCTTTTCTTGGATTTTTTTTCACCCCCTAATTACTAGCTACTTTCTTTTTCTTTTGATCTCAAGCCGCATTACAAACATTGAGACCGCTGCTGCAAAATGGGACCCACATGTCATCCTCTATGTACAATAAATCTTGGATTATTTTTGGCTCCCGATATTTGGTCACTTGCCTTTTTCTTTCGATCTCATGCCACCTTTGAAACGTTGAGTAAGCTGCTGGCTCATGGGTCCCGCATGTCATCCTCTACGAACAATAAAAGTTTCCTTTCTTGGAGTTATTTTTGACCCCTAATTTCGGCTATTTGCCTTTTTCTTTTGATCCCCTGCCCCCTTTGAAACGATGAGGACGTCTGTTGGCAGGTCGGTCCCACATGTCATCCTCTATGAACAATAAAAGTTTTCTTTGGTGGATTTATTTTTGACCCCTAATTAATTTCTGGCTATTTCCTTTTTTTCTTTTGATCCCCTGCCGCCTTGGAATTGTTGAGAATGCTGCTGCCTCATTTTTCTTTTGGTCCTGTGCCGCCTTGGAAACGTTGAGACCGCTGCTACAAAATGGGACCCGCATGTCATCCTCTATGTACAATAAAGTTTCTTTTCTTGGATTATTTTTGGCTCCCGATATTATGTCACTTGGCTTTTTCTTTCGATCTCATGCCGACTTTGAAACGTTGACGATGCTGCTGCCTCATGGGTCCCGCATGTCATCCTCTCAGAACGATAAATGTTTTCTTTTCTTGTATTTTTTTACCAACTGATTTTTGGCTTTTTTTTATTTTCGATCCCCTACCGCCTTTGAAACGTTGACGACGCTGCTGGCTCATGGGTCCCCGATGTCAGCCTCCCCGTACAAGAAACATGTGATATTTTATTTTGCAGACAATAAACGTTGTATTTCGCTCTGAGCTATTGCACACGGATAAATTAAATCTTTATATCTACATAAACAAACTTATATGTTGAATCTCCTTGTTTTTTGTTTTTGCGAAGCATAGGACTTTCCTGTTTTTTTTTTTGAGAAAAATTCGACCTTTCCTGTTTTGGAGTGGGCTGAAATTGTACGAGTCAAAAGGCCCGACGAGATAGTTCGAAGGCCCGGATGTCCGGATACGACCCAATTGAAATCTTTCTTTTCTTGGATTTTTTTTCACACCCCGATTTCGGCTACTTCATTTTTCTTTCGGTCCTGTGCCGCCTTGGAAGCGTTGAGACCGCTGCTACAAAATGGGACCCGCATGTCATCCTCTATGTACAATAAAGTTTCTTTTCTTGGATTATTTTTGGCTCCCGATATTATGTCACTTGCCTTTTTCTTTCAATCTCATGCCGACTTTGAAACGTTGAGGAAGCTGCTGGCTCATGGGTCCCGCATGTCATCCTCTATGAACAATAAAAGTTTCCTTTGTTGGATTTATTTTTTTCCCCTAATTTCCGGCTATTTGCCTTTTTCTTTTGATCCCCTGCCCCCTTTGAAACGATGACGACGCAGCTGGCAAGTCGGTCCCACATGTCATCCTCTATGAACAATAAAAGTTTCCTTTGATGGATTTATTTTTGACCCTAATTAATTTCTGGCTATTTCCTTTTTTCTTTTGATCCCCTGCCGCCTTGAAATAGTTGAGGATGCTGCTGCCTCATGGGTCCCGCATGTCATCCTCTCAGAAAGGTAAATGTTTCTTTTCTTGAATTTGTTTACCAACTGATTTTTGGCTTATTTTTTCTTTCGATCTCCTGCCACCTTTAAAACGTTGACGACGCTGCTGGCTCATGGGTCCCCAATGTCAGCCTCCCCATACTGCAAATCCTCTTTCTGCAAAGGTTGTATTTCTAGATAGATAAGGTGGATTCGAATCTGCCATGGTTCAGGCAGCTCAGGTAAGCCTTCTTGCACTGATTAATGGAAGTAGTGTATAGCAAGGTCAAGACATGTGGCTCGGTGTAATGAATCTATTTGAATCATGTTGTGGGTTCAATCTGATAGTTCTCTAACAGGTCAGCCAAAATAGAAATTAAGTTTTTTTTCTAAAACGGAAATGCAAATTAAGATGAACACAAACATTAGTTATCATAATAGCTGATCATACATACATACTTGCTAAGAGCAAAAGCTTGCCAGAGTTTTACCACCCATACAATTAATTAGCAGTTCAGATAAGAGAACCTTATATAAGTATAACTACAAATGCATTTGCTAAGGGCTCATGGGGCAACAGAACTAGACAACCGCGAACTTTATGACCAGCATGTCACAGCGGCATCGAAAGATCTTGACCTTCAACTTTGATCCAATGCGAAGTTTGGCACCGTCAATGAACTTTTTCCACCCGGAAGTAACAGCCAAGCGGCCATCTGTGGGACTGACGGAGTACCGTCCCTCCACGGTGAGACCTTCACTCTCCATGACGAGGGAAATCTTGCCCCTTCGGCCAGCATTGAGATCCTTGGCGATACTTTTAGGCAATTTCTGTTTCAAAGCAAGAGATACCACCAAAAATTAGTCAATGGCACCAATGCACTGAACCATGTGAGACTTTGAGCAGAAAAGACATCAAGATAAGAGCAGTTATGCTGTCATATACTCACGAACATAGCCTTCAGATGCGTCCTGGTCACCACACGGGTGGCCACAGCAATGAGCTGAGACCTCGGTGATCTGGCTGGGGCAGGTGCAGGAGCCTGGGCTGGTACACTGATACGTCTCCAACGTATCGATAATTTCTTGTGTTCCATGCCACATTATTGATGTTATCTACATGTTTTACGCACACTTTATGTCATATTCGTGCATTTTCTGGAACTAACCTATTAACAAGATGCCGAAGTGCCAGTTCCTGTTTTCTGCTGTTTTTGGTTTCAGAAATCCTAGTAACGAAATATTCTCGGAATCGGACGAAATCAACGCCCGGGTTCCTATTTTACCCGGAAGCATCCAGAACACACGAGAACCGCCGGAGAAGGGAGGCGGGGCCACCAAACCCTACCCCGGCGCGGCCAAGGGGGGGCGCCCCCTAGGGTGTGGACCCCCTTCGACCTTCCTGCGCCGCCTCTCCGCCTATAAAGAGCCCCTGGATCAGAAAACCCGATACCAATTGACGAAACCCACGAAACCTTCCGAGCCGCCGCCATCGCGAAGCCAAGATCCGGGGACAGGATCTCGTTCCGGCACCCTGCCGGAGCGGGGAAGTGCCCCGGAAGGCTTCTCCATCGACACCGCTGCCATCTCCACCGCCATCTTCATCACCGCTGCTGCTCCCATGAGGAGGGAGTAGTTCTCCATCGAGGCTCGGGGCTGTACCGGTAGCTATGTGGTTCATCTCTCTCCTATGTGTTTCAATACAATAATCTCATGAGCTGCCCTACATGATTGAGATTCATATGATGATGCTTGTAATCTAGATGTCATTATGCTAGTCAATTGAGTTTTACTTATGTGATCTCCGGAGACTCCTCGTCCCACGTGTGTAAAGGTGACAGTGTGTGCACCGTGTGGGTCTCTTAGGCCATATTTTACAGAATACTTACTCATTGAATGGCATAGTGAGGTGCTTATTTATATCTCTTTATGATTGCAGCATGTTGTATCACAATTTATCTATGTGCTACTCTAGTGATTTGTTATTAAAGTAGTTTTATTCCTCCTGCATGTGTGCAAAGGTGACGAGTGCGTGCACCGTGTTAGTACTTGGTTTATGCTATGATCATGATCTCTTGTAGATTATGGAGTTAACTATTGCTATGATAATATTGATGTGATCTATTCCTCCTACATATGCATGAAGGTGACAGTGTGCATGCTATGCTAGTACTTGGTTTAGTCTGTTGATCTATCTTACACTAAAGGTTACTTAAACATGAGCATTATTGTGGAGCTTGTTAACTCCGGCAATGAGGGTTCGTGTAATCCTACGCAATGTGTTCATCATCCAACAAAAGTGTAGAGTATGCATTTATCTATTCTGTTATGTGATCAATGTTGAGAGTGTCCACTAGTGAAAGTGTAATCCCTAGGCCTTGTTCCTAAATACTGCTGAGTTACTACTGCTTGTTTACTACTACTGCGTTACTACTGCTTGTTTACTGTTTACTGCGTTACTACTGCTGCAATACCACCACCATCAACTACACGCCAAGCACTTTTCTGGCACCGTTGCTACTGCTCATACTTATTTATACCACCTGTATTTCACTATCTCTTCGCCGAACTAGTGCACCTATTAGGTGTGTTGGGGACACAAGAGACTTCTTGCTTTGTGGTTGCGAGGGTTGCATGAGAGGGATATCTTTGACCTCTTCCTCCCTGAGTTCGATAAACCTTGGGTATCCACTTAAGGGAAACTTGCTGCTGTTCTACAAACCTCTGCTCTTGGAGGCCCAACACTGTCTACAAGAATAGAAGCTCCCGTAGACATCAAGCACTTTTCTGGCGCCGTTGTCGGGGAGGAAAGGTAAAAGGCTCTCATACTACGGTCTCAGGTAAAGTATTTTTCTGGCGCCGTCGTGTGTGTGCTCGAAGCTATTTCCTTTAGATCCTGCAATTGCATCTTTTTGTTTCTTGTTTACACTAGTTTGGCATAATGTACAAGAGTGAGCTTCTTATTCTATTTCCTGATTTAAAACATGGATTGTTTGATGCGAAAATTAAAAAACCTATGAAATCTTATTTGCATGCTTGGTAGTAATATTAGTATGAACGTTTCGAACACCATTGTTGATAATGATATAGAAAGTTCTAAGCTTGGGGAAGCTGGTTTGCATGATATTTTTAGTCCCCCAAGCATTGAGGAGAAAATTTTCTTTGATGATACTTTGCCTCCTATTTCTGATGATGATAATGATATTGGTCTTTCTGTGCCACCTGCTATGGAGAGTAAATTTTGTTGTGATTATACTATGCCTCCTACACTTGATGAGAATAATAATGATAGCTACTTTGTTGAATTTGCTCCCGCTATTACTAATAAAATTGACTATGCTTATGTGGAGAGTAATAATTTTATGCATGAGACTCATGATAAGAATGCTTTATGTGATAGTTATATTGTTGAGTTTGCTCATGATGCTACTGAAAGTTATTATGAGAGAGGAAAATATGGTTGTAGAAATTTTCATGTTACTAAAACACCTCTCTATGTGCTGAAATTTTTGAAGCTATACTTGTTTTATCTTCCTATGCTTGTTACTTTGCTCTTCATGAACTTGTTTATTTACAAGATTCCTATGCATAGGAAGCATGTTAGACTTAAATGTGTTTTGAATTTGCCTCTTGATGCTCTCTTTTGCTTCAAATACTATTTCTTGCGAGTGCATCATTAAAACTGCTGAGCCCATCTTAATGGCTAAAAAGAAAGAACTTCTTGGGAGATAACCCATGTGTTATTTTGTTACAGTACTTTGTTTTATATTTGTGTCTTGGAAGTTGTTTACTACTGTAGCAACCTCTCCTTATCTTAGTTTTGTGTTTTGTTGTGCCAAGTAAAGTCTTTGATAGTAAAGTAAGTACTAGATTTGGATTACTGCGCAGTTCCAGATTTCTTTGCTGTCACGAATCTGAGCCCACTGCCCTGCAGGAAGCTCAGAAAATTATGCCAATTTACGAACATGATCCTCAGATATGTACGCAACTTTCATTCAATTTGAGCATTTTCGTTTGAGCAGGTCTGGTGGCCTAATAAAATCCATCTTTACGGACTGTTCTGTTTTGACAGATTCTGCCTTTTATTTCGCATTGCCTCTTTTGCTATGTTGGATGAATTTCTTTGATCCATTAATGTCCAGTAGCTTTATGCAATGTCCAGAAGTGTTAAGAATGATTGTGTCACCTCTGAACATATGAATTTTTATTGTCCACTAACCCTCTAATGAGTTGTTTCGATTTTGGTGTGGAGGAAGTTTTCAAGGGTCAAGAGAGGAGGATGATATACTATGATCAAGAAGAGTGAAGAGTCTAAGCTTGGGGATGCACCCGGTGGTTCACCCCTGCATATATCAAGAAGACTCAAGCGTCTAAGCTTGGGGATGCCCAAGGCATCCCCTTCTTCATCGACAACATTATCGGGTTCCTCCCCTGAAACTATATTTTTATTCGGCCACATCTTATGTGCTTTACTTGGAGCGTCCGTGTGCTTTTGTTTTTGTTTTTGTTTGAATAAATTGGATTACATCATGCTTGTGTGGGAGAGAGACACGCTCCGCTGGTTCATATGAACACATGTGTTCTTAGCTCATAATATTCATGGCGAAGTTTCCTCTTCGTTAAATTGTTATATGGTTGGAATTGGAAAATGATACATGTAGTAATTGCTATAATGTCTTGGGTAATGTGATACTTGGCAATTGTTGTGCTCATGTTTAAGCTCTTGCATCATATACTTTGCACCTATTAGTGAAGAATACATAGAGCATGCTAAAATTTGGTTTGCATAATTGGTCTCTCTAAAGTCTAGATAATTTCTAGTATTGAGTTTGAACAACAAGGAAGACGGTGTAGAGTCTTATAATGTTTTCAATATGTCTTTTATGTGAGTTTTGCTGCACCAGTTCATCCTTGTGTTTGTTTCAAATAAGCCTTGCTAGCCTAAACCTTGTATCGAGAGGGAATACTTCTCATGCATCCAAAATACTTGAGCCAACCACTATGCCATTTGTGTCCACCATACCTACCTACTACATGGTATTTTCCCGCCATTCCAAAGTAAATTGCTTGAGTGCTACCTTTAAAATTCCATCATTCACCTTTGCAATATATAGCTCATGGGACAAATAGCTTAAAAACTATTGTGGTATTGAATATGTAATTATGCACTTTATCTCTTATTAAGTTGCTTGTTGTGCGATAACCATGTTCACTGGGGAACGCCATCAACTCATTGTTGAATTTCATGTGAGTTGCTATGCATGTTCGTCTTGTCCGAAGTAAGGGCGATCTACACCGAGTTGAATGGTTTGAGCATGCATATTGTGAGAGAAGAACATTGGGCCGCTAACTAAAGCCATGATTCATGGTGGAAGTTTCAGTTTTGGACAAATATCCTCAAGTCTCTAATGAGAAAAGAATTAATTGTTGTCAAATGCTTAAAGCATTAAAAGAGGAGTCCATTATCCGTTGTCTATGTTGTCCCGGTATGGATGTCTAAGTTGAGAATAATCAAAAGCGAGAAATCCAAATGCGAGCTTTCTCCTTAGACCTTTGTACGAGGCGGCATAGAGGTACCCCTTTGTGAAACTTGGTTAAAGCATATGTATTGCGGTGATAATCCGGGTAGTCCAAGCTAATTAGGACAAGGTGCGGGCACTATTGGTACACTATGCATGAGGCTTGCAACTTATAAGATATAATTTACATGATGCATATGCTTTATTACTACCGTTGACAAAATTGTTTCATGTTTTCAAAATCAAAGCTCTAGCACAAATATAGCAATCGATGCTTTTCCTCTATGGAGGACCATTCTTTTACTTTTATGTTGAGTCGAGTTCACCTATT
>NC_061509.1:155551987-155568812 GCF_022539505.1 Lolium rigidum
AACAATTCAAAATTTATTACCTCTTATTTGTGTCAATGTTTTATAGCTCATGAGGAAGTATGTGGTGTTTATCTTTCAATCTTGTTGGGCAACTTTCACCAATGGACTAGTGGCTTCATCCGCTTATCCAATAATTTTGCAAAAAGAGCTGGCAATGGGATTCCCGATCCCAAATTAACAAACTAAAAATAGACACTCCTCCATGGTATGTGATTGTTGGACGGCACCCGAAGGATTCGGTTAGCCATGGTTTGTGAAAGAAAGGTTGGAAGGAGTGCCATCCAAAAATAAAATAAAATGGGAGCCGCTCTTTGAAGGTTTGTCTGGCAAGGGGGTTAGAGTGCCCACTACCATTCGTTGACAACAACATACACCTCTCAAAACTTTATTTTTATGCTCTCTATATGTTTTCAAAATCAAAGCTCTAGCACAAATATAGCAATCGATGCTTTCCTCTTTGAAGGACCATTCTTTTACTTTTATGTTGAGTCAGTTCACCTATTTCTCTCCACCTCAAGAAGCAAACACTTGTGTGAACTGTGCATTGATTCTTACATATTTGCATATTGCATTTGTTATATTGCTTTGCATTGACAATTATCCATGAGATATACATGTTATAAGTTGAAAGCAACCGCTGAAACTTCATCTTCCATTGTGTTGCTTCAATGTCTCTACTTTGAATTATTGCTTTATGAGTTAATTCTTATGCAAGACTTATTGATGCTTGTCTTGAAGTGCTATTCATGAAAAGTCTTTGCTTTATGATTCAGTTGTTTACCCATGTCATATACATTGTTTTGATCGCTGCATTCACTACATATGCTTTACAAATAGTATGATCAAGTTTATGATGGCATGTCACTCCAGAAATTATCTTTGTTATCGTTTTACCGCTCGGGACGAGCAGAACTAAGCTTGGGGATGCCGATACGTCTCCAACGTATCGATAATTTCTTGTGTTCCATGCCACATTATTGATGTTATCTACATGTTTTATGCACACTTTATGTCATATTCGTGCATTTTCCGGAACTAACCTATTAACAAGATGCCGAAGTGCCGGTTCCTGTTTTCTGCTGTTTTTGGTTTCGAAATCCTAGTAACGAAATATTCTCGGAATCGGACGAAATCAACGCCAAAGTTCCTATTTTCATCGGAAGCATCCAGAACACCCGGGAAGGACCGAGAGGGGGCCACAGGCCACCAAACCCTAGGCCGGCGCGGCCGGAGGGGGGCCGCGCCGCCCTATGGTGTGGCCCCCCGTCAGCCCCTCCCGCGCCGCCTCTTCGCCTATATAAAGCCCCTGGATCAGAAAACCCGATACCAATTGACGAAACCCACGTAAACCTGCCGGAGCCGCCGCCATCGCGAAGCCAAGATCCGGGGGACAGGATCTCCGTTCCGGCACGCTGCCGGAGCGGGGAAGTGCCCCCGGAAGGCTTCTCCATCGACACCGCTGCCATCTCCACCGCCATCTTCATCACCGCTGCTGCTCCCATGAGGAGGGAGTAGTTCTCCATCGAGGCTCGGGGCTGTACCGGTAGCTATGTGGTTCATCTCTCTCCTATGTGTGTCAATACAATAATCTCATGAGCTGCCTTACATGATTGAGATTCATATGATGATGCTTGTAATCTAGATGTCATTATGCTAGTCTACTGAGTTTTACTTATGTGATCTCCGGAGACTCCTCGTCCCACGTGTGTAAAGGTGACAGTGTGTGCACCGTGTGGGTCTCTTAGGCTAGATTTCACAGAATACTTACTCATTGAATGGCATAGTGAGGTGCTTATTTATATCTCTTTATGATTGCAGCATGTTTGTATCACTACTATCTATGTGCTACTCTAGCAATGTGTTATTAAAGTAGTTTATTCCTCCTGCACGTGTGTAATGGTGACAGTGAGTGCACCGTGTTAGTACTTGGTTTATGCTATGATCATGATCTCTTGTAGATTATGGAGTTAACTATTGCTATGATAATATTGATGTGATCTATTCCTCCTACATATGCATGAAGGTGACAAGTGTGCATGCTATGCTAGTACTTGGTTTAGTAGCGTTGATCTATCTTACACTAAAGGTTACTTAAACATGAGCATTATTGTGGAGCTTGTTAACTCCGGCATTGAGGGTTCGTGTAATCCTACGCAATGTGTTCATCATCCAACAAAAGTGTAGAGTATGCATTTATCTATTCTGTTATGTGATCAATGTTGAGAGTGTCCACTAGTGAAAGTGTAATCCCTAGGCCTTGTTCCTAAATACCGCTGAGTTACTACTCGCTTGTTTACTACTACTGCGTTACTACCGCTGAGTTACTACTCGCTTGTTACTCGTTTTATCGCGTTACTATCGCTGCAATACCACCACCATCAACTACACGCCAAGCACTTTTCCGCCACCGTTGCTACTCGCTCATACTTATTTATACCACCCGTATTTCACTATCTCTTCGCCGAACTAGTGCACCTATTTGGTGTGTTGGGGACACAAGAGACTTCTTGCTTTGTGGTTGCAGGGTTGCATGAGAGGGATATCTTTGACCTCTTCCTCCCTGAGTTCGATAAACCTTGGGTATCCACTTAAGGGAAACTTGCTGCTGTTCTACAAACCTCTCCTCTTGGAGGCCCAACACTGTCTACAGGAAAGGAGGGGGAACGTAGACATCAGTCATCCCCCTCTCCTATGCCCCTCAATATATAGGTGGAAGCACCAAGAGTTCTAGTCCAAGTCTTCGAATAAGACCCCAACACTAAAACCTCCCATATGTGGGAAACCTACTCAAGGAGGGAGTCCTACCCAAGGTGGGACTCCCACCTTTCCTTGAGGTGGGTTGGCCGGCCACCCTAGGGGAGTCCACCTTGGACTCCTCCCCTTTAGGGTTGGCTGGTCATGCAAGGTGGAGTCCCTCCGGGACTCTACTTTCCATGGTGATTTCTTCCGGACTTTTCTAGAACCTTCTAGAACCTGCCATAAATGCACCGGATCATTTCCAAACTTGGAATATGACTTCCTATATATGAATCTTATTCTCCGGACCATTCCGGAACTCCTCGTAATGTCCGGGATCTCATCCGGGACTCCGAACAAATATTCGAACTCCATTCCATATTCAAGTTCTACCATTTCAACATCCAACTTTAAGTGTGTCACCCTACGGTTCGTGAACTATGCGGACATGGTTGAGTACTCACTCCGACCAATAACCAATAGCGGGATCCGGAGATCCATAATGGCTCCCACATATTCAACGATGACTTTAGTGATCGAATGAACCATTCACATACGATACCAATTCCCTTTGTCACGCGATATTTTACTTGTCCGAGGTTTGATCTTCGGTATCACTCTATACCTTGTTCATCCTCGTCTCCTGACGAGTACTCTTTACTCGTACCGTGGTATGTGGTCTCTTATGAACTTATTCATATGCTTGCAAGACATTAGACGACATTCCATCGAGAGGGCCCAGAGTATATCTATCCGTCATCGGGATGGACAAATCCCACTCGTTGATCCATATGCCTCAACTCATACTTTCCGGATACTTAATCTCACCTTTATAACCACCCATTTACGCGAGTGGCGTTTGATGTAATCAAAGTACCTTTCCGGTATAAGTGATTTACATGATCTCATGGTCATAAGGACTAGGTAACTATGTATCGAAAGCTTATAGCAAATAACTTAATGACGAGATCTTATGCTATGCTTAATTGGGTGTGTCCATTACATCATTCATACAATGATATAACCTTGTTATTAATAACATCCAATGTTCATGATTATGAAACTAATCATCCATTAATCAACAAGCTAGTTAAGAGGCATACTAGGGACTCTTTGTTTGTCTACATATCACACATGTACTAATGTTTCGGTTAATACAATTATAGCATGATATATAAACATTTATCATAAACATAAAGATATAAATAATAACCACTTTATTATTGCCTCTAGGGCATATCTCCTTCATCATACTCATCCATATTACTTGCATCTCACTATCTCTTCGCCGCACCTATTAGGTGTGTTGGGGACACAAGAGACTTCTTCCTTTGTGGTTGCAGGGTTGCTTGAGAGGGATATCTTTGACCTCTTCCTCCCTGAGTTCGATAAACCTTGGGTGATCCACTTAAGGGAAACTTGCTGCTGTTCTACAAACCTCTGCTCTTGGAGGCCCAACACTGTCTACAAGAATAGAAGCTCCTGTAGACATCAATCTACCTTGCTGGTAGAGATAACGTCCTTCATGGGAGCCGCTCTTTGGAAGTCTGTTTGGCAAGGGGGTTAGAGTGTCCACTACCATTCGTTGACAACAACAAACACCTCTCAAACTTTACTTTTATGCTCTCTATATGATTTCGAAACTTAAAAAGCTCTAGCACATGATTTAATCCCTGCTTCCCTCTGGGAAGGGCCCATCTTTTACTTTATGTTGAGTCAGTAAACTTATTTCCCTTTATCTTAAGCAAGCAATTGAGTTGTTGTGATCAAACCATTTATGTTGTGATCTACTTAATCATGCCTTTTATTCTTCCTTGTTTAGTACAAGTTTTATCCGAATGAATATAGCTTTGAAGGTTATCAATGATTATGAGGAGATTATTATGATTGAGTATGCAAGTTTCGCTATATAAGCTTTAATATAAGAACGCTGCTCGATAGATAAGTACAATCTGTTAACTGTTCTTTGACCAAGAACGAAGTTTGCCATCACCAATTATGACTTCCTATGCACCTTTATTTGTGATTTCCTTCTACTTGTTTCAAGTTGAATTATATGAGGAAGTTGTTCACTAGAATGTTTTGTGTGAATCAATATGATGCTTCTTGTCCGTATTTTATTTATCGACTCTTCACTCCATAAACATGTGGTCTTGTTTATTGAGTTCGGTTTCGCTTGGGGACAAGCGAAGTCTAAGCTTGGGGGAGTTGATACATCCATTTTGCATCACTATTTTATATCATAATTTACTCGTTATTCATTGATATATTTCATATTTAGAGATGATACTTATGTTATTTCACCTATTTTGCATGTTTCATGATTATTGGAGAATCACTCACCGGAGTCGGATTCTCGCTGGAAAAAGCACCGTCAGAATGCAATATTTCTGAAGATCAACAATTGACGGAAATTACACCGAAGATCTTATTTTTCCAGAAGAATGAGCCATCCAAAAGGAGGGGCCGAGGAGGGCCGCCATGCCCCCCCCCCCATAGGCCGGGCGCGGGCTCCACCCTAGCCGCGCCGCCTTGTGGGGAGGGGCCCACAGCCCCCTCGGCCGCCTCTCTTTCGCGTACTTCATCTACCCGAAAACCTAAGGTACGGGGAATAATCGCGAGGAGACACAGCCGCCTCTGCGGGGCGGAAAACACCAGAGAGAAAAGAGCTCTCCGGTAGGCTGAAATCCGCCGGGGAAATTCCCTCCCGGAGGGGGAAATCGACGCCATTGTCACCGTCATCGAGCTGGACTTCATTGGGATCATCATCACCATCATCTCCACCACCGTCACCATCATCTCCACCGCTGCACCTCATCACCGCTGTAACATCTAGGGTTGTATCTTGATTGTTTCATAGGGGAAACTCTCCCGGTATTGATTACGCCTTGTTATTGATGCTATTGAGTGAAACCATTGAACCAAGGTTTATGTTCAGATTGTTATTCATCATCATATCACCTCTGATCATGTTCCATATGATGTCTCGTGAGTAGTTCGTTTAGTTCTTGAGGACATGGGTGAAGTCTAAATGTTAGTAGTGAACTATGTTGAGTAATATTCAATGGTTTGATATTTAAGTTGTGGTGCTATTCTTCTAGTGGTGTCATGTGAACGTCGACTACATGATACTTCACCTTTATGGGCCTAGGGGAATACATCTTGTATTCGTTTGCTAATTGTGGGGTTGCCGGAGTGACATCAACCTCGAACCCCCGTTGGTATATCGATGCAGGAGGGATAGCAGGATCTCAGAGTTTAAGGCTGTGGTTAGATTTATCTTAATTACTTTCTTGTATTTGCGGATGCTTGCAAGGGGTATAATCACAAGTATGTATTATTCCTAGGAAGGGCGGTCCATTAGCATAGGTTCACCCACACAACACTTATCAAAACAATGAAGATTAATCAACTATATGAAGCGAAAGCACTAGACTAAATTCCCGTGTGTCCTCAAGAATGTTTGGTCATCATAAGTAAACAAACCGGCTTGTCCTTTGTGCTAAAAAGGATTGGGCCACTCGCCGCAACTATTACTCCGGCATTTTACTTACTTGTACTTTATTTATCTCGCTATATCAAAACCCCCGAATACTTGTCTGTGAGCATTTACAGTGAATCCTTCATCGAAACTGCTTGTCAACACCTTCTGCTCCTCGTTGGGTTCGACACTCTTATTTATCGAAAGTACTACGATACACCCCTATACTTGTGGGTCATCATGCTCTACAGCACTTTCTTTTTCAGTACCACAAAAAGGTGTTTTCTCAACAATAGATATATGAGATAAATCAAGAGAAAACTTATAATCCTTATCCTTAATGTTTATAGGAGATGTGGCAAATTTAGGATCAGGAGACAGTTTATATCTAACAGCATGTTGTGCAAGAAGCTTTTTAATGTTACTTGAACCAGTAGTAGCATTACATTTATCAATAAAATCATCATCAAGTTCCACATAATCTTCATCAGGATCATCACTAGAGTGTTCAACAGACTCAGGTGAATTAACAGGTGTAACAGTATTTTCATTTGGAATTTCAGTATTTTCAATTTGTCTAGACCTAGCAATTGTAGCATCTAGAAAAGGACCTAATGAACCATTATCATCAAGCATAGTAGAAGCATCATCAAAATTATCAAAGAAATTTTCAGATTCAGCAGACGTACCAACATGTGAAGCTTGTGGTGGTAAAACAAGTTGACTTATCACAGATGGTGAATCAAGAGCAGCAGAGGTACTCAGAGTTGTACCTTTTCTTGTAGTGGATGGTAATATGGCCACTTTAGCATCGCGGGATTTACCCATGATGGAGGATTTGCGGCGAACAATATCAATTCAGGTGAACTTGCAAATAAAGCTATGCTCCCGGCAACGGCGCCGTGAAAATAGTCTTGATGACCCACAAGTATAGGGGATCGCAACAGTCTTCGAGGGAAGTAAAACCCAATTTATTGATTCGACACAAGGGGAGCCAAAGAATATTTGTAAGCCTTAACAACGGAGTTGTCAATTCAGATGCATCTGGAAACAGACTTGCTCGCAATAGTTTATCAGTAGCAACAGTTTTATAGCAGTAGCAGTAGTGAAATATAAGCAGCAGTGTAATAAAGACAGCAGTAGTGATTATAGTAAACAGCAGGATTAAAATACTGTAGGCATAGGGATGGATAAACGGGCGCAGCATGGATAAGATAACTCATGTAATAATCAAGACAAGGCATTTGCAGATAATAATAAAACAGTATCCAAGTACTAAATAACCATAGGCATGTGTTATGTATATAGTCATACGTGCTCGCAATGAGAAACTTGCACAACATCTTTTGTCCTACCAGCCGGTTGCATCCGGGCCTCTAGGGAAACTACTGGTAATTAAGGTACTCCTTTTAATAGAGTACCGGAGCAAAGCATTAACACTCCGTGAACACATGTGATCCTCATATCACAGCCTTCCCCTCCGGTTGTCCCAATTTCTGTCACTTTGGGGCCTCGGGTTCCGGACAGAAATATGTGTATACAACTTGCAGGTAAGATCATAAAACAATGAATATCATCATGAATCAATAACATGTTCAGATCTGAAATCATGGCACTCGGGCCCTAAGTGACAAGCATTAAGCATAACAAGTTGCAACAAATCATAAAAGTACCAACAACGGATACTAGGCACCATGCCCTAACAATCTTATGGCTATTACATGAACAATCTCATCCAATCCCTACCATTCCCTTCAGCCTACAGCGGGGATTTACTCACACATGGATGGGGGAAACATGGATGGTCGATGGAGAGGCGTCGGTGGCGATGATGGCGATGATCTCCTCCAATTCCCCGTCCCGTCAGGGTGCCAGAATGGAGTTTCTGATCCCGAAATAGGGTTTTCGATAGCGGCGGAGTTCTGGATGTCTTCTGAAAAATTGGTTGAACCCCGTGCGTTTTTAGGTCTAGGGCTTTAAGTAGTCCAGAGGGGAGCGCCGGGGGCTGGCCGAGGCGGCGTCCCCATGTGGCGGCGCGGCCATGGGCCCACCGCGCCGCCACGTGGTGTGCGCGCCTCGTGGCCCCCCTCTGTCTCGTCTTCTTGCTCCGTGGGTCTTCTGTAAAAATAGGCCCATTGCAATTATTTCCGGGGATTTTCCTGAAAGTTGATTTTCTGCACAAAAATAAGACACCAGGACAATTCTGCTGAAAACAGCGTTAGTCCGTGTTAGTTGTATCCAAAATACACAAATTAGAGGCAAAACAATAGCAAAAGTGTTCGGGAAAGTAGATACGTTTTGGACGTATCAGTGGGGGGGTGGCCCAAGGAGGATCGGCACCACCTCCTCCCCCTCCTTTTACCCACCTTGCCAAGCCAAGTGCCCTTCCCCCTATATATAGTGGACATGAGGAGGGGCGAATATACACAATTAAAAATAGAAAAATCTCTTTCTAGTTTTCTTGTCCGTGCGGTTCCTTGAAGAACTACGTCGGTAGAGAGACTACCCCACCCAGTACGAGGAAGCACTACTGAGATGTAAATCCAGAAGATGTACTTCCGCAACTCTTCTGGAATGGGGTCGAGAGACTGGAGCGTCGTTGGGACCATACGTGTGCGAAACCTACGAGGTGTGACACTTGCGGCACTTGAAGTTGAATCAGGAGATTGAACACGACCCTAAGGTTAGCGACGAGTACGACTACGACATTAACCACGTTCTAGCGAAACGTTAACCGCTTTCGGTCTACGAGGCTACGTCACTGAAACCATCTCCGTTATGGCATTACTCTTAGATAGATCATGGGCAATCAGAGTGCGCTAGTTAGAATATTTTTTATTTTCTGCTATGAATCCCTACGCTCAACCCAACTCTGAGACGCTGAGGGACGCCGAGGCTGAGCAGATGGAGAGCGGCTCCGCTGGCAAAGAGCGCATGCGTCTGAAGAACGAGCACGAGCGTCCGGAGAACGATCGCCAGGAAAGCACACATGGCAGAACTGCTCCCGATGAACAGGGCGATGACAACGGATGCATCTGAAGAGCTCATGGCATGTGCTAACCTGGTGGTCACACTCGAGGGAACGAAATCATCTCCCATGAGCCCAACATTTGAAGGCGAGACTAAGCTCGAGGCCTTCGTTTTGAAGAAAAGACGATGGCTCGCGGCCGGGGCAGCCACCCGACCCATCTGCACCTTGCCATCCTCGTCACCAAGATCACCAACAACAGAGAGGCCGTCGCAGGGCTGCGCTGGTGCCTACACATCATGGCGCACATCATCGGACGAACCAATCCAGAAACAATGCCTTTGGATGATGCCAATGGCGAACATGGAGCTAACTCTTCATCGCCGGCGGCGTCGTCATCCTCGTAGAAGCTCAAAGAAGCAACCCAAAGTAAGTTCGAAGCCGACAGCGCAACATCAGTAGAAAGAGGCACCTCGGCAGGGCCACCTGAAGCAACCAGCAACAACAACAAAGAGACGAGTCCTTGGACCAACACTTAAGAGCATCTCCAGCCGCGACCCCGAAAGCGTCCACCCAAACCGCGCCGGATTGAGCGTTTGGGGGACGTGTTTTGTTCGTGCCGCGTTTGGGGGACGTCGCTCCCCAGCCGCGTCCCCCAAACGCCGCCCCCAATCAGGAATTCAAATTGTTGCATTCAAAAGAGATCGTTCCCGCCGAATCGTCGCGATCAGAGTAGCGGCGATCAAAGTACTGGGCGCGCGATCATATTACAGACCATAGTGCATGCTAAATTAGAAGAAGGGGTTGGTCGACGGCGACGTATCCTGAGTCGACGCAGGCCCGTCGATCACGATGACCTCGTCGCGATATGCCTGGTGTTGTGCATGCTCCGTCTGCTCCGCCGCCGTCGCATAGGCCGACGATGGTGTAGCAGTCGAAGACGCGTCAGCCGCCGCCATTTTGGCTTCAATGTCGTCGAGGATCTGGCCTTTGAAGAAGTTGTGCGCCGCCCGCGTCCGGGGAGACATTCCCTCTGTTGACGCTCTCAGCAGGGACATGTCATCCCTGCGTTTCTTGAGCTTCAACTTCTCCTCTTGCCTCTTGAGCAGCTCCGCCCACCTTTCGTCGGTCTTTTTGTCGCGTGAGAGAAAGGTCGAGGAGACGTCCGCGAGGCATTTCGTGATCGACGCCTGCGTCTTCTCACACGACGCGGCGTCGGCCAAGGCGACCTTGGCAGCCTTGTTGCCAGTTGGACGCCCTGTCGACGTTGCCAGCGGCGCGTCCAGATCAATGGCGTCCTTCCCCTTGGACAGCGACAAGCGCGTCAACCGCCATTTCTCGTTCCCTTTGAGCTTGGTATAGTAATGCACCAGCGCGAACGACTTATGCCCATCCGAGTTCCTCTGGTAAACCTCCATGGCCCTATCAAACTAGCCAAAGGAAGCGGAATCATTTCATCGAACACAATGTAGGCGCTACAGATTATGGAAGAAAGAGTCGTACCATTTGGGAGAGGTCGGCGCCACTCTCGGCTCTGGTCACTAAGTCGTGATGGTATCCATGGAAGGAGTTCACCGACGCCTTGATGATGGCCCATCGCGTCGACATTGCCTTTTGGCTCATCTTCATTGTCACTTTGTTGTAGTCGCTCTTGATGAGCTTGCGCTCATCGAACTCGGCCTTGATCCTCGCCCAATACTTCCCGTATTTTTGGTTGGTGCCGATGATGGAGTCATGGCTCATCGTCGCCCACGACTCGCACAGACAAAGATCCTCCAAAACCGTCCACTTGGGGCCTCGTGTGCCCGACGCCTTCTTCTTCTTTTTCTTCTTCACGCCGTCCGCGTCTACCTCCACGAGATCATCGTCACCGGCACCCTCCTCTTCCTCTTCCTCGCCGCCCTCTTTGTCCTCGTCGTCGCCCTCATCCTCCACCTCCTCCTCTTCGTCGTCCTCCTCGTCCTCACCCCCGCCCTCTTCCTCAGCACCCTCAGCACCGGCGCCGTCGAATTCGAGCGTCCCCCTGCAGCCAGTGAAAGGGTCACCGTCCGCACCGGGTCCTGGCTCGCGCTGCTTGTACGTCGGGGAGTAGAGGTTGTTGGGGTTGAAGCCGCCATGCGGCAGCGCATCCTGGTAGTGGGGCGACAAGTTAGGCGTCATGCACCCGGGAGTGCCGGAGGGGCCGTCGTTGTAGAAGGCGGATGAAGACGTAGAGAACACTCCCGGAACGTACACCGGCACGTTCATACTATATGGGCTCGCGTTGGTGGCGGCGAGACACCCGGCCATTAAGTGTTGGTGCTGGCGCGCCGCCAGAGCCTTCTTCTCCTGCTCCGCCGCTCTCCGTCCTTTCCGCTCCGCCGTCGACATCCTTCGGCGCAGACAGTCTTGCTGCCATTGATCTTCGGTCCATCCTTCCGGCTTCTTCTTCGGAGCCGGCGCCTTCCGCGGCTTCGCGAACGGCGCTTTCGCCTCTTTCGTCGCATTGCCCAGCGGATTCTTGGCTGCTTTCTTGGCCATCTTTTTGGGGGCTGTCGGCGGCGCCATGGAATGGGGGAGAGGGTAGCGGCGGCGGGTGGACGGCGGGAGGGAGAAACAAATCGGCATGATAGGAGAAATGAATCGGCGGCGGGATATGTGTTGGGAGGCCAGAAATGCGCGGCGGGATAGGCGCGTTATGGCGGGAGGGCCTGTGGTGACCCAACATACCACTGCATGGTGTAGTATCCAAGTCTGATATAACACCAATGAAACACCGTTCCACTAGTATTATATCGCTCAGAGTGGTACAACAGAAACATATGCGGGTCCAAGGCATGTCTATAGAATTACAACATTGACTCTATTACATAAGATCAACACAACCTCCTACTTTACAATGAGGTAAATCTGCAGATAATTCCAGAAGAACGACTCGTAGTCTAATCCTATCACGAACTCTATTTGTAGAGTATTTAACTAGCTATAGAGGCTAAGAATAGATTCTAGCTAATTAGGAGCTAAGTTTAGGAA
The DNA here is from genome assembly GCF_022539505.1 of Lolium rigidum. Taxonomy (NCBI): domain Eukaryota; kingdom Viridiplantae; phylum Streptophyta; class Magnoliopsida; order Poales; family Poaceae; genus Lolium; species Lolium rigidum. The sequence continues at coordinate 155,564,185 of NC_061509.1, forward strand.
GCTAGTTCCCTTCTATGGCTAAACTATGTTTTCTCCTTGTTGGATGTGGTATCTGACTCCTCTGACAGGGTCCTGTCTCGTGAAGTAGTTGTTGACTCCTCGGCCTTCGAGTTGCACTGTAGATCCTCCTTCGATGCCTCCATATCTAAGCGGGGATTTAAGAGTGGGATGAGTACGAGCGTACTCAACAAGTTCATTATAGGAAAGAGGTGTTTAATGCACTAGCTACGGCATTAGACCAGTAAAGTTTAATACCAATGCAGGTTTTCATAATCATTTCTTCAAAAGGTTGCTTTTATTCGGAAGAACTATGTCCGTCAGCCTTCACCGGTTTACTAGAACTTCATGGAGCTCCTTTCCGGCCGCGTTCGCAGTTCCATATCCCGGAACAGGGAGTGACAGGTCACGGTTCTTTACACTCTGCAGAGGTGTGTTGCTTTACCCATAAGAGATATTAACCTTGGTGCCAACCGGGCGCGCAACCCGTCCACACTTCCTATGGTGTGAGGCCCGGTATAAGGTCATAGCCAATCATATTCCTCCGCTGCCTCATACACCCACCCGTTGTTGCAAACTCCGACCCTGGGTCCTCGTCGGTCCACTTACACCCCTTAGGGACGGACCCCGACCACGACAACGGTTCAGGTCTCTACCATGAACTCCTTCGCCGGCAGCTGCAACCCATCATAGACCGCAATTACCGTGGGGACTTTATCGGGACCCCCACCCTACCACTTGTCCTCTCTTGGATCAAGGGTACCACTTGTCCTCTCTTGGATCAAGGGTCTACGGTAAAGCGCATCCGTTGATGTACAAGAGGTGGAAATACAATTGACTATTCCGTCCCACTCCGCATCTTATGGTTAACACGGGTATTACGGCACAAGAATCACTCGGCGACATTTGTTGTTTAATCCTAGATGGATATAAACCCTTGCAATGGAACCTCCACCATATCAACACAATCCATGGTTCCATTGTCCACCACATAGTCATATTCATAGTTATGAAAATAGTGGTTTTGGTTTTTATGCAATAGTGATAATCATAGTACTTTGCAAGTAATTTGATAAAGATACTCAAATGACGTGAGCAAGTGATGAACTTGCCTTTCTTGACTGCAAGATTATGCAGGCAAGATCTTTGATACGCAATAACTCCAAATTCTGAAATAGCATCATCGTCCGGTAAGGACGATGTTTAAAAGATTGGCAAGGATGCAATAATGCATAAGTATGAGATGCAATCGCTCTAAGCGTTACCTAACCCCGATGATTTAGGATTAGTGAGTGGTAATGATTAGTTCAGGGTGTGTTGCACTTTTAGAGTGATTCACAAACAAGGTTCTTATTCAGGTGTAATTACTTGGTATCATAATCATGTGCTGCAATATATCATAGCAATAGCATTAATAGCACACAATATTAAGATTTGGTGTAATCCTAATCATGTAATGAATAGTGGTTAGTTTTAGCACTATATGTCATGGTTAATGATTGATGATTATATATACTTTAAAAGAATAACTTTTGAAGAACATGTTCTTGAATAAATAACAAGTATAATAATCAGGGTTGTGGAGTTCTATGGTTTACTATGGTTATAATTTGGTTCTCGAGTAAAGATTAGATGGATCACAACAATTTTGGATTCATTAGTAGCTAGGAATCATATGGTTTTAGTGAAGCACATCTGAGCAATTCATTATACATAGGTGTTATCAAGGTTGGTATATCTTGCTGATGATAGCTGGCTAGGGTTTATAGGTCCTATTAGGCAGGGTTGTTGATTACTCTATATCTACTTCAAAAGAACAACTTTTGAAGAACATATTACTTAAGTAGTAAGAAGTATTTCAGTTGAGGATTATGGGTTCTAGGTTTTGCTATTGGATCCACTAAGGAGGTAGATGGAACATATGAACATGACAAGTGGATATTCATTTAGCATTTGAATTTTTCTAAGAGAGCATGGATATGCAAAGTAAGTGAAACAATTTACTGTAATTTGAGTTTTGTGCAAGTGTAAGGATTTAAGTGTTGTTGGAGTTTTTATGACTTTAGGTGTGATTGTAAACTCCTAATATTATTCATATTAGAAAATAAAGGTATATTAACTATTTTAAGGTATACTAAATATTCATAAAATAGTAAAAGCCAGTACTAGAATATAATTTAGAGTTGGCTAACATTCATTATTTTATGAAACTTTTAAATGACTTTTATTAATTCAACATCAAAACTAAGTTTTATTTATTGAATCATGTTTAAATTATAATGAAGATAATTATTACAAAACTAAAGTTGAAATAATGTTTAATTACATGAGTAATGTTTCTAGTATTTTTTAGAAGTTAGAAAACAATTTGTATATATTGTTGAGTATTTTCTTTCTAATCTGTAATAAAAATAGGCATACATTTAATTACACTAACATGAGTATTGTACATGTTCTAATTCAATTGGCTTGTATATTTAGGGACACACGGATGAGTTTAGAGCTAGGCAAATTATGACACACATATGCACATAGACGGTCGGTCATACAACGTACGGTTCCAGTCTAGCACAGCCGATCCCCTCACGTCTCTCTCGTCGCTCCTCTCTTTCTCTTTTTTCTTTCACACGCACGCACAGACGTCCCACGCGCACAGGCCGTGCCGCTCCGGCCGTCGCAGCCCCGGCCAGCCGCTGGCCAACTCCGGCGCCGCCGCCCGCCACCGAGGCTTCGCCACCCTCTCCCCTTTCTACTCCTCCACTCTCCCTCGCCGCGACGCCCCTGTCGCCCGCGCTCGCGACCTCCGCGACGCTGTTGCTTCACCGCCTTCTCTCGGCCGCTACCGGCCGACTCCGACGCCGGCGAGGTGGGGTTTTTGCTCACCTCGACGGGATCTACAACCTCCCCCTGTTTGATTTGATTTTCATGGATCCTCACTGTCGCCCCCAATCTGGAACCCTAGCGGTCGCTGGTCGGTTTAGCCGTCGCCGGCTAACTCCAGCGCCGCCGCACCTCGGCTGACCTCTGGCACGTCCTCCTCCGCCAGCCTCCTGCTGCTGTGATGCTCTACAGCCCTGCATCGACCCCCTATGCCCCCTTTGATTTGTCATCACCGCTCACAACGATGGTCGATGTCGACCGCCCCTGGCACCTCCGGCCATCTCCGGTGCCGGCTCGAGCTTCTCGTCTATCTCGACTACCTCCTCGAGCCCTTGGTCGTCCTTGTTGGCAACCCCGACCACCCTTGCTACTTGCGCTATGCTACTGTGGCTGTGTACTGGTGGTGATATGGTGTTGGTTGCTGCGATGGCATTCTGGTGGTGGTGTGGTGATGTTGCTGGTGGTGGCATGGTGTTGTGATGCTGGTGATGGTGCCCTGCTACTGCTACTGCCCCCTCGACCTTGACGCCGGCGGGACGGTGCTGCGGACGCAACCCCGGCGTCGGCCTCTTCCTCTATTCGACTACACCACTGTGAGCTATTCCCCCTCTCTCTCTGTATTCTCTATGGCTATGAATTTGTTGACCAAGAACTGGAGTGTGCTTGGCCTGATTATTGCATATGCTTGGGAGTGATATTCATGGGCTATATGACTTGTAAATTTATCAGTCAAGTACTGATTCTAATGAGTTATACTATATGCTTAAGATGGGACCTGCAACTACTAGCTGCTGCATATACATGGTATTGTTAACTGAAGAAGTTCAGTTCTGCTATTATTAAATCCTTATTGAGCTCAATTATGCTGGAGAAGCAATTCATGGTTGGTACTTGTGTTGCTTGGCAATATCATGATACTGGTTGGCTGGGTGGCAAATAAATGATTGATTTGATTATGGCTTTTCTTGGAGATTTCTTGGTTGGCCTCGGAGCATTTCCTGGACCCCAAGCAATTCTCTGAAGCTTGTTAAATGTTAATCTAATTTATGTGTTGCTGAATAATTTACTTGATGTATGCTTGTGGCTAGTATGCTGATTCAAAATGGCTTGGCTATTGGATCAAGATGCTTCATTGATCCACTGATTATTACCATGTGTTATGTAACGAGATACTTTTATGTGCTAAGCAAAGTAGATACTTGATTATTCCTGGACATGATTTATTTGTTGGCTTACTCACAGGGACCTTGCTATCCTCTCTGTATGTGGTTAGGTTAAGAGCTCCTGGTTCTACCAGGGATCACTAGCTATAGCTAGGTGATCTAGCTCCCTTCTCTCATGCATATTTCTTTCTATCTATTGCTGATAAGAACAGATGTTGAGCTTGATATCTTGGGCCCGGCCTATGATGCAAAGGCTGAGGCACAATTTATTTGATCAGAACAGATACTGCTTGTGCCTTCAGTTCTCTGTGATGAATTTGAATAGCACTTCTATTCAAGACTGAGAGAAAACAATAATCCCTCCAATCCTCCTAGATAGAATCTGGTGGAAGGGTAGTTGGATTGGTTGTCTGTGTATTATTTCCTTTTTTTTTCCCCGATTGATGTGCTCATGCAAAGTGGGTGCTTGACCATTTCCAGGACATGGCTTACTTGTGGGCTTGATGTATTTGGATGGTATTGCAGTAGGTGATCTCTCTGATTGCCACTGTAGTGCTATCAAAACATGTGAAAGATGTAGAAAAATCT
>NC_061509.1:155568912-155593397 GCF_022539505.1 Lolium rigidum
TACATAACTCATATGCTTTATTACTACCGTTGACAAAATTGTTTCATGTTTTCAAAATAAAAGCTCTAGCACAAATATAGCAATCGATGCTTTCCTCTTTGAAGGACCATTCTCTTTACTTTAATGTTGAGTCAGTTCACCTATCTCTCTCCACCTCAAGAAGCAAACACTTGTGTGAACTGTGCATTGATTCTTACATACTTGCATATTGTACTTGTTATATTACTCTATGTTGACTATTATCCATGAGATATACATGTTACAAGTTGAAAGAAACCGCTGAAACTTAATCTTCCTTTGTGTTGCTTCAATACCTTTACTTTGATTTATTGCTTTATGAGTTAACTCTTATGCAAGACTTATTAATACTTGTCTTGAAGTACTATTCATGAAAAGTCTTTGCTATATGATTCACTTGTTTACTCATGTCATCACCATTGTTATGATCGCTGCATCCACTACATATGTTTACAAATAGTATGATCAAGGTTATGATGGCATATCACTTCGTAAATTATCTTTTGTTATCGTTTTACCCGCTCGGGACGAGCAGAACTAAGCTTGGGGATGCTTGATACGTCTCCGACGTATCGATAATTTCTTATGTTCTATGCCATATTATTGATGATACCTACATGTTTTATGCACACTTTATGTCATATTCGTGCATTTTCCGGAACTAACCTATTAACAAGATGCCGAAGTGCCGCTTCGTTTGTCTCGCTGTTTTTGGTTTCAGAAATCCTAGTAACGAAATATTCTCGGAATTGGACGAAATTAAAGCCCAGGGGCCTATTTTCTCACGAAGCTTCCGTAAGTCCGAAGGAGAGACGAAAAGGGGCCACGGAGGGGCCACACTATAGGGCGGCGCGGCCCCCTTGGCCGCGCGGCCCTGTGGTGTGGGGCCCCCGTGCCGCCTCTTGACCTACCCTTCCGCCTACAAATAGCCTCCGTGACGAAACCCCCAGTACCGAGAGCCACGATACGGAAAACCTTATTGAGACGCCGTCGCCGCCGATCCCATCTCGGGGGATCCAGGAGATCGCCTCCGGCACCCTGCCGGAGAGGGGAATCATCTCCCGGAGGACTCTACGCCGCCATGGTCGCCTCCGGTGTGATGTGTGAGTAGTCTACCCCCGGACTATGGGTCCATAGCGGTAGCTAGATGGTTGTCTTCTCCCCATTGTGCTATCATTGTTAGATCTTGTGAGCTGCCTAACATGATCAAGATCATCTATATGTAATTCTATATGTTGTGTTTGTCGGGATCCGATGGATAGAGAATACTATGTCATGTTAATTATCAAGTTATTATACATGTGTTGTTTATGATCTTGCATGCTCTCCGTTTCTAGTAGAGGCTCTGGCCAAGTTTTTACTTTTAACTCCAAGAGGGAGTACTTATGCTCGATAGTGGGTTCATGCCCGCATTGACACCGGGACAAGTGACGTAAAGTTCTAAGGTTGTGTTGTGTTGTTGCCACTAGGGATAAAACATTGATGCTATGTTCAAGGATGTAGTTATTGATTACATTACGCACCATACTTAATGCAATTGTCCGTTGCTTTGCAACTTAATACTCGGAGGGGGTTCGGATGATAACCCGAAGGTGGACTTTTTAGGCATAGATGCAGCTTGGATGGCGGTCTATGTACTTTGTCGTAATGCCCAATTAAATCTCACTATACTTATCATGTCATGTATGTGCATTGTTATGCCCTCTCTATTTGTCAATTGCCCGACTGTAATTTGTTCACCCAACATGCTTTTATCTTATGGGAGAGACACCTCTAGTGAACCGTGGACCCCGGTCCATTCTTTAATACTGAAATACAAATCTGCTCGCAATACTTGTTTTACTATTTTCTCTCGCAAACAATCATCTTCCACACAATACGGTTAATCCTTTGTTACAGCAAGCCGGTGAGATTGACAACCTCACTGTTTCGTTGGGGCAAAGTACTTTGGTTGTGTTGTGCAGGTTCCACGTTGGCGCCGGAATCTCCGGTGTTGCGCCGCACTACATCCCGCCGCCATCAACCTTCAACGTGCTTCTTGGCTCCTCCCGGTTCGATAAACCTTGGTTTCTTTCTCGAGGGAAAACTTGCTGCTGTGCGCATCATACCTTCCTCTTGGGGTTGCCCAACGAACGTGTGAAATACACGCCATCGAGTGCCTGTGAAGACGATGGTGCCGCCACCATCTTCCGAAAACCTCCTCAAGCACAAGGCCACGGGCCAGCTGGGTGGTACCCTTTTCAGTAAGCAGGTATATTTTCTTAATCCTCATACATGATTTGATTTTTGTCTGTTTATTGCCGACTTTGTCTAATGCTTACCAATAGTTCAGAAACACACACACACCTATTCTTACACTTACATCCAGCACTATATGCATCGTTGTCTCATAGATTCATTTTATATATCATCGCTGATGTCCGTTGCTCTTCAATTTTCATATGCGATCGAAACTCGCTAACCCTTCATTGGTCAAAAGGATTGCAACTGCCGTCGATGAGGCATCCGCAGAGGCTGCCACCAGTTACTCTGTCAGCCCCACCTTCCGGATGCTTATATAAGCTCAAGTCCAAGGACCAGCCGGGCCGTAACCATCCAAGGGTTCGGGTATATTTTCTTAAGCCACATATACATGCCATGATTTATGTCTGATATTATCACCGGCTCTGTCTAATGCTTTTTGGAATTCGGAAACACCAAATTAGCATGCTTATATTCATCATACACTAATTTTTCACTGTTCAGCTTGTAACATAGTGTTATGCACTCGCTTGTCAACATTTGCATTGCTCCGAACTATGCACTTTACACAACCTAATTCTTCCACTTACATTCAGCGCTACGCACCGGTAGTACCTCCCATGTTTCCTTCACCATCCCGATGCCGAGCTTGCGGGAATATGGCGGGCCCATGTACAAACCCCGCATATAACACCTCCTATGGCTCTATCTACCTTTCTAGTAGCTCCTTCACGAGTTACGGTATGTATTCTCGGTGGTTTAGCATGAATTGGCATATAGTAAAGTCTTGTTTTTAGTCTTCCTCGCTTCTTACATTTGTATCAATTTTCACATGCAGTATCGTACCTTGTGAACTTCGTCCTATGATTAACCAGTATGTGTCCGCATGAAGGGTCTTTCACTATGCATGGCAATGGCAAATTGATGAACACCTACACGGTCTATGAGGTGTATGTCTACAAGACGCAGGCCATCACATATTTGTATGGACATGATTGGAGAAAGTTTGCTTTTGACTACGGTCTGAAGAAGGGCGACGAGTTGAGGATCAGAAACTCAAACGGGCAGATATACGTAACTGCTTACAGAGTTGGAGACACTTCCAAATATATAATATGTAACTTTTTTCTACTCATATCTTTTGATAACTGTTCTGAGTAGTTGTTCTAAACCATTCCCTCTGTTCAAGCTTGCTGGGTTTAACATGATCAAAGCTGCGCGATCCCCCGATGGAACATGAGCGGATGTCACAAAGGGCAACCACACCAAGCACCGGCACCGGCTTCCCACTCTCCCGCATCAGCACCGGTTCCCGTACTCAGCTCCGTTTATCGCATCTACCCAGCAGTCCCCTACATCAGCATTGGTTCCCGTAGAGGCCCCATATACTACACCTGCCCAGCGAGCTCCCGCATCAGCGACCGGTTCCTCTAGCTGCACCGTTTATCGCACCTGCCCAACAGCCTCTCCGCATCAGCACCGGTTCCTCTAGAGGCACCGTCTATCGCACCTCGCCCAGCAGTCTCCCCGCATCAGCACCAGCTCGTGTACCAGCCCGGGCTCCCGCACCTCGCCCCAGCCTGCATCACCGAGGTCTCAGCTCATTGCCGTGGCCACCCGTGTGGTGACCAGGACGCATCCGAAGGCTATGTTCGTGAGTATATGACAGCGATAACTCGCTCTTATCTTGATGTCTTCTCTCGCTCAAAGTCTCACATGGTTCAGTGCATTGGTGCCATTGACTAATTTTTGGTGGTATCTCTTGCTTTGAATCAGAAATTGCCTAAAAGTATCGCCAAGGATCTCAATGCTGGCCGAAGGGGCAAGATTTCCCTCGTCATGGAGAGTGAAGGTCTCACCGTGGAGGGACGGTACTCCGTCGTCCCACGGATGGCCGCTTGGTCATTACTTCCGAGTGGAAAAAGTTCATTGACGGTGCCAAACTTCGCATTGGATCAAAGTTGAAGGTCAAGATCTTTCGATGCCGCCGTGACATGCTGGTCATAAAGTTCGCGGTTGTCTAGTTCTGTTGCCCCATGACCCCTTAGCAAATGCATTTGTAGTTATACTTATATAAGGTTATATTATCTGAACTGCTAATTAATTGTATGGGTGGTAAAACTCTGGCAATCTTTTGCTCTTAGCAAGTATGTATGTATGATCAGCTATTATGATAACTAATGTTTGTGTTCATCTTAATTTGCATTTCCGTTTTAGAAAAAAACTTAATTTCTATTTTGGCTGACCTGCTAGAGAACTATCGTATTGAACCCACAACATGAATCAAATAGATTCATTACACCGAGCCACATGTCTTGACCTTGCTATACACTACTTCCATTAATCGGTGCAAGAAGGCTTACCCGAGTCGCTCGAACCATGGCGATTCGAATCCACCTTATCTATCTAGAAATACAACCTTTGCGTAAAGAGGATTTGCAGTATGGGGAGGCCGACATTGGGGACCCATGAGCCGACGAGCGTCGTCAACGTTTTAAAGGTGGCAGGAGATCGAAAGAAAAATAAGCCAAAAATCGGTTGGTAAACAAATTCAAGAAAAGAAACATTTACCTTTCTGAGAGGATGACATGCGGGACCCATGAGGCAGCAGCATCCTCAACTATTTCAAGGCGGCAGGGATCAAAAGAAAAAAAGGAAATAGCCAGAAATTAATTAGGGTCAAAAATAAATCCATCAAAGGAAACTTTTATTGTTCATAGAGGATGACATGTGGGACCGACTTGCCGACCTGCGTCGTCATCGTTTCAAAGGGGGCAGGGATCAAAAGAAAAAGGCAAATAGCCAGTAAATTAGGGGAAAAAAATAAATCCAACAAAGGAAACTTTTATTGTTCATAGAGGATGACATGCGGGACCCATGAGCCAGCAGCCTTCCTCAACGTTTCAAAGTCGACATGAGATTGAAAGAAAAAGGCAAGTGACATAATATCGTGAGCCAAAAATAATCCAAGAAAGAAACTTTATTGTACATAGAGGATGACATGCGGGTCCCATTTTATAGCAGCGGTCTCAACGCTTCCAAAGCGGCACAGACCGAAAGAAAAATGAAGTAGCCGTAAATCAGGGTGTGAAAAAAATCCAAGAAAAGAAAGATTTCAATTGGGCTGTATCTGGACATCTGGGCCTTCGAACTATCCCGCTGGGCCTTTTGACTCGTACAATTTCAGCCCACTCCAAAACAGGAAAGGTCGAATTTTTCTAAAAAAAAACAGGAAAGTCCTATGCTTCGCAAAAACAAAAAACAAGGAGATTCAACATATAAGTTTGTTTATGTAGATATAAAGATTTAATTTATCCGTTTGCAATAGCTCAGAGCGAAATACAACGTTTATTGTCTGCAAAATAAAATATCACATGTTTCTTGTACGGGAGGTCTGACATCGGGGACCCATGAGCCAGCAGACGTCGTCAACGTTTCAAAGGCGGCAGGGGATCGAAAATAAAAAAAAAGCCAAAAATCAGTTGGTAAAAAAATACAAGAAAAGAAAACATTTATCGTTCTGAGAGGATGACATGCGGGACCCATGAGGCAGCAACATCCTCAACGTTTCAAAGTCGGCATGAGATCGAAAGAAAAAGCCAAGTGACATAATATCGGAGCCAAAAATAATCCAAGAAAAGAAACTTTATTGTACATAGAGGATGACATGCGGGTCCCATTTTGTAGCAGCGGTCTCAACGTTTCCAAGGCGGCACAGGACCAAAAGAAAAATGAGGCAGCAGCATTCTCAACAATTCCAAGGCGGCAGGGGATCAAAAGAAAAAAAAATGAAATAGCCAAAAATTAATTAGGGGTCAAAAATAAATCCACCGAAGGAAAATTTTATTGTTCATAGAGGATGACATGTGGGACCGACCTGCCAACAGCGTCCTCATCGTTTCAAAGGGGGCAGGGGATCAAAAGAAAAAGGCAAATAGCCAGAAATTAGGGGTCAAAAATAACTCCAATAAAGGAAACTTTTATTGTTCGTAGAGGATGACATGCGGGACCCATGAGCCAGCAGCTTACTCAACGTTTCAAAGGTGGCATGAGATCGAAAGAAAAAGGCAAGTGACCAAATATCAGGAGCCAAAAATAATCCAAGATTTATTGTACATAGAGGATGACATGTGGGTCCCATTTTGCAGCGAGCGGTCTCAATGTTTGTAATGCGGCTTGAGATCAAAAGAAAAAGAAAGTAGCTAGTAATTAGGGGGTGAAAAAAATCCAAGAAAAGAAAGTTGATGGACATAGAGGATGACATGCGGGTCCCTTGAGCCAAAAGCTTACTCAACGTTTCAAAGGGGGCAGGGGATCAAAAGAAAAAGGCAAGCCAAAAATCAGAGGGTGAAAAAAAATCCAACAAAGGAAACTTTTATAGCACATAGAGGATGACATGCGGGTCCCATGAGCCGACAGGGTCTCTCAACGTTTCAAACGTGGCATGAGATCGAAAGAAAAAGGCAAGTGAAAAAATATCAGAGCCAAAAATAATTCAAGAAAAGAAAGTTTTATAGTACATAGAGGATGACATGCGGGTCCCATTTAGCAGCAGCGGTATCACCGTTTGAGAGGCGGCAGGGGATCGAAAGAAAAAGGCAAGTGAAAAAATATGAGCAGCCAAAAATAATTCAAGAAAAGAAAGTTTTATAGTACATAGAGGATGACATGCGGGTCCGATTGAGCAAGCAGCGGTATCACCGTTTGAGAGGCGGCAGGGGATCAAAAGAAAAAAGAAATTGCCAAAAATCGGAGGGTGAAAAAAAACCAAGAAAATGAACTTTTATAGTACATAGAGGATGACATGCGGGTCCCATGAGCCTGCAGGTTCCTCAACGTTTCAAACGTGGCATGAGATCGAAAGAAAAAGGTAAGTGACCAAATATGAGGTGCCAAAAATAATTCAAGAAAAGAAAGTTTTATAGTCCATAGAGGATGGCATGCGGGTCCCAGTTAGCAGCAGCGGTATCACCGTTTGAGAGGCGGCAGGGGATCGAAAGAAAAAGGCAAGTGACCAAATTTGAGGTGCCAAAAAAACTCCAAGAAAAGAAAGTTTTATAGTACATAGAGGATGACATGCGGGTCCCATTTAGCAGACAGCGGTATCACCGTTTGAGAGGCGGCAGGGGATCGAAAGAAAAAGGTAAGTGACCAAATATGAGGTGCCAAAAATAATTCAAGAAAAGAAAGTTTTATAGTGCATAGAGGATGACATGCGGGTCCCAAGCTAAGCAGCAGCGGTATCACCGTTTGAGAGGCGGCAGGGGATCGAAAGAAAAAGGCAAGTGACCAAATTTGAGGTGCCAAAAAAACTCCAAGAAAAGAAAGTTGATTGCACATAGAGGATGACATGCGGGTCCCATTTAGCAGACAGCGGTCTCAACGTTTCCAAGGCGGCAAGGGATCAAAAGAAAAAGGAAGTAGCCGTAAATCAGGGGGTCAAAAAAATCCAAGAATAGAAAGAATTTTGGTTCATAGAGGATGACATGCGGGACCCATGATCCCGCATCGTAAACGGCTCGATCGGAGAACGTTGAACGAGATGGCGCGATCGAGAAAAAAACAATGCCGTAGAGGCTGCCATCCGGGCCCTACATCCCTCGGCGGTGCGGATTTGCGTTGACTCGGCCGGCGAACCCGAGAATTCGCGATGCACCACGTCCCGGCCACCATACGCGACGTTTTGGCCGCTTTCGTCGGGCTAGGTGGCCTCAAAAACGAGAAAAAAAAGTTTTGACATGCACCACGGAGGGACCAAAATCGTCGGCCATGGTACACCAGCAACCACGGCGCGACTTCAACTTCGTCGGCCATGGCAACTTTTCTTGTAGTGAAACCAACAATTACAAAAGCTTGTAAAGTAAAACTTGGGATGGGCTTATTAAGCATAAAGTAAAAAATGTGGTGGTGCCTTGCTCTTGTAGAGCTTTGCACTTAGCAAGAATATTAGCTTGCAACAATATAACTTGCAATGGTGTTAGCTTGCAAGAGTATAGCTTGCAACAATATAACTTGCAATGGTGTTAGCTTGCAAGAGTATAGCTTGCAACAATATAACTTGCAATGGTGTTAGCTTGCAAGGGTATAGCTTGCAACAATATAACTGGCAATGGTGTTAGCTTGCAAGAGTATAGCTTGCCTTGGTTGTTGAGGTGGTCAAAGTGCTCTTCTTCTTCTGGGTAGAATCCTTCCTCTTCCTGGTATTCTCCGGTACTAGCGTCTATATACGAATACGAGGATACAATCACCAAGAAATTCATTGGCTATTCTAAACATCACATGTATTCACACAAACTATTCTATTCACACAATTAATTACAATTTGGTGCCTTGGTGGTCTTGCTTGAGGAAAAATAATTTCCTCTCATTTCATATGTAAATGTTAGTTTCCATATAGTTCTTGAGGAGTAATTTCCTCTCATTGAATCTTCTTTAAGATTTAATTTCTCAAACAATCACTCATGAATTCAGGTTGTCCTAAGTCAACCATTCATCATCATCATTTGAGAAAATGATTTAAATGAAGCAGAGATACCTCATACTATTTAACATTTCTACAAATGATTTAAAATCTCCAAATATTTCATATGAGAGCTTTTGACCAGGGGTCCAAACTTCATATGAAAGTACTTGGGACAAGATTTAAATTAAGTGAAACACCTCATATAATTTGCACAAATTAAACTAGCATCACACATTACTATTAAGTAGGTAGATATGTTGTTTTCTTATTTAAGAAAAGTAATTTCCTCTCATATTAATTAAGGTGTTACTTTTAATTGCTTAGAGAAATAATTTCCTCTCATTATCTTATTAAGATTTAGTTTCTCTCATGAATAATATGTGACCTAGGTTGACCAAAGTCATCCTCTTCACACTTATCATTTAAGAAAAATGATTTAAATGAGGTGAGCACCTCATACAATTTAATCCTAACATGGTAAAGATTTAGTATCATCAAAATTCATATGAGACCTATATGACCAGAGTCTCTACATCAATTTGAATTGTTTGTGACAAGATTTAAATGAGAGAAACACTCCCATATGATTTATTAATAGTTTTGGACAATATCTTTGACTAGAAATAGCCATATAGTCCTTTTATTAAACTAGGCCATGATCATTCAAAGTAACCATACCATATTTTTGCATAAACAATTAGTGTAAGTGAGATGTGAATTATAGCAACTGGATTTACTTCAAAATTCAAAGTGGTTGATTTTTAAGATTTATTTGAATACTGAAAAGTCTCTGACTTGTTATTTTTGTCACATTATTTCTACAAAATATGTTGAAGTGGGACCAGTGGGTTTTTGTAGATCTTTTCAGTAGCTTTCCAACCATATAAAGTTTGCTAAATTTTGCCAAGCCAAACAGATTCTATTGAATTTCAAACACAGGGCCAGTATTGAGTTTAAACAAAATCTGGAAATTCGAATTTAAATAAAATGGGCTGCGCGGGAAACGCTAATGGGCCAGATTCAAAATTTTAACGGCCTGCCCAGCCCACCACGGTCCACAGACGTGTGGGCTGCCTGACAGCGCGGGACCCGCCTGTCAGCGGCTCACTAACGCCGAATCGGTACGGGGGAGGGACGGCCGTTGGATTACAACGTGATCGTGCGGCGCACGATCGTCGTCTCCTCCGACGAGAGGGCTTACTGGCGCGGGGAGGCACGGGGGTCGACGGCGAGCAGGGACTCCGGCGAGGGGTAGCAATGGTGCGAGGCGACGTTGTCGAGGACAAGGAAGAAGCCTGTAGCAGTGGCGTTTCCTGGGGCAGCCTCCTTCTCCGGCGAGCTTCGGCGACGGAGAGCGGCGGTGAGGTAGCAATTGGGCGGCTCTGGTGGGCAATGCAGCGAGGCGAGGTGGCTAGGCTACTCAGGGAGGAGAGGGGAGTCGAGAGGCGTGCTCAATTTGAAGGGAGGGGTGCTCCTTATATAGTGGCGCGAGGTGCTGCGGGTGCCCGTGGTGGTCGTCGACGTCAACGGCGCTCCAGGGCGCGAAGGGGCAAGGAAAGGAGCGCGGGAGGTAGGCGACGGCTAGGCGGTCCAGTGAGCGTCAACGGCGCGGTAGGGTAGGGTGTACGTTGGTCGCGCGCGCGCGTGTACTGACGCGGCCGTGGCGGGCGGAATCGTCCTCTCCGGCGACGGCGGGTACAGGCAGGTGACGCGAGCGTGTCCGGCGCGCTCCACGTGGCGTGGCGGGTACCATGGCGAGCGGAGGCGGTCGGGGTTGCCGTGGTACGGCGGGGTGACGCGTGACCAGTGGCGTCCGTTCGTGTACGGGCGCGACGTCATCGGCATGGCTGGGCCGTCCTTGGGCGCGCGCGTTCCGGCGACTGTCGACCACCGTTCGACCAACAGCTCACACCGGCGTGTTCAGGGAAGCAAAGAGAGCATATTTGGCAAGGTGGTCGAGGCCACGGTGGAGAGAATCGAGGGGAGGGAGATGCTCATGGCCATGGCCGGCATGGTGGTGGCTTGGCATGCATGGCTCTCCATCTAGGCTTGCTATTTGGTGTGATAGATGTAGGAGGGATTAGGGAACAAGGTGAAGTAGTTTGGGGCAGTAGGATTAGGCCAAAACTATTCACAATAGAGTTTTTGGTTTGTTCCATATTTGTAAAAAGCAAATTTTTCCCAAATTCAAATGGGTTCAAAAGGTTGCAAGATTTGGAAAAGTGGTATTTGGTTGAGTTGTAAATGACCAGAGAGAATGAGAGGTGGTGGTGGAAGTGTCCAATTCAAAGAATTTCGAAATTTACTAAGTGTGAGATTGTTCCACCTCACAAAAAGTCTCAACTTTACATGAGCATAGTTTGTGATCCAAAATGAATTTGGCATGATGGTATTTACAAAAGTTGTTCATCTTGATGTCCTCTTGGATGACATGCAAAGAGTTGAGAAAGTTTAGTTTGAAAAAATTGAATTGCAAGGGCTCAAAGTAGTGATCAGATTATAAAAGACAGATTTGACCATTATTGTATGTGAGCCAATTTTGAGTTTGAATTTGAATTTGATTTGATTTGTGTTTCTTTGATTCAAAAAGTGGTAATAATTGTTAAGTATCATAATACAACTAATGGTTAAGACCAAAATAATCTAGGTCAAAGATTTAGAAAAATGGCATAAACCATATGTAAGGGTTTTGTGATTTTCTAACTTTTATTCTTTTATTTTTCTTTGCTTCACTTTGACAAGAGTGAGGTTTATTTCGTGTTAGAAAGAGTTGGGTGAAAGGTTCAAACCATTTTAGGACAATGGGGGTGGCTAGGTCAAGATTTGATAATTTGGCTAAGTGCCACATATGCCTCTATGCATATGTTGGATTTTATTTTAATTCTCACTTAAATTGGTTGGTAAGTACCTGGTTGAGTGTGTTGAGGTATTTCCAATCATCTACACAAGGTAAGCAAACAAAGTTTTAGTTTTTACACAAAGTAGCCATGGGCTTGCATATGCCCCTTTTTCTTATTTAAGATCACCTCTTCTTATTTTGGTTTTTCAAAGATTTGTGACAAGAGAGATGAGGTCTAGGGTTTAGTGGGGTTCACAATGGTTCAGCACCATTTAGCAAAAATAATAAAGGTAGGGTTCAAGATTTACCTATTAGGGCTATATGCCCACATGTGTCTTTTCTTTTATTTTTGGTTTCTCAAAATAGATCCAAAAGATTTTTGAGAAGGGTAGGATTTAAGGTTTTTCTTATTTGATTTCTTTCTCTTTGATTTTATTTGGTTGGTGATCTTCACTTGATTACTTTAGGGTTTTAGGGTTTAGCACATAAGCATAATAACACTCATCATGGCAAAACACAAGGATTAGGTATGAACACTATGCATAACACTCTAAGTAAGAAAAGTTTTTGTTGGTTCTTATTTTTGGAAAAAAGGAAATTCATTTTCTCTTTGTTTTCAAATTTGGGGTGTTACACGTCCCCAGAAACATGGTTACCGCTCAACAAGCAACTTATTAAGAAATAAGACACATAAGTACATATTCTTCACCACAATAGTTTTTAAGGCTATTTTCCCATGAGCTATATATTGCAAAGACAAAGGAATAGAATTTTTAAAGGTAGCACTCAAGTAATTTACTTTGGAATGGCAGAGAAATACCATGTGGTAGGTAGGTATGGTGGACACAAATGGCATGGTTATTGGCTCAAGGATTTGGATGCACGAGAAGAATTCCTCTCAATACAAGGCTAGGCTAGCAAGGTTGTTTGAAGCAAACTCAAGTATAAAACGGTGCAGCAAAGATCACATATGAACATATTGTAAGCATTATAAGACTTTACATTGTCTCCTTGTTGTTCAAACACCTTAACCAGAAAATATCTACACTCTAGAGATCAATGATGCAAACCAAATTTTAACAAGCTCTATGTAGTTCTTCATTAATAGGTGCAAAGTACTTGATGCAAGAGCTTAAACATGATCTATATGAGCACAACAATTGCCAAGTATCAAATTATTCAAGACATTATACCATTTACCACATGCGGCATTTTCCGTTTCCAACCATATAACAATGAATGAAGTAGTTCAACTTTCGCAATGAACATTAAGAATAAAGCCAAGAACATATGTGTTCATACGAAATAGCGGAGCGTGTCTCTCTCCCAAACAAAGAATGCTAGGATCCGATTTTATTCAAACAAAAACAAAAACAAAAACAAACAGACGCTCCAAGTAAAGCACATAAGATGTGACAGAATAAAAATATAGTTTCACTAGAGGTGACATGATAAGTTGTCGATGAAGAAGGGATGCCTTGGGCATCCCCAAGCTTAGATGCTTGAGTCTTCTTAAAATATGCAGGGATAAACCACGGGGTCATCCCCAAGCTTAGACTTTTCACTCTTCTTGATCATATTGTATCATCCTCCTCTCTTGACCCTTGAAAACATCCTCCATACCAAACTCAAAACAATCCATTAGAGGGTCAGTGCATAATTCATATATTCAGAGGTGACATAATCATTCTTAACACTTCTGGACATTGCACAAAGCTACTGAAAGTTAATGGAACAAAGAAATCCATCAAGCATAGCAAAATAGGCAATGCGAAATAAAAGGCAGAATCTGTCAAAACAGAACAGTCCGTAAAGACGATTTTTTTAGAGGCACCAGACTTTCTCAGATGAAAATGCCCAAATTGAATGAAAGTTGCGTACATATCTGAGGATCACGCTCGTAAATTGGCAGATTTTTATAAATTTTCTACAGCAGGGGCGGCTCAATTTCGTGACAGCAAGAAATCTGTTCCTGCGCAGTAATCCAAATCTAGTATTGACTTTACTATCAAAGACTTTACTTGGCACAACAATGCAATAAAATAAAGATAAGGAGAGGTTGCTACAGTAGTATAAACTTCCAAGACTCAAATATAAAACAAAAGTGCAGAAGTAAAATAATGGGTTGTCTCCCATAAGCGCTTTTTTTAACGCCTTTCAGCTAGGCGCAGAAAGTGTGAATCAAGTATTATCAAGAGACGAAGCATCAACATCATAATATGTTCTAATAATAGAATCATAAGGTAACTTCATTCTCTTTCTAGGGAAGTGTTCCATACCTTTCTTAAGAGGAAATTGATATTTAATATTACCTTCCTTCAGATAAATGGTAGCACCAACAGTTCGAAGAAAAGGTCTTCCCAATATAATGGGACCAGATGCATTGCATTCAATATCCAAGACAACAAAATCAACGGGGACAAGGTTATTGTTAACCATAATGCGAACATTATCAATCCTCCCCAAAGGTTTCTTTATAGCATGATCAGCAAGATTAACATCCAAATAACAATTTTTCAATGGTGGCAAGTCAAGCATATCATAGATTTTCTTAGGCATAACGTAAATACTTGCACCAAGATCACATAAAGCATTACAATCAAAATCATTGACCCTCATCTTAATGATGGGCTCCCAACCATCTTCTAACTTCCTAGGGATAGAAGTTTCAAGTTTTAGTTTCTCCTCTCTAGCTTTTATGAGAGCATTTGTAATATGTTTTGTAAAGGCCAAATTTATAGCACTAGCATTGGGACTTTTAGCAAGTTTTTGTAAGAACTTTATAACTTCAGAGATGTGACAATCATCAAAATCTAAACCATTATGATCTACAGCAATGGGATCATTGTCCCCAATATTTTGAAAAATTTCAGCAGTTTTATCGCAAATAGTTTCAGCAGTTTTAGCAGTTTCAGGAAATTTTGCACGCTTTGCACTAGGAGTACAAACACTGCTAACACCAATTATTTTACCATTGATAGTAGGGGGTGTAGCAACATGTGAAGCATTATCATTACTAGTGGTGGTAATAGTCCAAATTTTAGCTACATTATTCTCTTTAGCAAGTTTTTCGTTTTCTTCTCTTTCCCACCTAGCATGCAATTCAGCCATCAATCTAATATTCTCATTAATTCGAACTTGGATGGAATTTGCTGTAGTAACAATTTTATTATCAATATCCTTATTAGGCATAAATTTCAATTTTAAAATATCAACATCACAGGCAAGTCTATCAACCTTGGAAGCAAGAATATCAATTTTATCAAGCTTTTCCTCAACAGATTTGTTAAAAGCAGTTTGTGTACTAATAAATTCTTTAAGCATGGCTTCAAGACCAGGGGGTACACTCCTATTATTGTTGTAAGAATTCCCATAAGAATTACCATAATTATTACCATTAGCAGAAGGATATGGCCTATAGTTGTTACCAGAATTATTCCTATAAGCATTGTTGTTGAAATTATTACTTTCAATGAAGTTCACATCAACATGTTCTTCTTGGGCAACCAATGTAGCTAAAGGAACATTATTAGGATCAACATTAGATCTACCATTCACAAGCATAGACAAAATAGCATCAATCTTATCACTCAAGGAGGAGGTTTCTTCAACAGAATTTACCTTCTTACCTTGTGGAGCTCTTTCCGTGTGCCATTCAGAGTAATTTATCATCATATCATCAAGAACCTTTGTTGCCGCCCCCAAAGTGATGGACATAAAGGTACCTCCAGCAGCTGAATCCAATAGGTTCCGCGAAGAAAAATTCAATCCTGCATAGAAGGTTTGGATGATCATCCAAGTAGTTAGTCCATGGGTAGGGCAATTCTTTACCAAAGATTTCATTCTCTCCCATGCTTGAGCAACATGTTCATTATCTAATTGCTTAAAATTCATTATGCTACTTCTCACAGATATAATTTTAGCGGGAGGATAATATCTACCAATAAAAGCATCCTTAGATTTAGTCCATGAATCAATACTATTTCTAGGCAGAGATAGCAACCAATCTTTAGCTCTTCCTCTTAAGGAGAAAGGAAACAATTTTAATTTTATAATATCACCATCTACATCCTTATACTTTTGCATTTCACATAGTTCAACAAAATTGTTAAGATGGGCAGGAGCATCATCAGAACTAACACCAGAAAATTGCTCTCTCATAACAAGATTTAGTAAAGCAGGTTTAATTTCAAAGAATTCTGCTGTAGAAGCAGGTGGAGCAATAGGTGTGCATAAGAAATCATTATTATTTGTGCTAGTGAAGTCACACAACTTAGTATTCTCAACAGTACCCATTTTAGCAGTAGTAAATAAAGCAAACTAAATAAAGTAAATGCAAGTAACTAATTTTTTGTGTTTTTAATATGGAGAACAAGACAGTAAAATAAAGTAAAACTAGCAACTAATTTTTGTGTGTTTTTGATATAAGAGCAAACAAAGCAGTAAATAAAGTAAAGTAAAGCAAAGCAAGACAAAAACAAAGTAAAGAGATTGGATGTGGGAGACTCCCCTTGCAGCGTGTCTTGATCTTCCCGGCAAAGGCGCCAGAAAACAGTCTTGATGGCGCGTAGTCGACACGTCCGTTGGGAACCCCAAGAGGAAGGTGTGATGCGCACAACAGTAAGTTTTCCCTCAGTAAGAAACCAAGGTTATCGAACCAGTAGGAGTCAAGGAACACGTGAAGGTTGTTGGTGGCGGAGTGTAGTGCGGCGCAACACCAGGGATTCCGGCGCCAACGTGGAACCTCGCACAACACAATCAAAGTACTTTGCCCCAACGTAACGAGTGAGGTTGTCAATCTCACCGGCTTGCCGTAAACAAAGGATTAGATGTATAGTGTGGATGATGATGTTTGTTTGCGAAGAACAAGAAAGAACAATTGCAATAGATTGTATTTCAGATGTAAAGAATTGGACCGGGGTCCACAGCTCACTAGTGGTGTCTCTCCCATAAGATAAACAGCATGTTGGGTGAACAAATTACAGCTTGGGCAATTGACAAATAAAGAAGGCATAACAATGCACATACATATATCATGATGAGTACTATGAAATTTAATCGGGGCATTA
Organism: Lolium rigidum; assembly: GCF_022539505.1. Lineage (NCBI taxonomy): Eukaryota > Viridiplantae > Streptophyta > Magnoliopsida > Poales > Poaceae > Lolium > Lolium rigidum. Next base: position 155,585,543 of record NC_061509.1, read on the forward strand.
CGACAAAGTACATAGACCGCTATCCAAGCATGCATCTATGCCTAAAAAGTCCACCTTCGGATTATCATCCGAACCCCTCCAGTATTAAGTTGCAAACAACAGTACAATTGCATTAAGTATGGTGCGTAATGTAATCGACACAAATATCCTTAGACAAAGCATCGATGTTTTATCCCTAGTGGCAACAAAGACATCCACAACCTTAGAACTTTCTCGTCACCGTCCCGCATTCAATGGAGGCATGAACCCACTATCGAGTATAAATACTCCCTCTTGGAGTCACAAGTATCAACTTGGCTAGAGCCTCTACTAGCAACGGAGAGCATGCAAGAACATAAATAACATATATGATAGATTGATAATCAACTTGACATAGTATTCAATATTCATCGGATCCCAACAAACACAACATGTAGGATTACAAATAGATGATCTTGATCATGATAGGCAGCTCACAAGATCTAACATGATAGCACAATGAGGAGAAGACAGCCATCTAGCTACCGCTATGGACCCATAGTCGAGGGGTGAACTACTCACGCATCGATCCGGAGGCGATCATGGCGATGAAGAGACCTCCGGGAGATGATTCCCCTCTCCGGCAGGTGCCGGAGGCAATCTCCTGAATCCCCCGAGATGGGATAGGCGGCGGCGGCGTCTCTGGAAGGTTTTCCGTATCGTGGCTCTCGGTACTGGGGTATTCGCGACGAAGGCTTTAAGTAGGCGGAAGGGCGGAGTCGGAGGAGTCACGGGGGCCCCACACGCTAGGGCCGCGCGGGCCCACTCTAGGCCGCGCCGCCCTAGTGTGGCGGCGCCCCGTGGCCCCACTTCGTATCTCCCTCGGTCTTCTGGAAGCTTCGTAGAAAAATAGGCCCCTGGGCGTTGATTTCGTCCAATTCCGAGAATATTTCCTTACTAGGATTTCTGAAACCAAAAACAGCAGAAACAAAGAATCGGCTCTTCGGCATCTCGTCAATAGGTTAGTGCCGGAAAATGCATAATAATTACATATAATGTGTATAAAACATGTGAGTATCATCATAAAAGTAGCATGGAACATAAGAAATTATAGATACGTTTGAGACGTATCATGGCGGTCAAAAGGTTCTTTCGATATTTAGTTGATACCCCACACTTCGGACTATGGTAGCCAAGGGACACGGACTTTGCTTTGGTTGGCTTCACCGACTCCGATTGGGCGGGCGACAAGGTTGATAGGAAGTCTACATCCGGAGCTTGTCACTTTCTTGGAAGATCCTTGGTGTGTTGGTCCTCGAAGAAGCAAAATTGTGTCTCCGTCTCCACCGCGGAAGTCGAGTATATTGCCGCGGCGAGTAATTGTGCTCAAATCTTGTGGATGAGGCAAACCTTGCGGGATTATGGACTCGAGTATAGCAAGGTGCCTCTTTTGTGTGACAATGAGAGCGCAATCAAGATCGCCTACAATCCGGTTCATCATGGCAAGACGAAGCACATTGAGATACGGAACCACTTCATCCGGGATCACATTGCTCGCGGAGATATTGTACTATCCTACACTGGCACCAAGGAGCAATTGGCGGACATCTTCACAAAGCCCTTGGATGAGAAGCGTTTCATTGAGTTGAGGCATGAGCTAAATATCATTGATCCATCGAACTTTGCTTGACCGTCGTGCGCACATACCACTCCTAACCTTTATATCTAGTTGAAAGGCACGCATGAACATAGGGGGGGTGCGATTTAAATCTATTGAGCTATCCCTCCCCCCATAATGCATAAAGAAATCCAAAACATATGCTATTTGTCAATTGAGTGACTTATGAGCTTCATGTTGAGTTGTAGTCCGTGAGTCCTAGATACATCTACGCGACCTCACACTACTACACTCTTACACGGTGGCTTCGGCCACCAACCTCCTCTTTGAGGGGTTTTTCGGTTCTTTGTGTTTCTTTGTGACCTTCTTTTTGTCCTTCTTCTTCTTTCTTTTTCTTCGTGTTTTTGGAGAACCTCATTCAAGCTTGTTTTCCTTTTTGGTTTTTGCAAGCTTGGTTGTATGTTCTTTTTCTCCATCCTTCTAGTTTCTTTATCCTCCTTTTTGGTGTTCCGATGCCAAAGGGGGAGAAGTTCCTATGTGGATGGGGATCTTTGTTGTTTGTAGCCTTTTGGTTCTAGTTGCTTATCTTTTCGTGTGGCTACATCAACAACCCTTTGGAGGCATCTTATGGTGAGTTTGGGTATTCTCAAGGCTATGGTATGATAACTTCACCCAAATCTCCTTGCATGATCTTATGTTGCCTCCATATTGTGCATATGCTACTTGAACATGTCATTTATCCATGTTGCATATGTGCTTGGTTTGTAGAAACTAGGGGGAGTGATGTCTCTAGAACATGTGTATTTGTATTCAAATACATATTCATGATATGCACATGTGTAGGGGGAGCTCCATCGAGTTTTTGAAAATCTAAGTATCTCATCATAATATCATATGTTATTGTAAAGTCTTGTGTTGTCATCAAACACCAAAAAGGGGGAGATTGTAAGAGCAAAGTTTAAACCCCAAGTTTTGTGTGTTTGATGACAACACTTGAGTAATCTCACCGTGTGCCGTGAGTATCATTGTTAGATTTGCAAGTGCACGGTGACCTTGCTCGGACACGTCAAGATCGGAAGACTGAAGCGTAGTTGATAGGTTTTCCGGTTTTGTGTGTGTATCGCGAGGTGACATGGCTGGAGAGAAAAAGGGGAGAAAACCAGTTTTAGCCAGGCCGGTACTACCGGTACCTGTAGCGGTAGTACCGCTACCTCTATAGGTACCGCCCCACGGTACCGCTCTGAGTTCTGCGCTGAAATTGTCCCACAGTACGATTTGCGGTACCTCTGCGGTACCAGGAGCGGTAGTACCGCTCACGAGCGGTAGTACCGCCCTTGGTACCGGTCAGGTACCGTAAACTAGTTACGGCAGTACCGCTCTGGTACCGCTCCGGTACCGCTTCGAGTCCAGTAAGGTTTGGACCCTGTTACAGTACCTCGAGCGGTAGTACCGCTCTGCGTCCACGTGGACCAGATCTGGGGGAATTCAAACTCAGAGCGGTAGTACCGCTTGCCCAAAGCGGTAGTACCGCTTAGGCGAAAACTGGGCATAACGGTTGGATTTGGAGGAGCCTATTTAAGGGCTCCTTCTTCCCCAACACGATTTTATCTCTCCTCTCTCTCTCTCTCCTCCATTGTTGCTGAGCTTAATCCTTGAGGATCTCCCCAACCATCCAACCAATCTTGCCCAAATTTTGAGGAGTGGTGGAGGAGACCCCGATCTATAGTTCTACCAAGAGAGATTTCACCAATACTTGCTATTCCTTAGTGGATCTTGGTGTTAGGGTTCCTATTGTGGGACATTGGAGGAAGTGCATCCATGGAGGCTAGCTTGGTGTTGTACTAGCTCCATGGGTTGTTGGGAGCCTCCTTGTGGTGTGGAGCTCGCCCCAACCTTGTGAAGGAATCACCGCCTCGACCGGTGCCTTAGTGGAGAAGGGGAGCACCTTCGTGGAGCTCTCTCGAGGAAGAAGGTGAGGCCTTCCTTCGTGGTGTGGCCGTCTAGTCTCTTGTGTGAGACTAGCACCTCCTCAACACAGACGTACTTCCTATTGTGGAAGGAACTGCGGGAAACAAACCTCGCCTCGTCTCCGCGCCCCCGGTTGTCCCGCTCCTTACTCTCACTATCTTGTTGATTCCTTTGCTTGTTGCACTTGTCCTAGGATCATTGTAGGATCACCGCTATTTATAAAGTTATCACCTTTACCTTCCGTTGCACTAAAAATTGAAAAAGACTAATACTTGCCGTAGCGCCGTTCACCCACCCTCTTGTTCGCTACGATCCATTCACGCGGGGCGAACTCGAAGGATCCGCAGCGAACCGAATCCCGCGAGCTTGAAGGCGTTGGTGATGCCAACACGAACATTGCTGATGTGACTGGAGTGGCCGATGATGTGCCTTGTGCCGACAGTCTTCCCATAGACGGCGCCAATTGACGAGGGTGCTCCCCGGCAGTGCCCACCTTTAGGGGCTTAGGGTTGACGGAATCCTGCAGGCTGACACAATACATCGGATACCAAACAGACAGGGAGAGAGATTTACCTAGGTTCGGGGCCCTCGATGAGCTAAAACCCTTACTTCCTGCTTGTGTGATCTTGATTATCGAATATATCAGGTTACAATGGGGTAGCCGAAGGCTATGGTTGTGATCTCGTCGAGAGGCTAAGATTCTAAGGACCTAGCTCTAGACTTGCGGTGAATCTATCTGTTGTAGTTGTGTCCTCCGGTAGACCCTCTCCTGACCCTTATATTGTAGGCGAAGTCCCGAGAGTTATGTCCGGATTCGGCTAGGTTACAAAGAGATCTATTCTAGTCTTTCCTTGTTTAACGTCTTCTTGCCTTGTTCGTCAAGAAACCTTCTTCGGGTGAGTCTCCTACTCTGGAACCGTCATATTGGCCCATCTTGGTTGTTGGGCAGTCTTCATGGGCCCCTGGTTGGACCGTAGGAGGTAGCATAATGTTGGTTACCAGAAGGGTAATGCCCACATCACCATCCCTCCACCATGAAGCTGCAACAATATCAAATAATCGCAAGGATTATTTGATCCCACCTGGCTTCATTTCAAGCTTGGGGAGATCTATAACACCTTGTAATATATCCCCTTTAGTTCACATATTTACTTTCTAGCATGCATTTAGTTTGAAATTTGATAAAGATTGCATTAGCACTTGTTTAATTTCCCTTGGAGAGTGAAGTATTTTTATCCAATGAACCTTGAGCCGTTATTTTATCTAAGGTGTGATTAAATTATGATTATTGCATTAGATGTATGAATTATGATGAGTATAATTGTACTTGCATCATGATAATGATTTTATGGTCCTCCACACAAATAAGCCTTGATAGAATATAAGAAAATTATTTACAAAGTATTTTATGATAATTGATTCCTTCATGTGAAAAAGAAAGAAAAAAAGAAAGAAAGAAAGAAAGATAAAAAATAAAAATAAATAAAAAGAAAGTGCAAGAAAAAGAGTTGCTCATAGGTTTCACGAAGAAAAGCTAACTTCATGATTTTATGATATTTAGATAAAGTAGTCTTCTTGTCTACTATCAAACCTTGAAAGGTGTGGAGGCCTCTAAGTCATTTGAGTATGAGAATAGTGTGGTTTCATTCATGCTCTAGTTTTACATCCAATGTTGTAATCCTTGTTCTTGAAAATGCCTCATTTGTTTTAACGACTCTCGCTTCATGAACAAAGATGACTCTGTCCATTAAGCTTATCTTGCTCGGGGACGAGTAAGAGTCTAGCTTGGGAAAGTTGATGAGTGCATTTTTAGAATGTTTTTTACATCGTTATTTTATCAAGTTATCATTGAGTAGTAGTAGGATTTGTGTATTTCACCGCACTACCGCGTTCTTTTATGCTTGTCTTCCTATGATCTTAAAATAATAAGTCAATTATGAAATATCATTGAAAACTGTCATTTTCTAGCATTTTGATGTGATAGAAATCACTTTAGCACTTAATTATGCACCTGGGCGAAAGGACAATGTGAGGACAACTTCCATTGACTTTAACGGGCATTGGTGCGGGCAAGTCCCGCCCGTACCACCCTTCAAAAGCACTGCCTCGTCAAGTACTTTCACCTCCCGCAGACGGATGAGAGATCAGAGACGCACAACTCCACGAAACAGAAAAACACCACCCCAGATCATATCTCAAGAAGGAACTTTGGAGAAGATAACATCTAGGTTGCTACGTGGATCCTTGGAGGACAAGGCATCATCCCCTTCATCATCATCAAGTGCTGCACCATCACTATCGTCATCCTCCAACCATAGTTGTAATCTTAATTGCTATTGTGGATTTGTATTCGAATTCGTTCCATTCCTTTAATACCCTCCATAATATTACTATGATGTTCTTGATTGCTTCCATGTGTGAGTCTTCCTATTAGTTCTTGGGGAGATGGAGAAACCCTAGCATGAATATGAGATGAATCTAAGATGATCTATGGTTTTAAGTACTAATTTGTTTTAGTTATCTCTCTTGATATTATGTGTTGTCCACCATGTAATATTTGCCTTATGGTCTCAAGATGGAACTACTCTTTGAAGTCTGGTAATTGAACGGCGGGAAGTGACATTACCGTATCGGCGCTTTAACACATGAATGAGGGGGATAAGAGGGATTCACTAAGCTCATATCGATAACCACAGGGTAAAATCCTTAATAGCAATAGTCAATATGTGGCTTGCAGAAGACTAGCTAGTGTGGTTATTTAGAGATGCAATGACCGATATGGCTTTCTGGGCGCATCTTATTATGGAGCTCTTCCACACACAATATTGTTAAAAGCATACATGAATCCTTATGCTAGAGGTGGATCCAATAATCCCCGAGAACACATTGTACGTCTTATTAAATTCCAACCCATTTCTTATAACATTTTTACTGCTTTATTTACATCATTTTCAACCATTTGCAACACCCCCTTCAAACATTTTGAGATTACAAAACAATTTAAGTAATCTTTAGTGGAAAGTAGCAATGAGCATTAAGACCCTAACCACTAGCTCCTCGTGGTTCGATACTTTTATTTCGAAATTAGCTACAATTGATGTGTGTTTTTGCAGTTATCAGATCACATGGAAGCGCTGCATTATGACACGCTCGCCAACATCCTTGGTCGCTCCAGTCTCGGCACCTCGCCGCGTCCCACTACGTTCGCAGGGTGTCGCGTGCTGTCACGTACGGCCGCTGGCTGCTGCTCCCGCACCTCCTGCTGCACTTGGGAGGGCATCTTTGCCAACTTTTAAAACTACATTCAGCCAGACTTCCTCGCCCGCCCCTCCACGCAGCACCCTGTCGTCAACTACGGCAACCTCCACTTCCTTCCTTGCTACACTGAAAGTTATGAATACTCAACCATTATTGATCAGTGCAATGGTCTCTTTCTCCACGACAACACACGTGGGAGTTCTCCATATTTAATCTGGCCACACAACGGTGGGAGCGTTTCCCTGGCAAGCTTGGCTACGGAGGCAATATGAGGTATTCTTGATTCTATCTAAGGATTTTGTCGTCGTGGTGAACAGACAGATGCCATAGGATGGCTTAAGTTGGGGCCGAATGGACGCTAGAGGATTCGGGGGAGGGTTTGCGATTAGATGGGAAGAACTTCCGGATGCTTTCCTCAAGAACACAACCCAAGGTCGGTAAACAAGAAGAGAGACAAGAGGAAGAACTCTTTACTAGATCGCTAGCTTCATTGATCTCAACATGGTTACAAGTTCTATTCACCGATCTCTCTCGTGGTCTCGCGCCTGTAGGAGGCATTACCCCCTCTCCTTATATAGGGGAGAGGGTGGCTTACACTGGAAGAAACCCTAATGGCATCTTTGACTAGACAAACTACTTTACAAAGCTACTTTAATCATAGATGACGCCGGAGTCCTCTTTAATCAGAAGTGCTGACGTTCTCCGGCTTCTTTCAGCGTCACCCCTCTCTTTGGCGCCAGGGCTCTGATTAAAGTCACTTTGCTTAGCTCATCCTTGTCTTCTTGCTCTGAAAAGAATCTTTGACCAGTCCTGCCGACAGGCCCTCCCTTCCGGTATCTTCTTTCCGGGCTCCGGCATACCCCTTTGGGGATACCGGCTTAGCCTCACTTGTCCTAAGTTCCTACCTTGCTTCTGGTAAGAACATTAAACCGGTATCTTGATGGCTCAAACCATCCGGTTTGGCATGCCTTTGGCATACCGGGGGTCATCCCCCCAACATTAGTCCCCGAAGCTGGTATAGTCTGGTGGATCTTATCCAACAGACCATGCCAG
>NC_061509.1:155593497-155656474 GCF_022539505.1 Lolium rigidum
AGGGGATGCCTTGGGCATCCCCAAGCTTAGATGCTTGAGTCTTCTTATAATATGCAGGGATGAACCATCGGGGCATCCCCAAGCTTAGACTCTTCACTCTTCTTGATCATAGTATATCATCCTCCTCTCTTGACCCTTGAAAACTTCCTCCACACCAAACTCGAAACAAACTCATTAGAGGGTTAGTGCATAATCAAAAATTCACATGTTCAGAGGTGACACAATCATTCTTAACACTTCTGGACATTGCACAAAGCTACCGGAAGGTAATGGAACAAAGAAATCCATCCAACACAGACGAAAGAGGCAATGCGAAATAAAAGGCAGAATCTGTCAAAACAGTAACAGTCCGTAAAGACGAATTTTATTGAGGCACCAGACTTGCTCAAATGAAAATGCCCAAATTGAATGAAAGTTGCGTTCATATCCGAGGATCACACACGTAAATTGGCATATTTTTCTGAGTTACCTACAGAGAGGTAGGTCGAAATTCGTGACAAGCAAGAAATCTGTTTCGCGCAAGAATCCAAATCTAGTATTGACTTTACTATCAAAGACTTTACTTGGCACAACAATGCAATAAAATAAAGATAAGGAGAGGTTGCTACAGTAGTAACAACTTCCAAGACACAAATATAAAATAAAGGTACCGTAGCAAAATAAACACATGGGTTATCTCCCAAGAAGTTCTTTCTTTATAGCCATTAAGATGGGCTCAGCAGTTTTAATGATGCACTCGCAAGAAATAGTAGTTGAAGCAAAAGAGAGCATCAAGAGGCAAATTCAAAACAAATTTAAGCCTAACATGCTTCCTATGAAAAGGAATCTTGTACATAAACAAGTTCATGAAGAACAAAGTGACAAGCATAGGAAGATAGAACAAGTGTAGCTTCAAAAATTTCAGCATATAGAGAGGTGTTTTAGTAACATGAAAATTTCTACAACCATATTTTCCTCTCTCATAATAATTTCCAGTAGCATCATGAGCAAACTCAACAATATAACTATCACATGAAAGCATTCTTATCATGAGTCTCATGCATAAAATTATTACTCTCCACATAAGCATAATCAATTTTATTAGTTGTAGTGGGAGCAAATTCAACAAAGTAGCTATCATTATTATTCTCATCATCAAATATAGGAGGCATAGTATAATCATAATCAAATTTACTCTCCATAGTAGGCGGCACCAAAAGACCACTATCATTATAATCATCATAAATAGGAGGCAAAGTATCATCAAAGAAAATTTTCTCCTCAATGCTTGGGGGACTAAAAAGATCATGCTCATCAAACCAGCTTCCCCAAGCTTAGAATTTTCCATATCATTAGCAACAATGGTGTTCAAAGCGTTCATACTAATATGTTCCATAGGTTTTTTAATTTTCGCATCAAACCATCCATGTCTTAAATCAGGAAATAGAATAAGAAGCTCATTGTTGTCCATTATGCCTAACTAGTGTAAACAAGAAACAAAAAGATGCAATTGCAGGATCTAAAGGAAATAGCTTCGAGCACACACACAACGGCGCCGTAAAAGTACTTTACCCGGGACCGGAGTATGAGTGCCTTTTACCTTTCCTCCCCGGCAACGGCGCCGTAAAAGTAGCTTGATGTCTACGGGTGCTTCTATTCTTGTAGACAGTGTTGGGCCTCCAAGAGCGAGAGGTTTGTAGAACAGCAGCAAGTTTCCCTTAAGTGGATCACCCAAGGTTTATCGAACTCGGGGAGGAAGAGGTCAAAGATATCCCTCTCATGCAACCCCGCAACCACAAAGCAAGAAGTCTCTTGTGTCCCCAACACACCTAATAGGTGCACTAGTTCGGCGAAGAGATAGTGAAATACAAGTGGTATGAATAAATGTGAGCAAGTAGCAACGGCACCGTAAAAGTGCTTGCTGCCAGGACGGTGTGTGGTTGATGGTGGTAATATTGCAGGAAGTATAGATGCAAGTAAAGCAAGAAACAAGCAGCGATAGCAGTATTTAGGAACAAGGCCTAGGGATCATACTTTCACTAGTGGACACTCTCAACATTGATCACATAACAGAATAAATAGATAGATGCTAGACTCTACACCCTCTTGTTGGATGATGAACACCACTAACTGTGTAGGATTACACGAACCCTCAATGCCGGAGTTAACAAGCTCCACAATATTCAATGTTCATATTTAAATAACCTTAGAGTGCATGACAGATCAACATAACCAAACCAAGTACTAACATAGCATGCACACTCGTCACCTTCACACTACGAAAGGAGGAATAGATCACATCAATACCATCATAGCAATAGTTAACTTCATAATCTACAAGAGATCACAATCATAGCCTACGCCAAGTACTACACGATGCACACACTCGTCACCATTACACCGTGCAGGAGGAATAAACTACTTTAATAACATCACTAGAGTAGCACACAGATAAATTGTGATACAAAACACATTGCAATCATAAAGAGATATAAATAAGCACTTCACTATGCCATTCATAACAATGAATAAGTATTCTCGTGAAATATAGCCTAAGAGACCCACACGGTGCACACACTCGTCACCTTTACACACGTGGGACAAGGAGTCTCCTGGAGATCACATAAGTAAAATCCACTTGACTAGCATAATGACATCTAGATTACAAGCATCATCATATGAATCTCAATCATGTAAGGCAGCTCATGAGATTATTGTATTGAAGCACATAGGAGAGAGATTAACCACATAGCTACCGGTACAGCCCCGAGCCTCGATGGAGAACTACTCCCTCCTCATGGGAGACAGCAGCGTTGATGGAGATGGCGGTGGTGTCGATGGAGAAGCCTTCCGGGGCACTTCCCCGTCCCGGCGGCGTGCCGGAACGAGACTCCCGTCCCCCGCATCTTGGCTTCGCGATGGCGGCGGCTCTGGAAGGTTTTCTCTGGTTTCGTCGAACGTGTCGAGGTTTTTAGGTCAGGGACCTTTATATAGGCGAAGAGGCGGAGTCGGAGGGTTGACGAGGCGGTGACACACTAGGGGGGTGCGGCCAAGGCCTGGGCCGCGCCACCCTGTCATCTGGGGGCCCAGTGGCCCCCCTCTGGCCTCTCTCGGGTGTTCTGGAAGCTTCACGTGATCCTAAGATGCTGGGCGTTGATTTCGTCCGATTCCGAGAATATTTCCTTATTAGGATTTCTGAAACCAAAAACGGCAGAAAACAGAACTGGCCCTTCGGCATCTCGTCAATAGGTTAGTTCCGGAAAACGCATAAATATGACATAAAGTATTCATAAAACATGTAGATGATATCTACATGTTTTATGCATACTTTATGTCATTATTATGCGTTTTCCGAAACTAACCTATTGACGAGATGCCGAAGGGCCAGTTCGTTGTTTTACTGCTGTTTTTTGTTCCGAAATCCTAGTAAGGAAATATTCTCGGAATCGGACGAAATCAACGCCCAGCATCCTATTTTTCCACGAAGCTTCCAGAACACCCGAGAGCCGCCAGAGGAGGGCCCTGTGGGCCCCAGACGACAGGGTGGCGTGGCCCAGGCCTTGGCCGCGCCCCCCTAGTGTGTCACCGCATCGTCGACCCTCCGACTCCGCCTCTTCGCCTATATAAAGGTCCCTGACCTAAAAACCTCGACACGTTCGACGAAACCAGAGAAAACCTTCCAGAGCCGCCGCCATCGCGAAGCCAAGATCTGGGGGACAGGAGTCTCTGTTCCGGCACGCCGCCGGGACGGGGAAGTGCCCCCGGAAGGCTCCTCCATCGACACCACCGCCATCTTCATCAACGCTGCTGTCTCCCATGAGGAGGGAGTAGTTCTCCATCGAGGCTAAGGGCTGTAGCGGTAGCTATGTGGTTAATCTCTCTCCTATGTACTTCAATACAATAATATCATGAGCTGCCTTACATGATTGAGATTCATATGATGATGCTTGTAATCTAGATGTCATTATGCTAGTCAAGTGGATTTTACTGATGTGATCTCCGGAGACTCCTTGTCCCACGTGTGTAAAGGTGACGGTGTGTGCACCGTGTGGGTCTCTTAGGCTATATTTCACAGAATACTTATTCACTGTTATGAATGGCATAGTGAAGTGCTTATTTATATCTCTTTATGATTGCAATGTGTTTGGTATCACAATATATCTGTGTGCTACTCTAGTGATGTTATTAAAGTAGTTTATTCCTCCTGCACGGTGTAATGGTGACAGTGTGTGCATCGTGTAGTACTTGGAGTAGGCTATGATTGTGATCTCTTGTAGATTATGAAGTTAACTATTGCTATGATAGTATTGATGTGATCTATTCCTCCTTTCGTAGTGTGAAGGTGACAGTGTGCATGCTATGTTAGTACTTGGTTTGGTTATGTTGATCTGTTATGCACTCTAAGGTTATTTAAATATGAACATTGAATATTGTGGAGCTTGTTAACTCCGGCATTGAGGGTTCGTGTAATCCTACACGGTTAGTGGTGTTCATCATCCAACAAGAGGGTGTAGAGTCTAGCATCTATCTATTTATTCTGTTATGTGATCAATGTTGAGAGTGTCCACTAGTGAAAGTATGATCCCTAGGCCTTGTTCCTAAATACTGCTATCGCTGCTTGTTTACTGTTTTACTGCATTTATACTGCCTGCAATATTACCACCATCAACCACACACCAGTCCTGGACAGCAAAGCACTTTTCTGGTGCCATTGCTACTGCTCGCATTTATTCATACCACCTGTATTTCACTATCTCTTCGCCGAACTAGTGCACCTATTAGGTGTGTTGGGGACACAAGAGACTTCTTGCTTTGTGGTTGCAGGGTTGCATGAGAGGGATATCTTTGACCTCTTCCTCCCTGAGTTCGATAAACCTTGGGTGATCCACTTAAGGGAAACTTGTTGCTGTTCTACAAACCTCTGCTCTTGGAGGCCCAACACTGTCTACAAGAATAGAAACTCCCGTAGACATCAAGCTATTTTCTGGCGCCGTTGCCGGGGAGGAAAGGTAAACGGCACACACACACCGGACCCCGGCAACTAGCCACTTTTCTGGCGCCGTTGCCGGGGAGGAAAGGTAAAAGGCACTCATACTCCGGTCCCAGGTAAAGTACTTTTCTGTTGCCGTCGTGTGTGTGCTCGAAGCTATTTCCTTTAGATCCTGCTATTGCATCTTTTTGTTTCTTGTTTACACTAGTTAGGCATAATGGACAACAATGAGCTTCTTATTCTATTTCCTGATTTAAGACATGGATGGTTTGATGCGAAAATTAAAAAACCTATGGAACATATTAGTATGAACGCTTTGAACACCATTGTTGCTAATGATATGGAAAATTCTAAGCTTGGGGAAGGCTGGTTTTCACGATCTTTTCAGTCCCCAAGCATTGAGGAGAAAATTTTCTTTGATGATACTTTGCCTCCTATTTATGATGATTATAATGATAGTGGTCTTTTGGTGCCACCTACTATGGAGAGTAAATTTTGTTGTGATTATACTATGCCTCCTACACTTGATGATAATAATAATGATAGCTACTTTGTTGAATTTGCTCCCACTACAACTAATAAAATTGATTATGCTTATGTGGAGAGTAATAATTTTATGCATGAGACTCATGATAAGAATGCTTTATGTGATAGTTATATTGTTGAGTTTTCTCATGATGCTACTGGACATTATTATGAGAGAGGAAAATATGGTCGTAGAATTTTTCATGTTACTAAAACACCTCTCTATATGCTGAAATTTTTGAAGTTACACTTGTTTTATCTTTTTGTGCTTGTTGCATCATGTTTCATGAATTTGTTTATTTACAAGATTCCTATGCATAGGAAGCATGTTAGGCTTAAATGTGTTTTGAATTTGCCTCCTGATGCTCTCTTTTGCTTCAACTACTATTTCTTGCGAGTGCATCATTAAAACTGCTGAGCCCATCTTAATGGCTATAAAGAAAGAACTTCTTGGGAGATAACCCATGTGTTTATTTTGCTACGGTACTTTTATTTTGTATTTGTGTCTTGGAAGTTGTTACTACTGTAGCAACCTCTCCTTATCTTATTTTTATTGCATTGTTGTGCCAAGTAAAGTCTTTGATAGTAAGGTTCATACTAGATTTGGATTACTGCGCAGAAACAGATTTCTTGCTGTCACGAATCTGGGCCTAATTCTCTGTAGGTAACTCAGAAAATTATGCCAATTTACGTGAGTGATCCTAAGATATGTACGAAACTTTCATTCAATTTGAGCATTTTCATTTGATCAAGTCTGGTGCCTCAATAAAATTCGTCTTTACGGACTGTTCTGTTTTGACAGATTCTGCCTTTTATTTCGCATTACCTCTTTTGCTGTGTTGGATGGATTTCTTTGTTCCATTACCTTCCAGTAGATTTGTGCAATGTCCAGAAGTGTTAAGAATGATTCTGTCACCTCTGAACATGTGAGTTTTTGATTATGCACTAACCCTCTAATGAGTTTGTTTTGAGTTTGGTGTGAAGGAAGTTTTCAAGGGTCAAGAGAGGAGGATGATATACTATGATCAAGAAGAGTGAAAGTTCTAAGCTTGGGGATGCCCCGGTGGTTCACCCCTGCATATTTCAAGAAGACTCAAGCGTCTAAGCTTGGGGATGCCCAAGGCATCCCCTTCTTCATCGACAACTTATCGAGTTTCTTCTCTTGAAACTATATTTTTATTCGGTCACATCTTATGTACTTTACTTGGAGCGTCAGTGTGCTTTTATTTTTGTTTTGTTATTTTCATTCTCTGAATAAATACATGCTTGTGTGGGAGAGAGACACGCTCCGCTGGTTCATATGAACACATGTGTTCTTAGCTCATAATGTTCATGGCGAAGGTTGAACTCGCTTCGTTAATTGTTATATGGTTGGAAACGGGAAATGCTACATGTGGTAATTGATAAAATGTCTTGGATAATTTGATACTTGGCAATTGTTGTGCTCATGTTTAAGCTCTTGCATCATATACTTTGCACCCATTAATGAAGAAATACATAGAGCTTGCTAAAATTTGGTTTGCATAATTGGTCTCTCTAAGGTCTAGATAATTTCTAGTAAAGAGTTTGAACAACAAGGAAGACGGTGTAGAGTCTTATAATGTTTACAATATGTCTTTTATGTGAGTTTTGCTGCACCGGTTCATCCTTGTGTTTGTTTCAAATAACCTTGCTAGCCTAAGCCTTGTATCGAGAGGGAATACTTCTCATGCATCCAAAATCCTTGAGCCAACCACTATGCCATTTGTGTCCACCATACCTACCTACTACGTGGTATTTCTCCGCAATTCCAAAGTAAATTGCTTGAGTGCTACCTTTAAATAATTCAAAATTTACCACCTCTGATTTGTGTCAATGTTTTATAGCTCATGAGGAAGTATGTGGTGTTTATCTTTCATTCCTGTTGGGCAACTTTCACCAATGGACTAGTGGCTTCATCCCTTATCCAATAATTTTGCAAAAAGAGCTGGCGCGGGGTTCCCAGCCCCCAATTAATCAACCTTCATTAATAATTCTCTTCACATGTTTTGCTCTGATTCATCAGTAAGCAACTTAGTTTTGCAAATAGACACTCCTTCATGGTATGTGAATGTTGGAAGGCACCCGAGGATTCGGTTAGCCATGGCTTGTGTAAGCAAAAGGTTGGGAGGAGTGTCATCCATAAATAAAACTAAAATACATGTGTAAACAAAAGAGAAGAGGGATGATCTACCTTGCTCGGTAGAGATAACGTCCTTCATGGGAGCCGCTCTTTGAAGGTTTGTCCGGCAAGGGGGTTAGAGTGCCCACTACCATTCGTTGACAACAACAAACACCTCTCAAAATTTTACTTTTATGCTCTCTTTATGTTTTCAAAACCAAAGCTCTAGCACAAATATAGCAATCAATGCTTCCTCTCGCGAAGGGCCTTTCTTTTACTTTTATGTTGAGTCGGTTCACCTATCTCTCTCCACCTCAAGAAGCAAACACTTGTGTGAACTGTGCATTGATTCCTACATACTTGCATATTGCACTTGTTATATTACTTTACATTGACAATATCCATGAGATATACATGTTACAAGTTGAAAGCAACCGCTGAAACTTAATCTTCCTTTGTGTTGCTTCAACACCTTTACTTTGATTTATTGCTTTATGAGTTAACTCTTATGCAAGACTTATTGATGCTTGTCTTGAAAGTACTATTCATGAAAAGTCTTTGCTTTATGATTCATTTGTTTACTCATGTCATTACCATTGTTTTGATCGCTGCATTCATTACATATGCTTAGAATAGTATGATCAAGGTTATGATGGCATGTCACTCCAGAATTATCTTTGTTATCGTTTACCTGCTCGGGACGAGCAGGAACTAAGCTTGGGGATGCTGATACGTCTCCGATGTATCGATAATTTCTTATGTTCCATGCCACATTATTGATGATATCTACATGTTTTATGCATACTTTATGTCATTATTATGCGTTTTTCGAAACTAACCTATTGACGAGATGCCGAAGGGCCAGTTGCTGTTTTCTGCTGTTTTTGGTTCCAGAAATCCTAGTAAGGAAATATTCTCGGAATCGGACGAAATCAACGCCCATCATCCTATTTTTCCACGAAGCTTCCAGAACACCCGAGAGCCGCCAGAGGAGGGCCCTGTGGGACCCAGACGACAGGGTGGCGCGGCCCAGGCCTTGGCCGCGCCCCCCTAGTGTGTCACCGCCTCGTCGACCCTCCGACTCCGCCTCTTCGCCTATATAAAGGTACCTGACCTAAAAACCTCGACACGTTCGACGAAACCAGAGAAAACCTTCCAGAGCCGCCGCCATCGCGAAGCCAAGATCTGGGGGACAGGAGTCTCGTTCCGGCACGCCGCCGGACGGGAAGTGCCCCCGGAAGGCTCCTCTATCGACACCACCGCCATCTTCATCAACGCTGCTGTCTCCCATGAGGAGGGAGTAGTTCTCCATCGAGGCTAAGGGCTGTACCGGTAGCTATGTGGTTAATCTCTCTCCTATGTACTTCAATACAATAATCTCATGAGCTGCCTTACATGATTGAGATTCATATGATGATGCTTGTAATCTAGATGTCATTATGCTAGTCAAGTGGATTTTACTTATGTGATCTCCGGAGACTCCTTGTCCCACGTGTGTAAAGGTGACAGTGTGTGCACCGTGTGGGTCTCTTAGGCTATATTTCACAGAATACTTATTCACTGTTATGAATGGCATAGTGAAATGCTTATTTATATCCCTTTATGATTGCAATGTGTTTGGTATCATAATATATCTGTGTGCTACTCTAGTGATGTTATTAAAGTAGTTTATTCCTCCTGCACGGTGTAATGGTGACAGTGTGTGCATCGTGTAGTACTTGGAGTAGGCTATGATTGTGATCTCTTGTAGATTATGAAGTTAACTATTGCTATGATAGTATTGATGTGATCTATTCCTCCTTTTGTAGTGTGAAGGTGACAGTGTGCATGCTATGTTAGTACTTGGTTTGGTTATGTTGATCTGTTATGCACTCTAAGGTTATTTAAATATGAACATTGAATATTGTGGAGCTTGTTAACTCCGGCATTGAGGGTTCGTGTAATCCTACACGCTTAGTGGTGTTCATCATCCAACAAGAGGGTGTAGAGTCTAGCATCTATCTATTTATTCTGTTATGTGATCAATGTTGAGAGTGTCCACTAGTGAAAGTATGATCCCTAGGCCTTGTTCCTAAATATCGCTGTCGCTGCTTGTTTATCGTTTTACTCGCATTTATACTCGCCTCGCAATATTACCACCATCAACCACACACCAGTCCCGGACAAGCAAAGCACTTTTCTCGGTGCCATTGCTACTCGCTCGCATTTATTCATACCACTTGTATTTCACTATCTCTTCGCCGAACTAGTGCACCTATTAGGTGTGTTGGGGACACAAGATACTTCTTGCTTTGTGGTTGCAGTGGTTGCATGAGAGGGATATCTTTGACCTCTTCCTCCCTGAGTTCGATAAACCTTGGGTGATCCACTTAAGGGAAACTTGCTGCTGTTCTACAAACCTCTGCTCTTGGAGGCCCAACACTGTCTACAAGAATAGAAGCTCCCGTAGACATCATGCTACCTTTAAATAATTCAAAAGCTATTACTTCTTATTTGTGTCAATGTTTTATAGCTCATGAGAAAATATGTGGTGTTTTATCTTTCAATCTTGTTGGGAAGCTTCCACTAATGGACTAGTGGCTTCATCCACTTATCCTATAATTTTGCAAAAAGAGCTGGCAACGGGGTTCCCAGCCCCAATTAATCAACCTTCATTAATAACTCTCTTCACATGTTTTGCCCTGATTCATCGGTAAGCAACTTAATTTTGCAATAGACACTCCTCCATGGTATGAGATTGTTGGAAGGCACCCGAGGATTCGGTTAGCCATGGCTTGTGTAAGCAAAGGTTGGGAGGAGTGTCATCCTTAAATAAACTAAAGTACATGTGTAAACAAAAGAGAAGAGGGATGATCTCGCCTTGCCGGTGGAGATGACGTCCTTCATGGGAGCCGCTCTTTGGAAGTCTGTTTGGCAAGGGAGTTAGAGTACCCACTACCATTCGTTGACAACAACAAACACCTCTCAAAACTTTACTTTTATGCTCTCTATATGCTTTCAAAACTTAAAAAGCTCTAGCACATGATTTAATCCCTGCTTCCCTCAACGAAGGGCCTTTCTTTTATTTTCATGTTGAGTCAGTAACCTATTTCCCTCCATCTTAAGCAACCAATTGAGTTGTTGTGATCCAACCATCTATATTGTGATCTATTTCATCATGTCTTTTACTCTTCCTTGTTTAGTACAAGTTTTATCTGAATGAATATAGCTTTGAAAGTTATCAATGATTATGAGGAGATTACTATGATTGAGTATGCAAGTTTATTATAAGCTTTAATATGAGAGCGTTGCTCAATAGATAAGTATAATCTGTTAACTGTTCTCTAACCAAGAACGAAGTTTGCCATCACCAATTATGATTTCTTATGCACCTTTATTTGTGATTTCCTTCTACTTGTTTCAAGTTGAATTATATGAGGAAGTTGTTCACTAGAATGTCTTGTGTGAATGAATATGATGCTTCTTGTCCGTATTTTATTTATCGACTCTTCACTCCATAAACATGTGGTCTTGTTTACCGAGTTTAGTTTCGCTTGGGGACAAGCGAAGTCTAAGCTTGGGGGGAGTTGATACGTCCATTTTGCATCACTATTTTATATCATAATTTGCTATTATTCATTGATATATTTCATATTTGGAGATGATACTTATGTTATTTCATCTATTTTGCATGTTTCATGATTATTGGAGGATCGCGCACCGGAGTCAGGATTCTGCTGGAAAAAGCGCCGCCAGAATGCAATATTTCGGAAGATCAACACTTGACGGAAATTATATGAAAAATCCTATTTTTCTAGAAGACGAAGGGAGCCAGAAGGGGGAGCCGAGGAGGGCCGCCATGGGCCCACCTCATAGGCCGGCGCGGGCCAAGGCCTGGCCGCGCCGCCTTGTGAGGAGGGGGCCCACAGCCCCCTCTGGCCTCCTCTCCTTCGCGTACATCTTCATCCCGAAAACCTAAGCTCCAGAGGATAGTTGCGAGGAGTCACAGCCGCCTCTGCAGGGCGGAGAACACCAGAGAGAAATGACCTCTCCGGCAGGCTGAAATCTGCCGGGGAAATTCCCTCCCGGAGGGGGAAATCGACGCCATCGTCACCGTCATCGAGCTGGACATCATCTCCATCATCATCACCATCATCTTCATCATCATCACCGCCATCTCCACCGCTGCACCTCATCACCGCTGTAACAATTAGGGTTGGATCTTGATTGTTTGATAGGGGAAACTCTCCCGGATTGATTTCTACTTGTTATTGATGCTATTGAGTGAAACCGTTGAACCAAGGTTTATGTTCAGATTGTTATTCATCATCATATCACCTCTGATCATGTTCCATATGATGTCTCGTGAGTAGTTCGTTTAGTTCTTGAGGACATGGGTGAAGTCTAAATGTTAGTAGTGAATTATGTTGGTTAGTATTCAATGTTATGATATTTAAGTTGTGGTGTTATTCTTCTAGTGGTGTCATGTGAACGTCGACTACATGGTACTTCACCATTTATGGGCCTAGGGGAATACATCTTGTATTCGTTTGCTAATTGCGGGGTTGCCGGAGTGACAGAAACCTAAACCCCCGTTGGTATATCGATGCAGGAGGGATAGCAGGATCTCAGAGTTTAAGGCCGTGGTTAGATTTATCTTAATTACTTTCTTGTAGTTGCGGATGCTTGCAAGGGGTATAATCACAAGTATGTATTAGTCCTAGGAAGGGCGGTGCATTAGCATAGGTTCACCCACACAACACTTATCAAAACAATGAAGATTAATCAGCTATATGAAGCGAAAGCACTAGACTAAATTCCCGTGTGTCCTCAAGAACGTTTGGTCATTATAAGTAAACAAACCGGCTTGTCCTTTGTGCTAAAAAGGATTGGGCCACTCGCTGCAATTATTTCTCTTGCACTTTACTTATTACTTGTACTTTATTCATCTGCTATATTAAAACCCCCTGAATACTTGTCTGTGAGCATTTATAGTGAATCCTTCATCGAAACTGCTTGTCAACACCTTCTGCTCCTCGTTGGGTTCGACACTCTTATTTATCGAAAGTACTACGATACACCCCCTATACTTGTGGGTCATCAGGGGGCGCGCCCCCTACTGTGTGGGTCCCTCGTGGCCCTTCCGACTCCGCCTCTTCGCCTATTTAAGCCTCCCTGACCTAAATCTTCGATACGGAAAAGCCACGGTACGAGAAACCTTCCAGAGCCACCGCCATCGCGAAGCCAAGATCTGGGGGACAGGAGTCTCTGTTCCGGCACGCCGTCGGGACGGGGAAGTGCCCCCGGAAGGCATCTCCATCGACACCACCGCCATCTTCATCACCGTTGCTGTCTCCCATGAGGAGGGAGTAGTTCTCCATCGAGGCTAAGGGCTGTACCGGTAGCTATGTGGTTAATATCTCTCCCATGTACTTCAATACAATGATCTCATGAGCTGCCTTACATGATTGAGATCCATATGATGAGCTTTGTAATCTAGATGTCATTATGCTATTCAAGTGGATTTTACCTATGTGATCTCCGGAGACTCCTTGTCCCACGTGTGTAAAGGTGACAGTGTGTGCACTGTGTGGGTCTCTTAGGCTATATTTCACAGAATACTTATTCACTGAGTTATGATTTGAGTTGGATGTCTCTATGAAATTGTGGTGTGTTAGTACCTCCTATGAATGCTCACAGTGACAACGTGGGGTGTTTATTAGTACTTGGGAATACATCTTTAAGGTTTGCCTACATGATGAATTAGTGTTCGTTATCTTGCCAAAGAGTAATTCAGAATAGCATAGTGAAGTGCTTATTTATATTCCTTTATGATTGCAATGTGCTTTATATCACTATTAATCTGTGTGCTACTCTAGTGATGTTATTAAAGTAGTCTATTCCTCCTCCATGATGTAATGGTGACAAGTGTGTGCATCATGTAGTACTTGGCGTAGTTTATGATTGTAATCTCTTGTAGATTATGGAGTTAACTATTACTATGATAGTATTGATGTGATCTATTCCTCCTTTCATAGTCTGTTGGTGACGAGTGTGCATGCTATGTTAGTACTCGGTATAATTGCGTTGGTCTATCATGCACTCTAAGGTTATTTAAATACGAACATCGAATGTTGTGGAGCTTGTTAACTCCGGCATTGAGGTGCTCTTGTAGCCCTACACAATTAATGGTGTTTGTCATCCAACAAGAGAGTGTAGAGTGGTTTTATTATGTGATCAATGTTGAGAGTGTCCACTAGTGAAAGTATGATCCCTAGGCCTTGTTTCCAAATACTGCAATCATCGCTTATTTACTTTTTTTTTACTGCATCTTTACTTCCTGCAATATTACTACCATCAACTGCACGCCAGCAAGATATTTTCTGGCACCGTTACTACTGCTCATATTCATTCATACCACTTGTATTTCACTATCTCTTCACCGAACTAGTGCACCTATACATCTGACAAGTGTATTAGGTGTGTTGGGGACACAAGAGACTTCTTGTATCGTAATTGCAGGGTTGCTTGAGAGGGATATCTTTGACCTCTACCTCCCCGAGTTCGATAAACCTTGGGTGATTCACTTAAGGGAAACTTGCTGATGTTCTACAAACCTCTGCTCTTGGAGGCCCAACACTGTCTACAGGAATAGAAGCGTGCGTAGACATCACACACCCGCATCTTGTTCGGCCATTTCTTAGGCGGTAAAGCCCGAGCAAGAAAACCTTGCTCTGATACCACTTGAATGGATCGTAGCAAACAAGAGGGGGTGGGGGTGAATGGCGCTACGGCAAGTTTTAGTCTTTTTCAATTTTTAGTGCAACAGAAGGTAAAGGTGATAACTTTAGCAATAGCGGTGATCCTACAATGATCCTAGGACAAGTGCAACAAGCAAAGGAATCAACAAGATAGTGAGAGTAAGGAGCGGGACAACCGGGGGCGCGGAGACGAGGCGAGGTTTGTTTCCCGCAGTTCCTACCACAGTAGGAAGTACGTCTGCGTTGAGGAGGTGCTAGTCTCACACAAGAGACTAGACGGCCACACCACGAAGGAAGGCCTCACCTTCGTCCTCCAGAGAGCTCCACGAAGGTGCTCCCCCTTCTCCACTAAGGCACCGGTCGAGGCGGTGATTCCTTCACAAGGTTGGGGCGAGCTCCACACCACAAGGAGGCTCCCAACAACCCATGGAGCTAGTACAACACCAAGCTAGCCTCCATGGATGCACTTCCTCCAATGTCCCACAATAGGAACCCTAACACCAAGATCCACTAAGGAATAGCAAGTATTGGTGAAATCTCTTGGTAGAACTATAGATCGGGGTCTCCTCCACCACTCCTCAAAATTTGGGCAAGATTGGTTGGATGGTTGGGGAGATCCTCAAGGATTAAGCTCAGCAACAATGGAGGAGAGAGAGAGAGGAGAGATAAAATCGTGTTGGGGAAGAAGGAGCCCTTAAATAGGCTCCTCCAAATCCAACCGTTATGCCCGAGTTTCGCCTAAGCGGTACTACCGCTTTGGGAAAGCGGTACTACCGCTCTGAGTTCGAATTCCCCCAGATCTGGTCCACGTGGACGCAGAGCGGTACTACCGCTCGCGGTACCGCTCGAGGTACCGCAACAGGGTCCAAACCTTAATCGGACTCGAAGCGGTACCGGAGCGGTACCGGAGCGGCATCTGCTGTAACTAGTTTACGGTACCTGACCGGTACCAAGGGCGGTACTACTGCTCCTGGTACCGCAGAGGTACCGCAACTCGTATTGTGGGACAATTTCAGCGCAGAACTCAGAGCGGTACCGTGGGGCGGTACCTATAGAGGTAGCGGTACTACCGCTACAGGTACCTGTAGTACCGGCCTGGCTAAAACTGGTTTTCTACCCTTTTTCTCTCCAGCCATGTCACCTCGCGATACACACACAAAACCAGAAAACCTATCAACTACGCTTCAGTCTTCCGATCTTGACGTGTCCAGCGAGGTCACCGTGCACTTGCAAATCTAACAATGATACTCACGGCACACGGTGAGATTACTCAAGTGTTGTCATCAAACACACAAAACTTGGGGTTTAAATTTTGCTCTTACACCGCACAATGAAGCAATACGTTCGACTCCTTTGGAGTTACGTGGTGACGTGACGCAACGTTTGGTTGTGTCCACTTCATCGCCGATTCCGGAGGATTCCTTCGACTTCCAGGTTCAGGTGCACCAGGCTCGTTAACGACTTCGGCTCCAAAAATCGTAATCCTACCGATAGCTCCAGTGGACTCGCCGTATTAGTCTGGTAACAGCAACAGAAACAGTCGAAGAAATTTCGGCAGCAAACAGGAGCAACAGAAGAGGAGAAGGGATCTCCGTTACGAAGCAGATGGATGAGCCGCAAGTCGCCCTCATCAGTGTAGCGAAGGATGTTATAGTGCGCAATTAAACAAAAATCGCAGCCATGCACCTTACCTGCCAGCTTGTCGCTCCGTGTTACTTGCATACTTACATTGACCCAAAAGACAACATTGAGAAGGCTACGTATCGACTTAAGAATTGTCGGCAGTTCCTAGATATTCAGAAGCTATGCAAAGAGCTAAGGTCTGGTTCGGAAGCAAAGGCGCGTTCGGCGGAAGGAAGAACGGCTGCTTACGATTATCCTCAACAACAGCACTATGTGTCAGACGAAGATATCTACATACCTACCAAAGTCTACCCTGCATCCCGAGGGCAAGTGAACATGATTCACAAAACCAGTGTTTCAAAAAGGGAGTCCAAGAAGTTTTCGCGGGAGATAAAGTTCGCAGAAGTCGCTATGGCGACAGTACCTTACTATGTCGATTGGTTAGATAAGAACATCATGTTTAGCAGGGTAGATCATCTGATAGCCGTCCCAAGGCCCGGTCACGCTACCTTAGTACTTGAAGCGTAGATCAGAGGATACAACATGAGAAAAGTGTGCATGGATGGAGGAAGTGGTCTAAATATTTTGTTTGCAAGCACAATGAAGGCAATGGGATTGACAACCGATATGTTAAAAGAATCTGACACTAGCTTCCACGGCATCATCCCGACCGTACCCGCATATCCCCTTGGCAAGATTTCGTTGGACGTTATCTTCGGCACACCCAGCAACTTCAGGAAGGAGAAACTCGAGTTCGAGGTGGTAGATTGGGAATCACAGTACCACGCCATCCTTGGCAGGCCAGCGTTTGCCAAGCTTATGGCAGTTCCTCATTACGCGTATTTGAAGCTAAAGATGCCAGACAATAATGGGACAAGAATAATTGTTCACGGAAGTTTTTCTCGTTCTGATAACTATGACGGAGATTTCCAGAAGATCGCCTCCAAGTTCGGAGTCAGGGAAGAACTCAATGCACTTGACGTACTCACTGACCATACACAGCCACCTGCCGATAATCGAAACACAAAATCCGACGAGTTTGACGCCTCCAAGGAAGAAAATAAGCATCAAGTACATCCCTCTGACCCGAAGAAAACAATCAATGCATTGGTAGATCTTACTGTCGCATAGGAAGGCGCGCTCATCAAGTTCCTCCGTGAGCGCTAGGAAATATTTGCATGGGAACCATCCGACATGCCAGGTATTCCCAGGGAACTCGCTGAGCACGCCCTCAATGTTGACCCCAAAGCCAAACCTGTATAGCAGATATTACGTCGTTTCTCATAACCAAAAAGAAAAGCTATTGGAGAAGAAGTCAATCGGCTCAGCAAAGCCGGGTTTATTTGAGACCTCAAAGAAGCCGAATGGGTAGCCAATCCAGTCATGGTGCCAAAGAAAGATGTGACAACACTTCGTATGTGCATCGACTTCACGAGCCTCAACAAGCATTGTCCGAAGGATCATTTCCCGTTGCCACGCATCGATCAAATAGTCGACTCCATGGCAGGTTGTGATCGCCTCTCCTTTCTTGATGCTTATTCAGGATATAATCAGATCAAGCTCAAAAAAGAAGACCGAGAAAATGCAGGTGCAACCTATCAGTGGTGCATGCAAGCCTGCCTCGGGGAGCAGATTGGCCAGCATATTGAGGTTTATATCAACGATATCATCGTCAAAAAAAAATGCCACCACACTCATCGATGACCTGAGAGAAACCTTCGACAACCTCGACCGTTACAAGATCAAGCTGAACAAGAAGAAATGCTATTTCGGGGTATCCGGAGGCCAAGTACTCGGGTACTTTATTTTAGTTAGAGGAATATAGGCTAATCCTTTGAAGATCAAAGCGGTTCTTGACATGGAGCCACCAAGGACTTTACAGCAGGTGCAACAGCTAGCAGAACGAGTGGCAGCACTTAGTAGATTTATTGCAAAACTGGAGAAAAGGCCTTACCTTTCTATCAGTTGATGAAGAAGTCAGAAAAATTCGAGTGGACAGCAGAGGGACAAGACGCTTTCGACAATCTAAAGAAGGTTTTGTCGACTTCTCCGGTACTCGTTACTCCACGTGACCGTGAGCCGATGCTACTCTATATCGCGGCAACCAGTCGAGTCATCAGCACTGTGCTTGTTGTCGAGCGCGCGGAAGAAGGAAAAGTTCACATCGTACAATGTCCTGTTTATTACCTCAGCGAAGTGCTTACACCAGCAAAACATCAGTACCCACACTACCACAAATTGGCATATGTTGTATGGATGACAGCACGAAAGCTGAGGCATTACTACGCCGAGCACCCGATCATTGTCGTAACGGAAGCTCCATTGAAGAATATACTCACCAATCCAGATGCTACAGGTCATGTGTCTCAGTGGGGCATCGAGATAGCACCACATGATATTTCCTACATCAACCGAACAACTATCAAGTCTCAGGTCCTCCCAGATTTCTTTGTCGATTGGATACAGTCGCAAACTCCTGCAGCACCCGATATGTCAGGTTCTTGAACTATTTACTTTGACGGTTCCAAACGAAGCACAGGTGC
The DNA here is from genome assembly GCF_022539505.1 of Lolium rigidum. Lineage (NCBI taxonomy): Eukaryota > Viridiplantae > Streptophyta > Magnoliopsida > Poales > Poaceae > Lolium > Lolium rigidum. The sequence continues at coordinate 155,612,038 of NC_061509.1, forward strand.
AGGGGCATGAGTAGTGTTAATCTCGCCGCAAGGAGACAAGATGAGGTATGTGCTGAGAATAAATTTCTCACTGCCGACAAACAATGAAGCACAATACGAAGCATTATTGCATGGTATGCGTATGGTTAAGGCATGTGGAGCTACTCGTTTGGATATTTATGGAGATTCCAACCTTGTGGTTCAGCAGTCAATGAATTTATGCGATACCATCAGCGACAACATGATCGCTTATCGCCAAATGTATCAATCGATGGAAGCCAAATTTGAAGGTTCCGAGCTAAAACATAGCTGTAGAGCTAGCAACGAGGAAGTAGATGCCTTGGCAAATATCGGTTCTACATGCTCTCCAATCCCAGATGGAGCCTTTTATGAAGTAATTACTCAACGATCTATTAAAATAAAAACTTCGGCACCTCGTGAAAAATCGGCTGCTGATTCGGGGGCTGCGTCCCAGGATGTTGTCAAAGAAATTACTGGTGGACCCAAACAGCAAGTTCTTCTCCTCGAGCCTTTGTGGACTGAGCCTTTTTTGGCGTACTTAATGGAGCAGCGGCTGCCGGTTGATCCAACGGAAGCTAGACGCATTGTGCGAGGATCTAAAGCATTTGTTATAGTAGATGGTGACCTCTACAAACGGAGTATTTCTGGCATCTTCCAACGGTGCATCGCTATCAAGATGGAAAGACCCTGTTGCGAGAGATACACGAAGGCCCATATCCTCGTTGCAATAACAATACCCATGATCTGAAAAAACAAGATCCTCAGTGAACCTGTAAGCTAGTCCCGGAGGAGGGACTATGAGTAACTTGTGTTGTTTAGATTTCTACACATGTTGTGTGAGTTTTCCTACCGAATCACATATTCGATAATAACAACATTGCAGCATAAATAACTAACTTTTTTAATTAAGAACTTGGAATATATAGTGCCCCCACGTCCATGAAAAGATGTTTTTTTCTAAATTTGGATGTATCTATACACTAAATAGTATCTACAAACATCCAACTTTAGATAAATCCAAGACATCATTTATGGACGGAGAAAGTAACAATATTATTACCTCTAGGGTATATATACTTCCTTCATATGGAGGTAAGAATAAGATATAAATAACTAAATAGTATGTTCCTACAACATCACACCCCATGACCAGTGAAATTGTGCCTATAATAATACCCGTCATTATGATGTCAATACTAAGCAGAATACACCTACGGTCATTCATAAATATCATATTTTTCGAAATGGCATAATCATAATGTGACAACAAAATTAAAAATGACTAAACATGTTTTCCGTGATATACATATATTATTTATGGAAATGTCATACTCATAATTCCAACATTAAACTAGAGATGACTAAACATGTTTTAGTTGCATATTTTATTTGATTTGGCACAAAATATTTGTCTATAACCATATTAATTTCATTTGGTAACTAAATTATGCCGGCCTCACATTCGCGAGGGCCACTTTGCTAGTAATCACAAGAAAAACAATGTAGCCGTAGAATCGTGGAAGCATGAATTCTCCCTCCATGATTCAAATTATGGATTTCACCCACTAGTAAAATTAGTTTGTACGTGTGCACTTACAAGACTGCAGAATGAGGCTGAACTATGGGGGTTTACGAAGAAAGTTTACAATATAAATATATGTAAGTTAGTCTTCAACATTTTCTGTAAGGTCTCCGATCATGCAAGGGGTGTATAGAAATGCCTCGTCCACCTGCAGCGTCCAACTGTCGCATCTCGGCCGTAGATAGCCTATGTAGTGAACTTTTGAGCTGTTCCAATCGTAGGCCACTACTTCGAAGCGCTTAGCCAACAAAAATACGACCTCTTTGTAGGGGTGGAATCCAATCAACTTAAAGTATCCACGATGATGTCCAGACTCATTGCTAGTATCTAGAATATTATCCTCATCTGAGTCCCAATCAAAATCCTTCCAAGCTAGCTCCGCGTTGTTCCCATATTCATCAAGAAAACGATCATCATCTAAGATCCAAGATCTGGAAATTTCCATAGGCCTGAGCGAGGCTATATTTGCCATTGGCTCGAGGCCAATGGCATTCTTAGCTACCCAATCTACCTGGCCGCTTGATTCGCTCAGAGTCCATATCCGAATTTGATCATGAACATTTGCATAGTACACATCCTTCCCCAATCTACCAAGATAACTCTGTGCAGCTTTGCTTTCCTTGGCATCTATTGGAGTTTTTATTACTTGGTATTTGCCATCAGAAGATGATAACCTACAAGACATCAATAACAATTTTAACAAAGGTTTTGAATGGCATAAGTGTCGCAATGCTTCTGTAAAATAGAAGTATAGTCCTAGGGTTGGCCAGATGGGCTTCATCATTGTATTTACCTCGTGACAAACGCACCGCGGCAATGTAGCACGTATAAAACTCCATGATAATACACGCTGTAGCGCCATCTTGGTCCGTGGAGCATTATCCACATGCGACTCCGCACATTAACCGCTCTCGTTGTAGCGCTGCCTTTCCTAGCAAAAGATCTCTCCTTCCACAGTCCGGTGTTGGACGAGAAAAATTCTAGTGTCAACATTGGCGTCGGCCACTCCACCGAGTATTGAGGGACCTCCGTGGTCCACGGAATTTTCGACGAAGAGCTGCTACTTAACGTGAAGTTTTCCTCGATGAGCTGTTTGGGTGGCACTTCGGCCTCTTTGCAGTCGGTCAAATCGAAGAGCCCTAGATCCTTGGATGGGATCAAGAACACCTCGTAGTTCGGTGACACGGTAGGATCGAACGCGAGATAGGCGGTGCAGGATTGCCCGTGGTCACTCATGCTCGGGAGACGCTCCCACCGTCGTGTGGCGGGGTTGACCACGCAGAACTCCCTCGTATCGCCGTAGAGCAGGAGGCCATTGCAGTGGTCCGCTATCGTCATGTAGCCGTCGGTGTAGTTGGGCAGGAAGTGGAGGTTGCCGTAGTCGACGTCGGGGTGCTGCGTGGACGGCCGGCCGAGGAACTGCGGGCGCTCGTGGTCGCTGTAGTTGGCGTAGATGCCCTCCACCGAGTGCGGGAGGCCCTCAGCTCGGAGCAGTAGCAGCCGGCGGCGATCCACGATGGCCCACCACGCCCTCCGCACGCAGCGGGACACGGCGAGGTCCCGCGGTGAGAGGCGGCCGAGGACGCCGGCGAGCACGTCGTGTGGCAGCGCTTCCGTGTGATCCATTGTCGCTGCCGTGGCCTTGCTAGCTTTCGGCCGATCGCAGGCCTGACGTATACACTCGAGAAAAGAAATATCTTTGCCCCCGTGCGCTGCTTATATGGAAGATTTTACTGATTTTTTTTTTCTAAACACGATTCTGATTAGTACTGAACTCAAGTTACAAAACAAAACTTGACATCTACGGTACTAACACTGACGTGTGTCTTACGATATTTAAGTCCCAATGCTTTATGAAATCCTTGAACAATGGTATTAATTACTCCCTCCGTCCCAGTTCGCAAGGCAAATTCCCAAAAAATATTTGTCCCAAAATCTCTCACCTCCTAGACACATTTTGCATTTAATGTGGGAGTAAACTAATTCATTTTTGCAGCAAACACTCCTCTTTTCATCTCCCACCACGCACTAGTACTCCATGCATGTGAAACCACCGCGGACTAGTACTCCATGCATGTGAAAGGCAAAGTTTTTTGCATGTTTTAACGTGCAAATTTAGAGCCAATGAGAATTCACCTTGAGTCAAAATATTTGAAAACTTTGCCTTGCGAACTGGGACGGAGGGAGTACTAAAGAATTCAAAGAAAACGGATACTGATGGTATCACGGTATATACAACAAGTACATGATCATTTTCGAAAAACAACAAGTACATGATACAACAACTACGAAAGTCGCAGTACAATTCCGGAGCGCAGAAATTTGGACAAACTATGGTTTCTTTTAACACACAAGAGGAGCATCTCTAACAGAAACTCCCTCCTTTTCTAGATACTAAGCTTGCACGTGCCACGCACGTTCCATTAGTGCAAATATACACACTAAATAAGTCACTCTTTCTATATTCTAAAGTAATTTTCTCTATTTTGTTTAAAACGAATAGGAAAAGTAGCACTATATTGTGGTTATCATCTCTTTTAAATATTTTGGCATCTAAGGGCATGTACATTGATTTAGATGGATGGTGTCTGGAATACTACTTCATGTCATCTATAGACAATAATATAGTCTGTCTGTAAGTTATCTATTTTTAGTCATAGTTATAGGTGAGTATAAGTTATAGACACCCTTCATACAACAACAAAAATGGTGTCTGTAAGCTGTATGTAAGAAGTGTACAGACTGTCGACACCCTCCTTCTCTCTCCTCATTCTCTTTTCTTCACATCACCAAAATCACACATAACTACCTCTTATAAACAGCTGAGTCATCATCATTGTACATGCCCTAAGGGGCTCAATCCAGGCCACTTGAATCCTGGCCGTCCATCCCGTTGACGTGGCACAGCCTGGATCATCCATTTTGTTGAGTAACATATTGTATAGGTATAGGTCCACGTGTTTTCTCAGGGTTGTACCTGTAATTGTACATGTGTCCGCCTATATATACATGGTATCAGAGACCCTCTTGTCCTGACCTAGCCGCCGCCCCGTCCCTGCCCCGGGCGCCGCTACAAGGCGCGCTGGGTCGTGCGCGGCTTTCGGCAGCGCGCTGGCGTCGACTTCACGGATACGTTTGCCCCGGTTGTCAAACCGGGCACGATCCGCACAGTGTTGCACCTCGCCGCCTCTCGCGCGTGGCTAGTGCATCAGATGGACGTCTCCAACACCTTCCTTCATGGCCATTTGCAGGAGCAGGTGTACTGTCAGCAGCCCATCGGCTTCATCGACACCGAACGCCCCGATGACGTGTGCTTGCTCTCTCGGTCCCTGTATGGATCGAGCGGGTGCCCCGCGCTCGGTACCGGCCGCATCGCCGGCTTCCTGCATCAGCTTGGCTTCCGCTCCACGCGCTCCGATGCGTCGCTGTTCGTCTACCGGACCGGCAACGACATGGCATACCTGCTGCTGTACGTTGACGACATCATCCTGACGGCCTCCACCGCTGGTCTTCTTCGACAGCTCACCGACAGTCTTCGCGTTGAAGGATCTTGGCCCGCTCCACTACTTCCTCGGCATCGAGGTTGTCCGGCGTGCGGACGGGTTCTTTCTTCATCAGCGGAAGTATGCCCACGAGCTTCTCGAGCGTGCATGGATGCTTAACTGCAACCCTGCGCCTACTCCTGTCGACACGAAGGCCAAGCTCTCCGCCAGTCATGGGTCGCTGGCGTCCGACGCGCCGTTCTACCGCTCCATCATCGGTGCTCTCCAGTACATGACGTTGATGCGACCGGAGCTCCAGTACGCCGTGCAGCAGGGGTGCTTGCACATGCATGCTCCTCGGGATGCTCATTGGGCCGCGGTGAAGCGGATTCTCCGCTACGTCTTGTAGGGATTCATTGCATAGAAAACAAAAAATTTCCTACCGCGAGAACGCAATCCAAGCCAAGATGCAATCTAGAAGACGGAAGCAACGAGGGGATGAACGAGACTCACCCTTGAAGATTTCCAAAGCCTACAAGATGAGGCTCTTGTTGCTGCGGTAGACGATCACTTGCCGCTTTCAAAAGAGCGTAGAAGATCTTGACGGTGCCACAATCGGGCAGCACCTCCGTACTCGGTCACACGTTCGGTGTTGATGAAGACGACGTCCTTCTTCCCGTTCCAGCGGGCAGCGGAAGTACTAGCTCCTCCATTTATCCGGCATCACGACGGCGTGGTGGCGGTGTCGATGGAGATCTCCGGCGGAGCTTCGCTAAGCGTTGCGGGAGAGGTGGAGGAGTGGGGCGGCTAGGGTTTGGGGAGAGGGGGTGGCCGGCCTCCAAGGGGTGTGGCCAAGGTGGTGGCTTTGGTGTGGCCGGCCCCCTCTCCTTGCCCCTCATTATATAGGTGGAACCCCCAAGTGTTGGACTACAAGTCTTCGAATAAGACCCCAACCCAAAATCTTCCATGTGTAGGGAAACCTACCCAAGGTGGGATTCCCACCTCAAGTGGGACTCCCACCCTTCCATGAGGGGGGTGGCCGGCCACCCTTGGTGGAGTCCACCTGGGACTCCACCCCTCTAGGGTTGGCCGACCATGGGAGGTGGAGTCCCTTCGGGACTCCGCCTTCCAAAGTGATTTCTTCCGGACTTTTCTAGAACCTTCTAGAACCTTCGATAAATGCACCGGATCATTTTCAAACTTATAAAATGACTTCCTATATATGAATCTTATTCTCCGGACCATTCCGGAACTCCTCGTGATGTCCGGGATCCCATCCGAGACTTCGAACAAAACTTGGAACTCCATTCCATATTCAAGTTCTACTAATACGACATCAAACCTTAAGTGTGTCACCCTACGGTTCGCGAACTATGTAGACATGGTTGAGAACTCTCTCCGACCAATAACCAATAGCGGGATCTGGAGATCCATAATGGCTCCCACATATTCAACGATGACTTAGTGATCGAATGAACCATTCACATACGATACCGATTCCCTTTGTCACGCGATATTTTACTTGTCCGAGGTTTGATCATCGGTATCTCTATACCTTGTTCAACCTCGTCTCCTGACAAGTACTCTTTACTTGTACCGTGGTATGTGGTCTCTTATGAACCATTCATATGCTTGCAAGCTAATATAGACGACATTCCACCGAGAGGGCCAAGAGTATATCTATCCGTCATCGGGATGGACAAATCCCACTGTTGATCCATATGCCTCAACTCATACTTTCCGGATACTTAATCCCACCTTTATAACCACCCATTTACGCAGATGGCGTTTGATGTAATCAAAGTACCTTTCCGGTATAAGTGATTTACATGATCTCATGGTCGAAAGGACTAGGTAATTATGTATCGAAAGCTTATAGCAAATAACTTAATGACGTGATCTTATGCTACGCTTAATTGGGTGTGTCCATTACATCATTCATATAATGACATAACCTTGTTATTAATAACATCCAATGTTCATGATCATGAAACAATGATCATCTATTAATCAACAAGCTAGTTAAGAGGCTTACTAGGGACTCATTGTTGTTTACATAACACACATGTATCAATGTTTCGGTTAATACAATTATAGGATGGTATATAAACATTTATCATAAACACAAAGATATATATATAATAACCACTTTTATTATTGCCTCTTGGGCATATCTCAACACGTCTGTGGTACCATGGGCTACGGCTTGTCGTTGCATGCTTCGCCCTCGACGTCGACTGACCTCGTCGGCTTGTCGTTGCATGCTTCGCCCTCGACGTCGACTGACCTCGTCGCCTACTCGGACGCGGACTGGGCGGGTTGCCCGGATACGCGCCGCTCCACCAGCGGCTACTGCGTCTACCTCGGCTCGTCGCTCGTCTCTTGGTCCTCCAAGAGGCAGCCCACCGTGTCTCGCTCCAGTGCTGAGGCCGAGTACCGCGTCGTGGCTAATGCTGTGGCTGAGTGTACATGGCTTCGTCTGCTTCTGTCCGAGCTTTCTTGTCCTGTTGACAAGGCTACGGTGGTCTTCTGTGACAACGTGGCGGCTGTCTACCTCTCCGTCAATCCCGTTCATCATCGGCGCACCAAGCACATCGAGTTGGACATCTGATGTCTACGGGTGCTTCTATTCTTGTAGACAGTGTTGGGCCTCCAAGAGCAGAGGTTTGTAGAACAGCAGCAAGTTTCCCTTAAGTGGATCACCCAAGGTTTATCGAACTCAGGGAGGAAGAGGTCAAAGATATCCCTCTCATGCAACCCTGCAACCACAAAGCAAGAAGTCTCTTGTGTCCCCAACACACCTAATAGGTGCACTAGTTCAGCGAAGAGATAGTAAAATACAAGTGGTATGAATGAATATGGGCAGTAGTAACGGCACCAGAAAAGTGCTTGCTGGCGTGTAGTTGATGGTGGTAATATTGCGGGAAGTACAGATGCAAGAAAACAAGAAACAAGCAGACGATAGCGATATTTAGGAACAAGGCCTAGGGATCATACTTTCACTAGTGGACACTCTCAACATTGATCACATAACAGTAATAAATAGATAGATGCTAGACTCTACACTCTCTTGTTGGATGATGAACACCACTAACTGTGTAGGATTACACGAACCCTCAATGCCGGAGTTAACAAGCTCCACAATATTCGATGTTCATGTTTAAATAACCTTAGAGTGCATGACAGATCAACATAACCAAACCAAGTACTAACATAGCATGCACACTATCACCTTCACACTACGAAAGGAGGCATAGATCACATCAATACCATCATAGCAATAGTTAACTTCATAATCTACAAGAGATCACAATCATAGCCTACGCCAAGTACTACACGATGCACACACTGTCACCATTACACCGTGCGGGAGGAATAAACTACTTTAATAACATCACTAGAGTAGCACACGGATAAATTGTGATACAAAACACATTGCAATCATAAAGAGATATAAATAAGCACTTCACTATGCCATTCATAACAATGAATAAGTATTATGTGAAATATAGCCTAAGAGACCCACACGGTGCACACACTCGTCACCTTTACACACGTGGGACAAGGAGTCTCCGGAGATCACATAAGTAAAATCCACTTGACTAGCACAATGATATCTAGATTACAAGCATCATCATATGAATCTCAATCATGTAAGGCAGCTCATGAGATTATTGTATTGAAGCACATAGGAGAGAGATTAACCACATAGCTACCGGTACAGCCCCGAGCCTCGATGGAGAACTACTCCCTCCTCATGGGAGACAAGCAGCGTTGATGGAGATGGCGGTGGTGTCGATGGAGGAGCCTTCCGGGGCACTTCCCCGTCCCGGCGGCGTGCCGGAACGGAGACTCCCGTCCCCTGCATCTTGGCTTCGCGATGGCGGCGGCTCGGGAAGGTTTCTCGTACCGTGGCTTTTCTCGTGATCGAGGTTTTAGGTCGTGGACCTTTATATAGGCGAAGAGGCGGAGTCTGAGAGGCGACGAGGCGGTGACACACTAGGGGCGCGCCCTCTAGGCTGCGCCGCCTCGTCATCCGGGGGCCCAGTGGCCCCCTCCGGCGACTCTCGGGTGTTCCGGAAGCTTCGTGGAAAAATAGGATGCTCGGGCCTTGATTTCGTCCGATTCCGAGAATATTTCCTTACTAGGATTTGTGGAACCAAAAACAGCAGTAAAACAAGAACCGGCCCTTCGGCATCTCGTCAATAGGTTAGTTCCGGAAAACGCATAAATATGATATAAAGTATGCATAAAACATGTAGATATCATCAATAATGTGGCATGGAACATAAGAAATTATCGATACGTCTGAGACGTATCAGCATCCCCAAGCTTAGTTCTCGCTCGTCCCGAGCGGGTAAACGATAACAAAGATAATTTCGGAGTGACATGCCATCATAACCTTGATCATACTATTGTAAACACATGTAATGAATGCAGCGATCAAAACAATGGTAATGACATGAGTAAACAACTGAATCATAAAGCAAAGACTTTTCATGAATAGTACTTTCAAGACAAGCATCAATAAGTCTTGCATAAGATTTAACTCATAAAGCAATAAATTCATAGTAAAGGTATTGAAGCAACACAAAGGAAGATTAAGTTTCAGCAGTTGCTTTCAACTTATAACATGTATATCTCATGGATATTGTCAATGTAAAGTAATATAACAAGTGCAATATGCAAGTATGTAGGAATCAATGCACAGCTTCACACAAGTGTTTGCTTCTTGAGGTGGAGAGAAATAGGTGAACCGACTCAACATTAAAAGTAAAAGAAAGGTCCTTCAAAGAGGAAAGCATCGATTGCTATATTTGTGCTAGAGCTTTTATTTTGAAAACATGAAACAATTTTGTCAACGGTAGTAATAAAGCATATGTATCATGTAAATTATATCTTACAAGTTGCAAGCCTCATGCATAGTATACTAATAGTGCCCGCACCTTGTCCTAATTAGCTTGGACTACCGGGATCATCGCAATACACATGTTTTAACCAAGTGTCACAAAGGGGTACCTCTATGCCGCCCGTACAAAGGTCTAAGGAGAAAGCTCGCATTTTGGATTTCTCGCTTTTGATTATTCTCAACTTAGACATCCATACCGGGACAACATAGACAACAGATAATGGACTCCTCTTTAATGCATAAGCATGTAGCAACAATTAATGTTCTCATATGAGATTGAGGATATATGTCCAAAACGAAACTTCCACCATGGATCATGGCTTTAGTTAGCGGCCCAATGTTCTTCTCTAACATTATGCATGCTCTAACCATTAAATGAGTGGTAAATCTCCCTTACTTCAGACAAGACGGACATGCATAGCAACTCACATGATATTCAACAAAGAGTAGTTGATGGCGTCCCCGAGAACATGGTTATCGCACAACAAGCAACTTAATAAGAGATAAAGTGCATAAGTACATATTCAATACCACAATAGTTTTTAGGCTATTTGTCCCATGAGCTATATATTGCAAAGGTAAAGAATGGAAATTTTAAAGGTAGCACTCAAGCAATTTACTTTGGAATGGCAGAGAATTACCATGTAGTAGGTAGGTATGGTGGACACAAATGGCATAGTGGTTGGCTCAAGGATTTTGGATGCATGAGAAGTATTCCCTCTCGATACAAGGTTTAGGCTAGCAAGGTTATTTGAAATAAACACAAGGATGAACCGGTGCAACAAAACTCACATAAAAGACATATTGTAAACATTATAAGACTCTACACCGTCTTCCTTGTTGTTCAAACTCTTTACTAGAAATTATCTAGACCTTAGAGAGACCAATTATGCAAACCAAATTTTAGCAAGCTCTATGTATTTCTTCATTAATGGGTGCAAAGTATATGATGCAAGAACTTAAACATGAGCACAACAATTGCCAAGTATCAAATTATTCAAGATATTTTATCAATTACCACATGTAGCATTTCCCGTTTCCAACCATATAACAATTAACGAAGCAGTTCAACCTTCGCCATGAACATTATGAGCTAAGAACACATGTGTTCATATGAACCAGCGGAGTGTGTCTCTCTCCCACACAAGCATTTATTCAAACAAAAACAAAAACAAAAACAAACAGACGCTCTAAGTAAAGTACATAAGATGTGACCGAATAAAAATATAGTTTCAAGAGAAGAAACCTGATAAGTTGTCGATGAAGAAGGGGATGCCTTGGGCATCCCCAAGCTTAGACACTTGAGTCTTCTTGAAATATGCAGGGGTGAACCACCGGGGCATCCCCAAGCTTAGAGCTTTCACTCTTCTTGATCACATTGTATCATCCTCCTCTCTTGACCCTTGAAAACTTCCTCCACACCAAACTCAAAACAACTCATTAGAGGGTTAGTGCATAATCAAAAACTCACATGTTCAGAGGTGACACAATCATTCTTAACACTTCTGTACATTGCTCAAAGCTACTGGAAGTCAATGGAACAAAGAAATCCATCCAACACAGCGAAAGAGGCAATGCTAAATAAAAGGCAGAATCTGTCAAAACCGAACAGTCCGTAAAGATGAATTTTATTGAGGCACCAGACTTGCTCAAATAAAAATGCTCAAATTGAATGAAAGTTGCGTACATATCTGAGGATGACTCACGTAAATTGGCATAATTTTCTGAGTTATCTACAGAGAATTAGGCCCAGATTCGTGACGAAGAAGAAATCTGTTTCTGCGCAGTAATCCAAATCTAGAATGAACCTTACTATCAAAGACTTTACTTGGCACAACAATGCAACAAAACTAAGATAAGGAGATGTTGCTACAGTAGTAACAACTTCCAAGACTCAAATACAAAATAAAAGTACTGTAGCAAAATAAACACATGGGTTATCTCCCAAGAAGTTCTTTCTTTATAGCCATTAAGATGGGCTCAATCAGCTTTAATGATGCACTCGCAAGAGATAGTATTTGCAGCAAAAGAGAGCATCAAGAGGCAAATTCAAAACACATTTAAGCCTAACATGCTTCCTATGCATAGGAATCTTGTAAATAAACAAATTCATGAAGCATGATGCAACAAGCATAGAAAGATAAAACAAGTGTAACTTCAAGATTTTTAGCATATAGAGAGGTGTTTTAGTAACATGAAAATTTCTACAACCATATTTTCCTCTCTCATAATAACTTTCAGTAGCATCATGAGAAAACTCAACAATATAACTATCACATAAAGCATTCTTATCATGAGTTTCATGCATAAAATTATTACTCTCCACATAAGCATAATCAATTTTATTAGTAATAGTGGGAGCAAATTCAACAAAGTAGCTATCATTATTATTTTCATCAAGTGTAGGAGGCATAGTATAATCACAACAAAATTTACTCTCCATAGTAGGTGGCACCAAAAGACCACTATCATTATAATCATCATAAATAGGAGGCAAAGTATCATCAAAGAAAATTTTCTCCTCAATGCTTGGGGGACTAAAAAGATCATGAAAACCAGCTTCCCCAAGCTTAGAACTTTCTATATCATTATCAACAATGGTGTTCAAAGAGTTCATACTAATATGTTCCATGGGTTTTTTAATTTTCGCATCAAACCATCCATGTCTTAAATCAGGAAATAGAATAAGAAGCTCATTGTTGTCCATTATGCCAAACTAGTGTAAACAAGAAACAAAAAGATGCAATTGCAGGATCTAAAGGAAATAGCTTCGAGCACACACACAACGGCGCCAGAAAAGTACTTTACCTGGGACCGGAGTATGAATGCCTTTTACCTTTCCTCCCCGGCAATGGCGCCAGAAAAGTGCTTGATGTCTACGGGTGCTTCTATTCTTGTAGACAGTTGATGGCGTGTATTTCACACGTTCGTTGGGCAACCCCAAGAGGAAGGTATGATGCGCACAGCAGCAAGTTTTCCCTCAGAAAGAAACCAAGGTTTATCGAACCAGGAGGAGCCAAGAAGCACGTTGAAGGTTGATGGCGGCGGGATGTAGTGCGGCGCAACACCGGAGATTCCGGCGCCAACGTGGAACCCGCACAACACAACCAAACTACTTTGCCCCAACGAAACGAGTGAGGTTGTCAATCTCACCGGCTTGCTCGTAACAAAGGATTAACCGTATTGTGTGGAAGATGATTGTTTGCAGAGAAAACAGTAAAAACAAGTATTGCAAGTAGATTGTATTTCAAGTAAAGAGAATTGGACCGGGGTCCACAGCTCACTAGAGGTGTCTCTCCCATAAGACGAACAAGCATGTTGGGTGAACAAATTACAGCTTGGGCAATTGACAAATAAAGAGAGCATGACAATGCACATACATATCATGATGAGTATAGTGAGATTTAATTGGGCATTACGACAAAGTACATAGACCGCCATCCAACTGCATCTATGCCTAAAAAGTCCACCTTCAGGTTATCATCCGAACCCCCTCCAGTATTAAGTTGCTAAGCAACAGACAATTGCATTAAGTATAGTGCGTAATGTAATCAACAACTACATCCTTAGACATAGCATCAATGTTTTATCCCTAGTGGCAACAGGACAACACAACCTTAGAACTTTCTCGTCATCGTCCTGTGTGTCAATGCGAGCATGAACCCACTATCGAGCATAAGTACTCCCTCTTGGAGTTACAAGCATCTACTTGGCCGGAGCATCTACTAGTAACGGAGAGCATGCAAGATCATAAACAACACATAAGCATAACTTTGATAATCAACATAACAAGTATTCTCTATTCATCGGATCCCAACAAACGCAACATATAGAATTACGTATAGATGATCTTGATCATGATAGGCAGCTCACAAGATCCGACAATGATAGCACAATGGGGAGAAGACAACCATCTAGCTACCGCTATGGACCCATAGTCCAGGGGTAGACTACTCACTCATCACACCGGAGGCGACCATGGCGGCGTAGAGTCCTCCGGGAGATGATTCCCCTCTCCGGCAGGGTGCCGGAGGCGATCTCCGGGATCCCCCGAGATGGGATCGGCGGCGACGGCGTCTCGCAATGTTTTCCGTATCGTGGCTCTCGGCATCGGGGGTTTCGTCACGGAGGCTATTTGTAGGCGGAAGGGCAAGTCGAGAGGCGGCACGGGGGGCCCAAACCACAGGCCGGCGCGGCCAGGGGTGGGGCCGCGCCGCCCTAGGGTTTGGCCACCCCGTGGCCCCTCTTCGTCTCGTCTTCGGTCTTCTGGAAGCTTCGTGAGAAAATAGGCCTCCGGGCTTTTATTTCGTCCAATTCCGAGAATATTTCTTTACTAGGATTTCTGAAACCAAAAACAGCAGAAAACAACGAATCGGCACTTCGGCATCTTGTTAATAGGTTAGTTCCGTAAAATGCACGAATATGATATAAAGTGTGCATAAAACATGTAGATAACATCAATAATGTGGCATGGAACACAAGAAATTATCGATACGTTGGAGACGTATCAGCATCCCCAAGCTTAGTTTCGCTCGTCCCGAGCAGTAAAACGATAACAAAGATAATTTCTCGGAGTGACATGCCATCATAATCTTGATCATACTATTTGTAAAGCATATGTAGTGAGTGCAGCGATCAAAACAATGTGTATGACATGAGTAAACAAGTGAATCATAAAGCAAAGACTTTTCATGAATAGCACTTCAAGACAAGCATCAATAAGTCTTGCATAAGAGTTAACTCATAAAGCAATAATTCAAAGTAAAGATATTGAAGCAACACAAAAGAAGATTAAGTTTCAGCGGTTGCTTTCAACTTGTAACATGTATATCTCATGGATATTGTCAACATAGAGTAATATAATAAGTGCAATAAGCGAATATGTAGGAATCAATGCACAGCTTCACACAAGTGTTTGCTTCTTGAGGTGGAGAGAAATAGGTGAACTGACTCAACATTGAAAGTAAAAGAATGGTCCTCATAGAGGAAAAGCATCGATTGCTATATTTGTGCTAGAGCTTTGATTTTGAAAACATGAAACAATTTTGTCAACGGTAGTAATAAAGCATATGCATCATGTAAATTATATCTTATAAGTTGCAAGCCTCATGCATAGTGTACTAATAGTGCCCGCACCTTGTCCTAATTAGCTTGGACTACCTGGATTATCACCGCAATACATATGCTTTAACCAAGTATCACAAAGGGGTACCTCTATGCCGCCTCGTACAAAGGTCTAAGGAGAAAGCTCGCATTTGGATTTCTCGCTTTTGATTATTCTCAACTTAGACATCCATACCGGGACAACATAGACAACAGATAATGGACTCCTCTTTTAATGCTTTAAGCATTCAACAACAATTAATTCTTTTCTCATTAGAGATTTGAGGATGTTTGTCCAAAACTGAAACTTCCACCATGGAACATGGCTTTAGTTAGCGGCCCAATGTTCTTCTCTCACAATATGCATGCTCAAACCATTCAACTCAGTGTAGATAGCCCTTACTTCAGACAAGACGAACATGCATAGCAACTCACATGAAATTCAACAATGAGTTGATGGCGTTCCCCAGTAAACATGGTTATCGCACAACAAGCAACTTAATAAGAGATAAAATGCATAATTACATATTCAATACCACAATAGTTTTTAAGCTATTTGTCCCATGAGCTATATATTGCAAAGGTGAATGATGGAATTTTAAAGGTAGCACTCAAGCAATTTACTTTGGAATGGCTGGAAAATACCATGTAGTAGGTAGGTATGGTGGACACAAATGGCATAGTGGTTGGCTCAAGTATTTTGGATGCATGAGAAGTATTCCCTCTCGATACAAGGTTTAGGCTAGCAAGGCTTGTTAGAAACAAACACAAGGATGAACCGGTGCAGCAAAACTCACATAAAAGACATATTGAAAACATTATAAAACTCTACACCGTCTTCCTTGTTGTTCAAACTCAATACTAGAAATTATCTAGACCTTAGAGAAACCAATTATGCAAACCAAATTTTAGCATGCTCTATGTATTTCTTCATTAATGGGTGCAAAGCATATGATGCAAGAGCTTAAACATGAGCACAACAATTGCCAAGTATCACATTACCCAAGACATTATAGCAATTACTACATGTATCATTTTCCAATTCCAACCATATAACAATTTAACGAAGGAGAAACTTCGCCATGAATACTATGAGTAGAAACCAAGGACATATTTGTCCATATGCTACAGCGGAGTGTGTATCTCTCCCATAAGGTGAATGCTAGGATCCATTTTATTCAAACAAAACAAAAACAAAAACAAACCGACGCTCCAAGAAAAAGCACATAAGATGTGATGGAATAAAAATATAGTTTCAGGGGAGGAACCTGATAATGTTGTCGATGAAGAAGGGGATGCCTTGGGCATCCCCAAGCTTAGACGCTTGAGTCTTCTTGATATATGCAGGGGTGAACCACCGGGTGCATCCCCAAGCTTAGAGCTTTCACTCTCCTTGATCATGTTGCATCATACTCCTCTCTTGATCCTTGAAAACTTCCTCCACACCAAACTCGAAACAACTCATTAGAGGGTTAGTGCACAATATAAATTGACATATTCAGAGGTGACACAATCATTCTTAACACTTCTGGATATTGCATAATGCTACTGGACATTAGTGGATCAAAGAAATTCATCCAACATAGCGAAAGAGGCAATGCGAAATAAAAGGCAGAATCTGTCAAAACAGAACAGTTCGTATTGACGAATTTTAAAATGGCACCAGACTTGCTCAAATGAAAATGCTCAAATTGAATGAAAGTTGCGTACATATCTGAGGATCATGCACGTAAATTGGCATAATTTTCTGAGATTCCTGCAGGGCAGTGGGCTCAGATTCGTGACAGCAAAGAAATCTGGAACTACGCAGTAATCCAAATCTAGTACTTACTTTTCTATCAACGGCTTAACTTGGCACAACAAAACACAAAACTAAGATAAGGAGAGGTTGCTACAGTAGTAAACAACTTCCAAGACACAAAATAAAAACAAAGTACTGTAGGTAAAAACATGGGTTGTCTCCCATAAGCGCTTTTTTAACGCCTTTCAGCTAGGCGCGTAAAGTGTGTATCAAGTAACATCAAGAGATGAAGCATCAACATCATAATTTGTTCTAATGATAGAATCATAAGGTACCTTCATTCTCTTTCTAGGGAAGTGTTCCATACCTTTCTTGAGAGGAAATTGATATTTTATATTACCTTCCCTCATATCAATAATAGCACCAACAGTTCGAAGAAAAGGTCTTCCCAATATAATTGGACAAGATGCGTTGCATTCAATATCCAAGACAACAAAATCAACGGGAACAAGATTATTGTTAACGGTAATGCGAACATTATCAACTTTACCCAAAGGTTTCTTTGTAGAATGATCAGCAAGATTAACATCCAAATAACAATTTTTCAGCGGTGGCAAGTCAAGCATATTATAAATTTTCTTCGGCATAACAGTAAATACTTGCACCAAGATCACATAAAGCATTACAATCAAAATCTTTAACCTTCATCTTAATGATGGGCTCCCAACCATCTTCTAGCTTTTTAGGAATAGAGGCTTCGCGCTCTAGTTTCTCTTCTCTAGCTTTTATGAGAGCATTTGTAATATGATGCGTGAAAGCCAAATTTATAGCACTAGCATTAGGACTTTTAGCAAGTTTTTGCAAGAACTTTATAACTTCAGAGATGTGGCAATCATCAAAATTAAAACCATTATAATCTAAAGCAATGGGATCATCATCCCCAATGTTGGAAAAAATTTCAGCAAACTTTATCACAGTGCAATTTCAGCAGCTTTAGCAGCTTCAGTGCGTTTTTCGCGCTTTGCATTAGAAGTGGAAACATTGCTAACACCAATTCTTTTATTAGTATGAGTAGGAGGTGCAGCAACATGTGTAGCATTAGCATTACTAGTGGTGGTAATAGTCCAAACTTTAGCTATATTCTTCTCTTTAGCTAGTTTTTCATTTTCTTCTCTATCCCACCTAGCACGCAGTTCAGCCATTAATCTTATATTCTCATTAATTCTAACTTGAATGGCATTTGCTGTAGTAGCAATCTTATTATGATGATTCTCATTAGGCAAAACTTTTGATTTCAAAAGATCAACATCAGCAGACAAGACTATCGACTTTAGAAGCAAGTATATCAATTTTCCCAAGCTTTTCTTCAACAGATTTGTTAAAAGCAGCTTTGTGTACCAATAAATTCTTTAAGCATGGCTTCAAGTCCAGGGGGTGAGTTCCTATTATTGTTGTAAGAATTTCCATAAGAATTACCATAGCCGTTGCCATTATTATAAGGATATGGCCTATAGTTGTTACTAGAATTGTTCCGATAAGCATTGTTGTTGAAATTATTATTTTTAATGAAGTTTACATCAACATGTTCTTCTTGTGCAACCAATGAAGCTAACGGAACATTATTAGGATCAATATTAGTCCTATCATTCACAAGCATAGACATAATAACATCAATCTTATCACTCAAGGAAGAGGTTTCTTCGACAGAATTTACCTTCTTACCTTGTGGAGCTCTTTCCGTGTGCCATTCAGAGTAGTTGATCATCATATTATCAAGAAGCTTTGTTGCTTCACCAAGAGTGATGGACATAAAAGTACCTCCAGCAGCTGAATCCAATAAATTCCGTGAAGAAAAATTTAGTCCTGCATAGAAGGTTTGGATGATCATCCAAGTAGTCGACTCCATGGGTTGGGCAATTTTTAACCAGAGATTTCATTCTTTCCCAAGCTTGAGCAACATGTTCAGTATCTAATTGTTTAAAATTCATTATGCTACTCCTCAAAGATATAATTTTAGCAGGGGGATAATATCTACCAATAAAAGCATCCTTGCATTTAGTCCATGAATCAATACTATTCTTAGGCGAGAGATAGCAACCAATCTTTAGCTCTTCCTCTTAATGAGAAAGGGAACAATTTTAATTTAATAATATCACCATCTACATCTTTATATTTTTGCATTTCACATAGTTCAACAAAATTATTAAGATGGGCAGCAGCATCATCGAACTAATTCCAGAAAATTGATCTTTCATGACAAGATTCAAGAAAGCAGTGTTTAATTTCAAAGAATTCTGCTGTAGTAGCAGGTGGAGCAATAGGTGTGCATAAGAAATCATTATTATTTGTGGTTGTGAAGTCACACAACTTAGTATTTTCAGCGTTGGCCATTTTAGCAACAAGTAAATAAAGCAAACTAGATAAAGTAAATGCAAGTAAACTAATTTTTTTGTGTTTTCGATATAGCAAACAAGCTAGCAAATAAAGTAAAACTAGCAACTAATTTTTTTGTATTTTGATTTAGTGCAGCAAACAAAGTAGTAAATAAAATAAAGCAAGACAAAAACAAAGTAAAGAGATTGAGAAGTGGAGACTCCCCTGCAGCGTGTCTTGATCTCCCCGGCAACGGCGCCGTAAAAAGAGCTTGATGGCGTGTATTTCACACGTTCGTTGGGCAACCCCAAGAGGAAGGTATGATGCGCACAGCAGCAAGTTTTCCCTCGTAAAGAAACCAAGGTTTATCGAACCAGGAGGAGCCAAGAAGCACGTTGAAGGTTGATGGCGGCGGGATGTAGTGCGGCGCAACACCGGAGATTCCGGCGCCAACGTGGAACCTGCACAACACAACCAAACTACTTTGCCCCAACGAAACGAGTGAGGTTGTCAATCTCACCGGCTTGCCGTAACAAAGGATTAACCGTATTGTGTGGAAGATGATTGTTTGCAGAGAAAACAGTAAAAACAAGTATTGCAGTAGATTGTATTTCAAGTAAAGAGAATTGGACCGGGGTCCACAGCTCACTAGAGGTGTCTCTCCCATAAGACGAACAAGCATGTTGGGTGAACAAATTACAGCTTGGGCAATTGACAAATAAAGAGAGCATGACAATGCACATACATATCATGATGAGTATAGTGAGATTTAATTGGGCATTACGACAAAGTACATAGACCGCCATCCAACCGCATCTATGCCTAAAAAGTCCACCTTCAGGTTATCATCCGAACCCCTCCAGTATTAAGTTGCTAAGCAACGGACAATTGCATTAAGTATGGTGCGTAATGTAATCAACAACTACATCCTTAGACATAGCATCAATGTTTTATCCCTAGTGGCAACAAGCACAACACAACCTTAGAACTTTCTGTCACCGTCCTGTGTGTCAATGCGGCATGAACCCACTATCGAGCATAAGTACTCCCTCTTGGAGTTACAAGCATCTACTTGGCCAGAGCATCTACTAGTAACGGAGAGCATGCAAGATCATAAACAACACATAAGCATAACTTTGATAATCAACATAACAAGTATTCTCTATTCATCGGATCCCAACAAACGCAACATATAGAATTACAGATAGATGATCTTGATCATGATAGGCAGCTCACAAGATCCGACAATGATAGCACAATGGGGAGAAGACAACCATCTAGCTACCGCTATGGACCCATAGTCCAGGGGTAGACTACTCACTCATCACACCGGAGGCGACCATGGCGGCGTAGAGTCCTCCGGGAGATGATTCCCCTCTCCGGCAGGGTGCCGGAGGCGATCTCCGGGATCCCCCGAGATGGGATCGGTGGCGACGGCATCTCGCAATGTTTTCCGTATCGTGGCTCTCGGCATCGGGGGTTTCGTCACGGAGGCTATTTGTAGACGGAAGGGCAAGTCGAGAGGCGGCACGGGGGCCCAAACCACGGGCCGGCGCGGCCGGGGTGGGGCCGCGCCGCCCTAGGGTTTGGCCACCCCGTGGCCCCTCTTCGTCTCGTCTTCGGTCTTCCGGAAGCTTCGTGAGAAAATAGGCCTCCGGGCTTTTATTTCGTCCAATTCCGAGAATATTTCTTTACTAGGATTTCTGAAACCAAAAACAGCAGAAAACAAAGAATCGGCACTTCGGCATCTTGTTAATAGGTTAGTTCCGGAAAATGCACGAATATGATATAAAGTGTGCATAAAACATGTAGATAACATCAATAATGTGGCATGGAACACAAGAAATTATCGATACGTTGGAGACGTATCAACGGTGTTGGGCCTCCAAGAGCAGAGGTTTGTAGAACAGAAGCAAGTTTCCCTTAAGTGGATCACCCAAGGTTTATCGAACTCAGGGAGGAAGAGGTCAAAGATATCCCTCTCATGCAACCCTGCAACCACAAAGCAAGAATTCTCTTGTGTCCCCAACACACCTAATAGGTGCACTAGTTCAGCGAAGAGATAGTAAAATACAAGTGGTATGAATGAATATGGGCAGTAGTAACGGCACCAGAAAAGTGCTTGCTGGCGTGTAGTTGATGGTGGTAATATTGCGGGAAGTACAGATGCAGTAAAACAGTAAACAAGCAGCGATAGCAGTATTTAGGAACAAGGCCTAGGGATCATACTTTCACTAGTGGACACTCTCAACATTGATCACATAACAGAATAAATAGATAGATGCTAGACTCTACACTCTCTTGTTGGATGATGAACACCACTAATCGTGTAGGATTACACGAACCCTCAATGCCGGAGTTAACAAGCTCCACAATATTCGATGTTCATGTTTAAATAACCTTAGAGTGCATGACAGATCAACATAACCAAACCAAGTACTAACATAGCATGCACACTGTCACCTTCACACTACGAAAGGAGGCATAGATCACATCAATACCATCACAGCAATAGTTAACTTCATAATCTACAAGAGATCACAATCATAGCCTACGCCAAGTACTACACGATGCACACACTGTCACCATTACACCGTGCAGGAGGAATAAACTACTTTAATAACATCACTAGAGTAGCACACAGATAAATTGTGATACAAAACACATTGCAATCATAAAGAGATATAAATAAGCACTTCACTATGCCATTCATAACGGTGAATAAGTATTCTGTGAAATATAGCCTAAGAGACCCACACGGTGCACACAGTGTCACCTTTACACACGTGGGACAAGGAGTCTCCGGAGATCACATAAGTAAAATCCACTTGACTAGCACAATGATATCTAGATTACAAGCATCATCATATGAATCTCAATCATGTAAGGCAGCTCATGAGATTATTGTATTGAAGCACATAGGAGAGAGATTAACCACATAGCTACCGGTACAGCCCCGAGCCTCGATGGAGAACTACTCCCTCCTCATGGGATACAACAGCGTTGATGGAGATGGCGTTGGTGTCGATGGAGGAGCCTTCCGGGGGCACTTCCCCGTCCCGGCGGCGTGCCGGAACGAGAGACTCCTGTCCCCGGATCTTGGCTTCGCGATGGCGGCGGCTCTGGAAGGTTTCTCGTACCGTGGCTTTTCCGTATCGAAGTTTTAGGTCAGGGACCTTTATATAGGCGAAGATGCGGAGTCGGAGAGGCGACGAGGCGGTGACACACTAGGGGGGTGCCCCCCTAGGCCGCGCCGCCCTGTCATCTGGGGCCCAGTGGCCCCCCTCTGGCGACTCTCGGGTGTTCTGGAAGCTTCGTGGAAAAATAGGATGCTGGGCCTTGATTTCGTCCGATTCCGAGAATATTTCCTTACTAGGATTTCTGGAACCAAAAACAACAGAAAACAGCAACTGGCCCTTCGGCATCTCGTCAATAGGTTAGTTCCGGAAAACGCATAAATATGATATAAAGTATGCATAAAACATGTAGATATCATCAATAATGTGGCATGGAACATAAGAAATTATCGATACGT
This sequence comes from Lolium rigidum, assembly GCF_022539505.1. Taxonomy (NCBI): domain Eukaryota; kingdom Viridiplantae; phylum Streptophyta; class Magnoliopsida; order Poales; family Poaceae; genus Lolium; species Lolium rigidum. The sequence goes on from NC_061509.1 coordinate 155,634,763, forward strand.
CGGAGACGTATCAACATCCACTTTGTTCGTGAGCAAGTTGCCCTCGGTCGCGTTCGAGTTCTTCACGTACCGATGTCTCAGCAGTTTGCCGATATCATGACGAAGGGATTGCCATCCACGACTTTTCCTGAGTTTCGCTTCAGTCTATGTGTCGGTGCCGACCCTTCGACTGCAGGGGGGAGTGTTGAGTAACATATTGTATAGGTATAGGTCCCCGTGTTTTCTCAGGGTTGTACCTGTAATTGTACATGTGTCCGCCTATATATACATGAGCAGCCGACCCTATTGGTGCTGTGAAAATCTCCAATAACTCTTCTACACATTTCTTGGATCGAGCAACCCTGAGTGTTTGATCTCCTTTTGACACTGCTCATATGGTCCCGTCCGTCCATTCCACAACACCGCTCCGTAAAAATTGAGAGGATGTACTTGCCTCGAACTCCAATTCAAGAACTACTCCTGGCACCCAAAGCTCTGAAACCTATGGGTAATCAGATTGAGAAACTATTCTGAAACAAGACCAACCTGCTCCGCTACTTCTAGCCTGGTCCTAAAATAAACACTTGATAGGTGCAAGTAGGTTAGTTGCATCTGGGTTCATTTCATTATTGACAATGTGATAGGTACATTTCTCCATTCGCAGATCCAAGAACTAATCATGTATTCAAATTTTTTTGGCTTCAGATAGGCTATTGGCTATTTAGTGAATCAAGATCTGAATGTTAAACTGAAGGTAGTGCTCAAAACTGCTTGGAGGTTTTTCGCCTGCTGGTCTATCTATTCAAGGTACGATAACACAGTTAATTTTGCTTCATATATTGCTTGCCGATGGTCAATGCATCTGGCAATAGCAAGAGTAGCAAAAAGTACAGAATAGGTATGCCTGTCCATTGAGAGGTATCTATTTTGTGTAGGCGATTGTTACTTAAATTATTTACGCTTGGGCAATAAGCTCGCTTTCATTGACGAGTTACGTGGCCTCCGACCTTTCGTCCGTGATTCCTGGCTCATTTTGGGGGATTTCAACCTCATCACCAAAGCGTCCGACAAGAACAACTTAAACATAAATCGCCGTCTCATCGGCAAATTCAGAGCGGCCAGGGACTTTCTAGAATTAAAAGATATGCGCATGGATGGGCGACGCTTCACTTGGTCAAATGCCCAAGCCGACCCTGTGCTCACAAAGATTGACCACGTCTTCTTCTCCGCTGAGTGGAATGTTGCTTTCCCGAACGCCTACCTTCAAGCTATCACCTCGGCTTGTTCGGATCACGCCCCCCTCTTCCTTCAAGGCAATGTCGCGAGCACAAGAAAGCCTTCCTTTAAGTTTGAGGAGTTCTGGCTTAGTATGCACGGCTTCAAAGAGACTGTCTCCGCCGCCTGGGACAAGCCAGTTCTTGCATCCGATCCCATCCATCGCGTCCACATAAAGCTCTTCAGGACCGCCAAGGCGCTGAAAAAGTGGCAACGCGAAAGTGTGGGTGACTTGCGTACTCAAATTGCCACGGCCAAGGAGATTATTTGGCGCCTCGACCAAGCTGAAGAGTCTAGGCCCCTCTCTGTGGGGGAAAGGTCACTCCGGATGCAACTCAAGTCTTCTTACTTGGGTCTGCTTTCTATCCAGAAAGTGAAACTCCATCAAAGGTCCAGGCTGACTTGGATCCGGTTAGGAGACACAAACTCGAAGCTCTTCCATGCCAGGGCTAATGGCCGTCGCCGCAAGGTCCACATCCAGACCCTCAACCATGCCTCGGGTGTGGCGATCAAAAAGGAAGATAAGCAGGATGTGTTGCTTCAACACTTCAAGGGCATCATGGGCACTAAGGCTCCTCGTCTCCTGAGACTGGATTGGGAGGGTCTGAATTACCCATCTCATGATCTGTCCGACTTGGATGCTCCCTTCGACGTCGACGAGATAAAGGACGCGGTCTTATCGCTCCCCTCTGTTAAAGCGCCTGGCCCTGATGGCTTCATTGGAGCCTTCTTCAAAGCCTGCTGGGACACTATTAAGGCGGACATTACGATGGCTATCCTTCATTTGGCAAATCTGCGTGGAGGCTGTGCGAACCTCATCAACTCGGCCAACATCATCCTCATCCCGAAAAGACCTGACGCGGCCGGGCTTATAGGCCGATCAGCCTCATTCATAGTCTGTCCAAGATTTTCTCCAAACTGCTGGCGAACAGGCTTGCACCGGTTCTACCGAACATCGTCTCCAAATGCCAAAGTGCATTCGTCAAAAAGAGGAGTATCCACGACAACTTCCTGCATGTTCAGAACCTCATCAAGGAATTGCACTCCTCCAAGACTGCCTGCCTGTTCCTCAAGCTCGACATCTCAAAGGCCTTCGACTCCGTGGGATGGGCTTACCTTCTTGAGGTCATGAGTGCGCTGGGCTTTGGACAAATCTGGCGGGACTGGGTCCGCATGTCGTTGGCATCGGCCACTTCACGGGTCCTCCTAAATGGTGAGCCAGGCACGCCCTTCCCACATGCTAGGGGCCTCCGTCACGGTTAATATAATTATAGCATGGGATGCAAACATTTATCATGAACACAAAGATATAGTAATAACCACTTATATTATTGCCTCTTGGGCATATCTCCAACAAAAATATGCTAGCTATCGTTTTTCCTATGAGCAGTATCGCCTCACAGTATCACGATGTCATAATTTTTTATTTTAAATAAAATATATTTATTTAAATATATTTCAAATAAAACAGATCTTTATATTAATAATATACCCCAAATAAATTTAATTTTAATTTTTGAGCATATTGTATGTATTTTATAGAGGCTGGTCATCTAATGATACATTTATATAACACAAATAGAGGTCCAAAGTATGATACAAACATAACTAGTTACAAACCCAAAAACAAAAAAACTAGGCCTATACACTTAAAAATCAGCACACATAACACTGCATACTTTTACGTATAAACTCTTTTTATACTCATCTCGCTCAAGCTAATGGACCTTTATACCTAGGTAGTTTTTTTTTGCGAAACAATACTTGCATTACTCAAGGAATATCAGAGATGACAAAATCTTAGCAAGTGTCTGGTAATCCCTCCGGACCGGAGAGATGCCACAATTCCATATGCCTATTTAACCTAGCATAATTGGCCATAAAATGACTACTAATATTCTGGACTCTCCTAATATGAGTAAATCAAATGTGACGATCCGCAAAGATTTAATATATTCAACCAGAGTCGTGTAGACTGACCGGTCTTTGTCTTCATTTCGTATCATTTTGACTAACTCCAAACAATCCGTCTCCAAGATCAGGGGTCGGTTACACCACTGCATCGCCAAGGATCGATAGACCCTCCCTTACAGCACATAGTTCTGCTTCAAGTGCATTTCTACAGCTACGTAGTTGTCGACAAGCCGACAAGATGATGCTACCATTGTGATCACAAACAACCATCCTCGCACCTACATCTCAAGCAGTTCCGAAGGAACCATCAGTATTTAGTTTGTACGGTGGTGCAATCCACTACGAGACCGTGTCCCCTGCTTTGTGATTTATAGTATGGGCATTGTCAACATCCATAATGAATTTACCTTTCACCATATCTTCGCCAGCATGATATTTGATTTGTAGAAATGAACCCATATAGCACAGCAAGAATTGCCTAGAGGTTTCCATCGGTGGAGCCTTTTTACCAGGTAGAATTTCATTACGGATGTGGCAGATGCGCCATAGAGTCATAAGGACTCTACATATGTTCTATTTTTTGCAAGTTCCCAAGGAGTATAAGCAGCCAATCAGTTCCAATATGTTGTATAGATTGTAACTTAGGGAGCGACCACCTTTCTACCATGAATTCCCAACACTGCTTTGCCAGTGTACAATGGATGAAAGGGTGAAAGTTATCCTCAGTTTCCGCACCACATATAGGACATTGGCTTGTATTTTCAAGTGTACGTTTGTGTTTATTCAGCTAAGTTGGTAGTGAATCCGTGACGAGACGCCAGACAACGTGCTGAACTTTTGACGCCACATCAGCCTTCCATATTAAATCCCATATACCCTATTACCATCAGGTGCCGAGCTGGTTGACTGCGTCAAAGCACTCGAGTTCTCATTCATTGCAAATCAGTAGGCATTCTTAACAGTAAAAAGGCCATGTTTCTCTGGAGCCCAAGCGAGGTGGTCATCCATTGGACGTGCGGAGGGTTTGATCTTTAAGATTTCTTTCACATCCAGCTGTACAAAGTATGGGTGGAGCAAATCCCTTTTCCAATCGCCACCTTGATGGACTAACTCTGACACAAAAACGAAGCCTACATCTTCCCTTCTTAGAGATAGGTTTATAAGGTGGTGGTTTTGGGATCCATGAGTCTCTCTGGATTCTGATACTCTCACCATTACCTACGTGCCAGATGAGCCCTTTCTTCAGCAGTTCAAGCACATGTGCAATAGCTTGCCAAGTTGATGAGGCATTCCGAGTAAACATTATGTTCTCAAGCCTCCCATTTGGATAATACCTAGTTTGCTTTGAGGCTACAAAATAATATTTACCATTCAACTTGTGGCTCAGCTGGGTCCTTATATTTCAGTATGCTAGCTTTTCGTATTCGAATACTAAAAATACCACGATACGTATCGAGATATGAGTAAAATATTACCAAATTAAAATGTATCATTATGATACATATTGACATATTGATTGGCGGACGTGTCTAGCGGGCGGTCGTGTGCCCGTTGGTTAATCTAAGCGGCCATCTTAAAATGGAAAGTGCATGTCGGGGGTCTGAGCGTTTGATGGAAGGATCTGACACACCGTACTCATTAGGAAAGTTCCCGTCTCTCACACAAATGGAAAGATGTGTCCAACTGTAAAGGAAATGGTAGGCTAGCTGATATCACGTGTTGTTTTTCATAACCTGTAACTTTTAAACCGTGCGACGAAATTACAATCCGTTTTCACTTCTAGAATCCCTACGACAAGAGCTTCGAAACTAGACCACATTTTCATATGTTTTGAAGGATTTTTTTAGCAAGCAACTTTAATACGCGACAGAGCAATTTTATTGTGTGACAGAGCAACTTTGGTTTGGGGCAAAGCAACTTTTGGAGTGCAACGAAAACTATCATATCCTTCTGCACTATCTTGCAGCAAGTTGCCTACCGTTGCAACGAAATTGCTTGCCATTGCAACAAAGTTGCCTACTGACCCATCGAGTTGCCTACTTTGCAACGAAGTTTCCTACCGTGGTAGCAAAGTTGCCTACCATTGCAAAGAAGTTGTCTATTGTTTCAGCGAACTTTCCTACTCCTTCTTGCAAAGTTGCCTACACTACCGAAAAGCATTATAGGCAACTTAGCAACGACAAAAAGCTACTATTGCAACTAAGTTGCTTGGATGACTCGACCGGCATGAACGGGGAACGACTGACTCGACCGACGTGGAGGTGTTTCGACAAGCAACGCTAGCTATGCTAGAGCCACCGAATGTGGGGCAATGATATTTACAATTGTGCTAGTTAGTGGCGAGGGCTGGGATTGCTTGCTTGGCAACATTGTTGCTGCACCTGACTAGGGCCAAACCTTGTGAACTACATCATGGGTGCGGCCAACGACCTAGATTTTCTCGTATCATTTTTTATGGTGCATGAGGAGTTGTTGTTGCAGCTGTTGTGAAGCCTACCATCCTTGTGAATTAAGTGTTTTCGTTGCACACCAAAGTTGCTTTGCCGCACACTAAAATTGTTTTGCTCCACAATAAAGTTGCTCTGTCGCGCATCAAAGTTGCTTGTTAAAAAATTACGTCAAACTGTATGAAAATGCGGTCTAGCTTCGAAGCTCTCGTCATTCGGATTCTAAAAATGAAAACAGATTGTAATTTCGTTGCAAGGTTTAAAAGTTACAGTTTTTTCAAAAAACGATACATGTTATCAGCTAGTGTATCATTTCTTTAATGGAAGCGTGGTTTAACAACTGTCGTGTAGTGCGTCCGCCCATGTCTTCGGTTTGGCACGCGCCTGCCCGCAAGAATTCAGGTTGATTGGCTGCAACGGAAATCTTCATTGGAAAGCATTAAAGTGTACTGCTAACAATGGGCTGTACTAGAGGCAGTCAGCCCAAATAAGAAGGAATACCAAGGGGGCCCAACATGAAATCACCTGGCTCCGCCCAACCGGATCCCGACCAACCCTCCAGTCCATGACGCAAGAGCGCACGTCACTCCTCCCGGTGTGGGCGCGGACGACCGCGCGACGGCCAAGAACCAGACACCACCACCCGCTCCACGTCAACGCCGCAGACGCCATGGAAGGGGAAGAAGACGCGCACCACAGGCCCTCCTCCTCCTCCTCCCGCCCCTTCCTCTCCGGCCTCTGCGCCGCCGCGCTCCGCCGCAAGCCCCTCGCCTCGCGGACCGCCGCCGCCGCGTCCAGCGACGGCCTCGTGCGCCAGCTCGGCGTCCTCGAGCTCGTGCTCATCGGGATCGGCGCCTCCATCGGCGCCGGGATCTTCGTCATCACCGGAACCGTCGCCCGCGACGCCGGACCTGGTTAGTTACCACTTCCACGCCTCTGTTTCCGAGTCCAATCCACAGTGGGCAGTGGGCACGGCACTACCACTCGGTCAACGGAAGATTGGCTGTACTGTAGTTTGCAATAGCAGTAGCAGATTGTTGGTTTCGTACACAATGGCACGGACGATTTAGTGAGACAGTTCACCAGAGCAGTGCGCAATTGGAGAATTGCTCGATTGCATGCATGCTGATCCATCTTGTCCGATAATAAAATCTGAACGCCCAGTTCTTGTATCATTGAGTAGGTTGAAGCCACCCCTTGCTCAGAATCGTTTTGGTAGTTAGAGCGTCAGATACCCCATCCGAGCAAACCGCATATCCGGTTGGGGGTGGGGTTAACCACATCGCAGCAGAACAGATCCCGCATAATTGTATCGCATATGTGGGATCTGTTACGCCACGACAGAGGGTATACCGCAAATCAGGGTTTTGATCGCGACCATGGTTTAAGCCCTGTGCATCAAGCGCCTGGATCCCCGATATCGCTGGTGCGCCAAGCGCCCTCGCACTTTGGCAGTACGTGCAGCTATGGGGGAAGCTCAGAGACATACATCTGTCTCCGGACCAGGATCGGCTGCTTTGGCGCTGGACGACGGATGGTCAATACACCTCTCGTTCCTGTTATGACACCCTCTTCCAGGGGGCCATCATCTCAGGTTCCTGGAGGTTGAATTGGAAGTCTTGGGCGCCGCCGCGGGTGAAGTTCTTCATATGGCTGGCTTGCCTAGACAGATGTTGGACGGTTGAGAGACTGGCGCGACGTGGTTTACCACATGCGCCTAGGTGTCCGCTCTGTGACCAGTCGGTGGAAACCATGACGCACCTACTCACTGGGTGCTCCTTCTCCAGGACGATCTGGTATGAGGTCCTCTCGTGGATCCGATCCACCTCAGGTCCTCCCACAGTTGAGGGCGACTTCGCGGAGTGGTGGTCGCTGGTGGTGCGGACCGCCCCTCGCCAGCTGCGCAAAGGCGCCTCGTCGATAATCATGCTCACGGCGTGGTGGATATGGAAGCACCGGAATGCTGCGGTCTTTGACAACGCACGTCCGTCAGTGGCATCCCTGTTCAACGACATTTGTTCTGAAGCGCGGCAATGGGCGGACGCGGGGGCCCGAGTTGTTCGCCAACTCCTCCCCTAGGATAGGCTCTCTTTCTTGGGTCGAGTTGTATGGCGGGGTGTGTCCTCTCGAGGACTTGTAATTATAACCTTCTTTTCTATCAATGCATCGAAACGCAAGGCTTTTGCGTTTTCGCGAAAAAAGCCCTGTGCATCACATAAATCAGAAATCAAAACACACACTAGTTCTAAATAGCAACAATGTTTACTGAAACCATGGTGGATCAAACCGAAGGAGGACCATTCCCGTGTCACCTTAGTCTCCACCGGCACGGCGGCACCACCATTGATCGTCGTAGCAGCGGTGCCGTCAGGCGTCAGCAACGAACGACACAGCAGCAGCTGCCGCAGTAGCAGCAGCAGCAGATGCTGCAGCAGCTGCCGCAGTAGCAGCCTCTCTTCTTGCCTTCTTTGCTTCCAAAATATTGGCCCTCCTTATCTCCCACCATTCTTTGGTCGGCGGTGTGGAGGAAGCACCGGTGGGCACTTTCGCCGCAGCAGGCAGGCTCTGCCGCTTCTGCTTTGGCGCAGCAGCGGTTGCCACAGGGACATCCACGAAGGCGGATGCAGCGGGGCTGGGGGGACGAACGGCTGCATCAATTGGGGTTGCACGACACCTTTCGCGGGTGGTGGCGGGCGCGGGGACGAGCAACCTGGGCAGGGCGTGTAGATAGGCGGCGGCGGCGAGTGGGCGGCAAAGAGGAGGGAGGTGAAATGTCCGCACGCCAACCCTATCGACGCGATGCAGCGAACTGAATCGCTCAGCCCAAAATCCGCTAATATGCAGCTTCTCGCGACGCAATGGGGGATTTGCTGCAAAAAAAAAAAAGGCTACCGCGTTTTTGCCGTATCTTTTCGGGACATTATTTCGGCCATGCATACTGGCGGTCATTTTCCGGTTTTGGCCATGGGGTATCTGCTAGAGATGCTCTTATGGTTACTTTGTATCAGTTTCCTGCTCGCTTCTTTTCCCCCTCCCGTTTCATCGTTGTAAGAGTTACAAAAAAGACTGCTTATTTCTGTTAAATGCAATGGAAAGGGGTTAGAAGTCTGGTTGGAAAAACTTCATCAGTTTCTTCTGTAAAGTTTGTTTCCTTGTTCACTTCTGCTGAAAATAACCCGGTTGCCCGAAACAGGTGTGACTATCAGTTTTGCCCTAGCTGGAGCTGCGTGCGTGCTCAATGCCCTGTGCTATGCTGAATTGGCGTCTCGTTTTCCGGCTGTGGTCGGGGGAGCATACTTGTACACGTATGCTGCGTTTAATGAGCTCACGGCCTTCCTGGTTTTCACCCAATTGATGATTGATTACCATATTGGGGCAGCAAGCATTGCCCGTAGCTTAGCAAGCTATTTCATCCAGTTCTTGGAGCTGATTCCGGCTGTGAAGGGCAATGTTCCCAGTTGGATTGGGCACGGAGAAGAATTTTTTGGTGGTGTTGTTTCAGTTAACTTGTTGGCTCCAATTCTTCTTGTCATCTTGACTGTGATCCTCTGCCGTGGTGTCAAAGAATCGTCAACAGTGAACACTTTTATGACTACATTAAAGGTGAGACTGTTTATAAGCTAAGTTTTTTTTTCTCTTCAACCACAACCAGTAACTTGTTGAAAGTTGAAGTGGCTATGTCAAAAATCTTTGTAGCACAATTTTGCGATGTCTGATAGAGCCATTTTATTTTTAATTTTTCATAACTTGCAAATACGAGTTTCAGTGAGCAACTTTTCATGATTTGCTGAAATGGAAATGTATTTATGTGTGCTGTTTTGTTTACTGTATTGGACTTGATGTCGTGATGCAGTTGCTTACGTGATGCAGATAGTCATCGTCATAGTCGTTGTATTTGCTGGTGTGTTTGAGGTGGATGTATCAAACTGGTCACCATTTATGCCTAATGGTTTCAAAGCCGTTGTAACCGGATCCACAGTAGTCTTCTTTGCCTATGTTGGATTTGATGCAGTTGCTAATTCAGCTGAGGAAGCTAAAAGACCACAGGTAAATCCAATATTTTCCCATACTCTCACCTTCATTTTTTTTGTCATTATAATTCAAATTGCTTCTTAGAATTTCGAAATGCTTTTCCTATTTTTAGCAGAGGTTTTCTCTTTTGTCATCATATTGCATTTGCTTCTTAGAATTTGGAAGTGTTCAGCAATTTTCATTAAGTACTCTTCTGTTTGTCTTTGTCATCCGAATTTTGATTAAATACTCTCATTTTGTTCATCAAAATCCATTCTAATTTCTTTTGACTCATGCAAACATTTTTTGTAACTAATAATGGAATCAAAACTGTCCAGAGGGACTTGCCTATTGGCATCCTAGGGAGCCTTCTGGTATGTGTCATACTATACATTGCTGTGTGCTTGGTGATTACTGGAATGGTGCCATATACATTACTTGGTGAAGATGCTCCCTTGGCTGAGGCTTTTGCTGCTAAGGGGTTGAAATTTGTTACCGTGTTGATCAGTATTGGAGCTGTTGCTGGTCTTACTACAACACTTCTTGTTGGTCTGTATGTTCAGGTAACCTTCTAATGTAGTTATCCATCACTAATAGTTTCTTCTGAATCATGTTATTTCACTTGACCAACATCACCTCCTTCGATCCATAAACAGTCACGTTTGTATCTTGGGCTTGGAAGGGATGGCCTGCTACCTTCAATATTTGCTAAAGTTCACCCGACGCTGCATACTCCTCTGCACTCTCAGATCTGGGTTGGTTGTGTTGCAGCAGTCTTAGCTGGCCTCTTTAATGTGCAAGCACTCTCTCATATTCTCTCAGTTGGCACACTGGTATGGAAGCTTCGCAATACTCTCTGCAACTGTAGCACAAGTTCAGGTCATTAGTCACATTTAACTGTTTGATTACCTTTTGTTGTGGGAGCAGACAGGCTACTCAGTTGTATCAGCTTGTGTGATCACGCTTCGATGGAGCGACAAAGCAACTAATTCTCGCTCCCTTGGAAGTATCTCAATCTGGCAGGAGGGTGTTTTGTGCCTTGTCACGGTGGCTCTCTGCGGTTTCGTAGCAGGAATATCCTACCGATTTAGCTACGCTATTGCCTTCATCATAGTAGCTTTTCTGATAGCTATTGTTGCCAGCTTTGCTCTCCAGTTTCGACAGGCAAGTGCATCTTCTACCAATTTGTAATGTTAGAAAGGCATTGTTATCATCACTAAAATCGCAGATGAACCAAATAGTCCATTGTTTCACCATCATTTGCATCGCAGTCTCATGCTTTGCAGTTTGCAACCATCCGATGCCATCTAATGAAAAATGAACATGCACGGATGTCGTTCCCATCTATTAATACAGTGGTTCTTCTAAGCTCTAACCTTGTATGACATGCATATTCAGGTCTATGTTCCTGTGGATGCTCCTCGCTTTTCTTGTCCTGGAGTTCCGCTGGTCCCGGTGCTCTCTGTTTTCTTCAATATGTTTTTGTTTGCTCAGGTTAGCTGCATTTAGCAATTTCACTACGAAAATTTTGCGCTTTACCCTGTGGTGGTATATTACCTTCACAGCCCTTCTTAGCTGGCAGCCACTGTGACTAATGGCAACTGGTAATGACTCTTCGTTTGCAGCTTCATGTAGAAGCTTGGTACAGATTCGTCATACTTAGTCTCATCGCGGTGGGGGTCTATGCCGGATATGGTCAGTACTACAGTGCTCCTTCCACGTCAGACCGCTCCTCTGTAGCTTACCATGGAGTTCCCTCTGAAGCTCCATGAACAATTGCAAATCCTCCAAGTTCATCCAAAATTTACATTCCACGTGATCGTCGTGAAGCTGTGGAGGTAATTATTTTACTTGCGTTGCTCGAAGCCTCTGTGTCTGTGTGCGGTGCATTCTCCGCGGCTCCGTCTATACATCTGTAAAATGGGGCGGAGTACGTTGGAAGTCTGCCACGATATCATGTCCACCAAGAGAAGAAACAGCGAAAGGAATGTTTTGTTGAGCAAGGGGATCGATTGCCTCCCCTACAAAGATACACTTGGGAAGATTCTGGAGATAGGATTGTAAACTTTACTGTACATGTAGTATTACAGTTCACAACTTTGTATGTACCTCAAACAAAATTCATCTAAGAAAAACCTAGAAAGTTTTAGTTTAACTGCTGCTTTCAATTCACTGGTCCTGTGGTTTTTAGACGTTTTGGCGGCTTCTAATTGATAGTATTGAGATTTGAAATTGTCTTACATACGTCATCGATGACAATGATCGTCTTACGTAATTCGAACAAAATTCATCTAGGAAAGTTATGGTTTAAGTGTTGCTTTGATTGCTCCACTGGTGTTGGTGACATTTCTTTGATAGGATTGTGATTTGTGAGCATATTGGATACATGGTGGATGGAAATTATCATCTTAAAGCATCTCCATCGGCGCTCCCCCAATAGCGATTTGGGGTTCGACACCTTTTTTTAGGCTACACTGGTGCGCCCTAAAAGTAACTGACTAGTTTTGAAGCCCAATAACTGACTAGTTTTGAAGCCCAATACAAGCGCTGGCACGCCCTTGCCGCTCCCTATGCGCCAGGGGTGAAACTGGCAAGCCGGCTCCTCGCAATTCGCATTGTGGGACCATCCTGGCAGTCATGTTTTAATGACCACGCACAGAATTTCGGTCGTCGTCTTCAATGGGTGTGCCGGTTCCTGAGGGGGTGACTCGACGGCACACGCCGCCCGCCAGCTCCACGTAGCGACGGATGAGTACTCCACGTCATCAAAGCGCACTGCGGATGTCCTCTATAAACCGCATCGACACTGCTTTCTCCGCCCATTCCCCTGCGCTCCCACTCCTCGAAAAAACTCGAGCCACCACCGACCACCTCATCCTCCACCGCCATGGCGAACAACCACGAAGCCGACGGCAGCGGCATAGGCGTCGGGGAGGACAGCCCGCACAACTTCACCCTCGACGAGGCGGAAGTCCTCTTCCGTGCGCGCCTGCTGGTGCCGCCGGAGTATAGACTGCCGCACGGGCAGAGGGGCGCTCGCCCCGCCCCCAACAGTTAGGGTCCCAAGATTTATTTGCACACTTAGTACATGTATATTTATACTCTTTAGGCAGTAGAGTTTAGAATAATTTAATTAAATCTAGAGATACATATGTATATAGATGTGTACACAAGTATAAACACGAATCATGGTATATAGTTCGCTCTGTCATTATAAATAAATAACTTCAAAAGTCTTCACCATGATTATAAAAACCATGGATCTTTCAAATGTAAATATTATTTAGTTTGTTATTGCATTTACCCTAATATTTATCTTGCCATACTAATATTTTTAAGTCTTTTGAGTGTGCCATGAGATTGACTGAGACTAAGAACACCGGTCATGCTTAAACTTTGAGTAATATATAAAAATTTAGCATAAATAGATATCTTTAAGAAATTTTCTATAGTAGGGGGCTATGGACCCCTGCCTTAAAAAAGCTTCGCCACTATGAACAAGGGGCTCTTGGTGTCGTTTCTCCCAAAGGCCCCCGCAAACTATGGACCGGCCCTCATTAACGCCAACTACGTTGTATCGCCGGCACCGGCGGGCGAGGAGCTCCGCGCCCTGATCACGGAGCGGCGAGCACAACTACCAGTGGTGCAGTGTAGCCAACCACTATGGACGGAGAACAGCCCGGAGTGGCCGGTCGTCTTCCAGCGCGAGTGGGAGGTGGAAGTCGCGTGCTTCGCCGGCCCCGGCGCTGGCCGATTCAACACGTCGCTCTTGGTGGTGTGGGTGTGGCGTCAATGCCACGCTCGCGGCGTAGGGTATCGCATGTGAGATGTCCGCGATCCTCCACGATGAGTCGTCTGATTCTCGGTGGCGTAGTCCGCCTCGGCGCTAGCGCACCTCGCTTCCTCCCGCTCTAGTTCGTCATGAACCGGCTCGTTCGGGCTCCGCAGGGCGGTAACACTCGATGCCCTATCTGTCGACGAGGTGCGGCAGTGGCATCGTCATCGACGATGCATCCCGCGGTTCTTCCTCAACGTCGATAAAGAGGGAGGTGACGGTGAAGAAGGAGGCACACTCACCGCCGCGTGGGCGGCTACACCTCAGTCGCCGCAGGGCGCCGCTCTTTCCGCCGGTTCTACTGTTGCCATCGCCGCAGCTGGAGAAGAAATGGTGGGAGGTAGAGCTGGAGACGTAGGTGGCGTACTGCGGCGCTGATGACCCAGAGGACGCGCCGGGGTAGCATCTGCTGGTGCACGGGTTGATCGACGAGGGCGTGCCCGCGGCGACACAACGATAGACAGTGTGGTGGTCGGCGTTGGACACGTCATCGACCTCGACGCCCCTTCACCGACACCGACACCCGGAACAACGACGATGGTAAAGGAGGAAGACGCCCAAGAGAGCATCGACTTTGACTCGTCATTAGATTAGGATTTAGTGTTTTTTAGTTCAAATTTGTCAAACATTGTACAATTTCTAATGAAAACCGCCGAATTTTAAGTTCAAAGTTGCTATTGGGATCGCCCGCTCGGGGTCGCCGGTATATGTAACCTCTCTCCAAATTTGGGGAGCAGGTGTCACCGCCTCCCATATCGCATTTGCCGTCGCACGTGCCGATCCCTATTTAAAAAGCGCCCATGAAGATGCTCTTAGGTCACACACATACACATATGCTTGCCAACCCTGTTGATGGCGGGAAACCCATATGGGTTGCAGGCTCCAGCAGCTCCACCACGGGTCCACGGTACTCGCACGCATAAATAACCGACCACCAATTGCCACCGGCCCAGCCCATCTCCAACCGAACTACCCAAATGGACGTCCGTTTTGGACCGTTTGGGTGCCCGCGCGGACACCTAAACAGCCCCCGCGTCCGCGTGTTCATTTAGATCACACGATGCGCCCAATGCAGTGACCATCCATTTGGCCATTTGGCATATTTCTTTGGGAAATAGGTCATCTGGCCACACATACTTATAAATAATATCAACAAATGAAGAATAATACTCTATGTAACAATTATAGAATAATATCAAATAGCATAAAATAATATCAAATAAAATGTTGCATGATGAAGAAATGAAATGTGCCATAGTTTGAACAAATATAAAAATTACAAATTGGGATTGTCAACTCAATTTGGACGCACTAGGATCTCCTTCTGCCTCTTCTGAAACCAAGCTCTCTTCGCCTCGCTCATGTTGGTCAAGTCGGCGTTCATGATCAGGTTGTCCTCGGCTTCCCGTTTGAGCTCCACTTCCTTCGCCTTCAACTCCACCTCTTTGGCCCTTGCCATTGCTACGAGCTCATTTTCTCTCTCTTTGAGCTCAATTTCTCTAGCCTTGGTCTTGGCCTTGACCTCTTCAATCTCAAGCTTCTTCTTTTGGACATCGAAGTAGTTCTTCCTGTCCTCTTCTTTCTCCTGACGCCTCCTCTCATCCCTCTTGTCCGTGGACACCTCTCTGTCTGCATGCATCTCCTTCAAAGTGCCAAACAATAGGATGTACGAAGCATCACGCTTCATGTCGGCTTTGGTTGCCTTGTGGCCGCGTGGACGACTTGCACAAGAAGCGAAGCTACCGCAAGGCTGCCCACCATCAAGGTCAATGACCGTGGGATCTTTGGCGGTCTTGTTGCCAGTCAAGGTTGCCATGTACCCCTCGTACATGCGGTGACCCAGCATACCACTGCATGTTGTAGTATACAAGTCGTTGATATGATCTTTGTGAAGAGACTTCTTCACAATTGTCATATCCCTCAGAGTGGTACAACAGAAACATTGCAGGTCATAACACTCCAAATATTATTACAAACATAGCCTTAACAAGTTGGTATTCTCACAGGTCCGATGAGAACACCCTAAGATACTACTTAAGTACTATTACAACTCACATATATATGAAAGAGAGCTCATCAACTTATTTAGGTAAGTTCTACGCTGCTCGGCTCTATGGTACGAAGGTATATCACTACTCCTCTGCCTCATTCTCGTCGGGTCCGTAGACTATCCCATAGTCTACTCCTTCAACTCCTCCGATCAGATCAGGTTCCTCGTGGACCAGCTCGTAGTCTCCTTCCGGTGCTCCATCGGCGATGGCCTCCACTTCTGTATCACAGTCTAGCAAGGGTGTCGAAAGAAAGTGAGTACAGAGGTACTCAGCAAGTTCAAAAGAGTAAAAGGTGTTTGATGCACTAGCTACGATCGTTGATCAGGAAATCTCAGGTCAATGCATGTTTCGAAAACATTTCTTCAAAAGGTTGCTTTTATTCGAAAACTATGCCCGTCGGTCTTCACGAGTTGACCGGAACTTGATGGAGTTCCTTTCATGCCGCGTTCGCAGCTTCCCTTCCCGGAACAAGGAGTGACAGCCACAATTTGATACACTCGCGAGAGGTGCGTTACTTTTCCCATAAGATACCTCATCCTTTTTGCCATCCGCAGGGACTTGCCCCCGTTCACACTTCCTTGGTGTGAGGCCAGGAAAGAAGATCCAAGCCCACACCGCCTTTTCCGCGACCCTGCAAACCCACCCTTTTGTCCATCCGTACACCCCCGGTAGACATCTTCTGTTCATACGGCTTTACCCCCAGTGTACTATGGACAATCCTTCATAGACGGTAGAGCCTCTCATCCACACGGATGGGGATTTTAAAGGATTTCCCAACCATCGGCAGTGTTCTCCCAACACCACGCCAGGCCCTATCAAGTCCGTTGGCGTACATGAGGGAAAAGATACATCTGGCTTCTCCAGAGCCATTGTAGATCTTATGGTTAACACGATATGTACGGCGCTAGAATCACTGGACGGCATTGGTAATTAACCCTAGGTTAATAAAACCCATGCAATGGAATCTCCACCATATCAATATCAACCATGGTTCCATTGCCAACCACATAGTCAGAATCATAATTGGAAAAGTAACATTTCATTTTCAATGCAGGAATGGTAAGTATATAGCTTTGCATTAAATTGATAGAAAATACTCAAGTTGATATGAGCAAGGGTGAACTTGCCTGTGGACTGCGAGATAATGCAGTTCAATGTAGTGGAGTAGAACCTGGACCTCGGGTTCTGTAAAGAATCATCATTGTCCAGTAAGGACAATGTTATAAAAATCCAAATAATGCAGTCATGAATGTATTATTTTATGTTGAGTTCCTTACCCCATGTATTTATTAAGATTTAGGGTTGAATTAAGGTTTGTGCCTTTGGCAGTAATTTGCAATTGCTTTTAATTGTAAAAACACTTTCATTTCATGAAGCAAGAATTGTTCAAAGTAATACAACTTTACTTTTGTGGAAATTATTTATTTCAAAAATAATTTGAAATAATAGAGGTTTCTCTATATTTTTGGAATCAGAAGAATGAAGTATTTTCCTTTGGAAAATGTTTATCTTAAAGGAAATAATTTGAATTATTAAAACTTCCTCTTTGAAATATTTGAAAACAAATATTTAAGCTCATTTGTAATTTTCCTTGATTTTTAAATACAAGGAAAATTATAAATAAAATTTTCAAGTTTGAATTTAATTTCAAAATTTGAATTGGTGATCTAAATTTCATTTATTATTTTATTCTTGTTAAGAATTATTTTTAATTTACTAATCCAATTTTTCATGGATTTTTAGAGGTATATATTATTATTTAAAATTTAGGCTATTTTCAAAATACATAAAGACTAAAATAACCCCTGGTCTATTTGGGCCAGCCCACTTAATTGGCCCATTTGGGACGGCCCGTTAAGGCACGCCCAAATCGGTTCGGTGGAACCGACTCGGCCCACCTCGCTCACTCACTCGCCCATCTCTCTCTCTCGCTCGAAACCCTAGCCCTCTGGCGATTCACTGGCGACTGCGTCGCCGCCATGCTCCGGCCAAGTCCGGCCGCCCCTGACCTCGCCGCCGACACCGCCTAAACCACCGTGCGACGATCTATCGATCTGTCCGCGTGGTTTCTCCGACTTCTTCCTTCTCCTCCGGATCGCCTCCCGGTCAGATCTGGAGCCTAATCGCCTCCAGCGATTGATGGTCTCCGGCGAGCTGTGAACCTCACTGTCGACGTGAGCGTGTGCCTGGGACCGACCTGGCGCGGGTGCTGTGCTCGTAGCGCCTATGCCGTTGTTCCCCGGGGTGCTGTGCTGCTCGTGCATTCATCAGCGTAACGCCGGTGCCTTCCCTGGACTTGCAGCTGCTACGGCCGCGCGGGCACTGCCTCGCCATGCCGTGGCTTCTGCTTCTAGGCGCTGGTAAGCTCTCCTGCTCCTCCTCCTTCTCATCTCCTTGCATGTGCGCCTCCATGCCACTGTGCTTCTTCTTCCTCTTGCTCCTAGGCCTCCTGTTGATCCATTGATCACACATGGCCTATTGCTGTCGTCTATGCATGCTATGCTTCTCTTCGACAAGCCCTGGTCAATCCAACCATCTCTGGTTATTGACCAGATGTATGCTGCTTGCTGTTCATGGCTATTGCTGCACTTCTCCATTTATTCTGCCATGCTATGTCTTGCTATGCCATGCTCAAATTGCTCTACCATGCTACCTAGGCTTACTGGTATGCTTTACTTGCTTGTCTAGGTATTTTGTTGTGTGTTCATGTGACACTTGTGATGCCTGTGAAATGCTTCTGTGCCTTCTGTAAGATCTAATGATCTATTGGATAAGTAAATCTTGATGGCTAGACTCTCTGTGTTGCTTGACTTGATCTAATTGATCCGTTTGATCAATTAAATGTCAGTGGCTGGTTACTGATGGTTTCTATTTCTACATGGATGGTTTGCTTACTGATGTTGCTACTCAAGCATGCTTATGCTACTGTGTGTGTGTGTGTGCTGCTGCCTTTCAGTGATGCTACTATATACTTGTGCATGGATTAATGATGTATTCATGCCTGGATGAATTATTTATTGATGAACTGCTTATGCAGTGTTGATTAAATGACTTGCTATGCATGATTTGATATTCCATGATTAATTGGGAAACAAATGGAGTCTGAATCCATTACTGGATAGTGATGATTTAATGTTTGGCTTTACTTTGGATGGTTTTGTGTTTGTTGTGACCTCAGTAGCCTTGCTATCGATCGGTTGCTCACACAATTGACTAGATCTGTTGGCTACTCATCTTTGCTTGCATATTTGGGGATCATAATTAGTATGAATGCCAATATGCTTGCCTGTGAAGAAATCTAGGGTTTTCCTGATGGTTAGTTGCTTAGGATCTCACTGTGTAGTCCTTGGTAACTCTTATTTCTAGTAATCCATCTACTGGTGCTATCTGTGCATGTGTTCTTGCTGGTGTGCACATCTGTGCATGTGTTCTAGTCTATATGCACAAGATTGTATCTGGGTGGTTCTAGTTTTAGTGGGTTCCTCTTCTGCCAGTGATCCTTGGTGAAAACCAAGTGATGATCTCCCCTTGAGCATCTGCTCAAGCTCATGACATGTGTCTTGCATGAATAATGGATTGGATCCACTGGATCCACTCCAGGAACTAGGTATACCTTGTTCCAGCTCCTAGAAAGAGATTTTACGTTGATGCAGACTTCTGGTTGATTTATGTTCACAGCCCTACACCTCCAGCTCTTGGTTGATCTCCTCCTTATGTCACCATGCTTGCTGGTTGGTTACTTGGTGGTTTTTGGATGGATAGTTGGTTCTGTGATGGTTGGTGCTGTTCTTGAGCAAGAATAGGATGAACTCTATCCTATTTCTTTCTCTGGTTGCCTAGTGAATGTTTAGCTGTCGACTGTGCATTGTTTCTAGGGTTTATGTCCTACTTATACCTCTGGTCCTTCTTCTTTGGTCATGCCACACAAGCCTGGCTTGGCCTGGTGACTAGGCCTTGCCTTGCCTTGTTGTTGCTTGCACAGCAACACATGAGCTGTGTGCTCATATGGTGAAACTTGAGCCCCTGAGTGTGCTCAGGTTTGGTCTGCTTCTCCTTATCCTTGTGTTGTCCAAGATTTTGGACAAGCACAAGTGTACCTAACACTTGGTTTCTGTCCAAACTGAATATGTGCTGATTTCTAATCCTCTGGCTCGTATTGTTGTTTTAATTTTGCAGGTTTTGAAGATGGATATGGCTATGGAAGCTTTTCTTACAAGTCCTTAGTCTAGGATCTTAGTTTAGGGTCAAATGATGTAATCTTATTTTTATTTATGTTTATTATTCATTAAATTCTTGTAATAAGAATATTGTAAAGACCATGTATGTGTGTTGATATATCAATACAGCTCAATGTTTCTCTATGAGCTTATGTGTTGTATTTGAATTTCAATTTGAAATTCCATAGTCATTTGAATTTAGGAGTTGTTTTGAAATTATGAATTCAAATTCCATATTTACTTTTGCTTATTGTTTAATCTTAAGTTATTAATTGTATATTACTTGTCATATGAAATCAAAATCCAAAATCAACAAGATACAACAGAAGTCATGTCAAAATTCACACCTCGACTTGCCAAACCCTAATAGCAATTCGAGATAGAACCTTGATCCCTCTTAGGTTTAGTTGCCATAAGGCGCGAAAATTTCTCCCGTTTTGCGATGAAATGCACATCCCATTTCTAAAACTACCCTTCGTTGATCCTATGTTCTGGGTTATTACAGCCTCTCCCCCTTAACAGAAACTTCGTCCCGAAGTTAAGATTGATACCTGAATAGCTCGGGGTAAGATTTTATGAGCTCCGCTTCCGTCTCCCATGTTGCTTCTCGTTCAGGGTGATGTTGCCATTGAATCTTGCAGTATTTGATTGCCCTATTTCTTAACTTCTTCCATTGTACCTCCAGAATCTTTTCAGGATTCTCCACATAAGTCAGGTATGATTGCAACTCTATTTCTTCATGTGTGATGGGATCGTCTGGTGCCTTTAAACACTTTTTGAGTTGTGATACATGAAATACACTGTGAATCAGACTTAATTGCGTGGGTAATTCCAATTCAAAAGTTGTTCCTCGATTTTGACTGAGTATTTTGAATGGTCCTATGTATCGAGGACTTAACTTTCCTTTTACTCCGAATCTCTTGAGTCCTTTCATTGGGCTAACTTTAAATATACCATGTCTCCTACTTTTGGTTCCCAAACTCTTCTCTTCTGGTCGGCATAACTCTTTTGTCGACTTTGAGCTATTTTAAGTCTATCCCGGATCACCTCGATGACTCCTTGTCTCTCCTTGATGTAGTCCGGTGTAAATTCCTTGTTCACTTGGATGTATATCCAAGGTTTAGCTCAAGGTTTGTTATTGCTTCTTTAATTATTAATCACAGGAACTCTCACCTCTCTAGGGTTGATGTATAATGTCATGGAATAGAGAAGGATAAATATTTCTAGAGTTGATCTCCTTATTATGTTCCCGCAGTTGAAATAGGAATGAATACCATGAGGTTCATGGTAGGATCAAGGATTTGTTTAAGACATGGAAAAGATAAGTGAAGAATGATTTCTCCATTTTATTGTTACACTGATTTCCAATTGGATAAATGTGCTTATGTTATGGCAAGGAATACTCATGTTATGATCTTTTATAAGATCAAGCAATTGATCTATTGTTTAAAGTGTTGTTGTGTTAGTTCCATTTGATCTAACCCCTTAGATCAAATCATCTCCTACCCAAAAGCAGGTTTTAACAAAGGTCACACTTGAGGTTTTAGCGCTTGACTTGGATGAGCTACTTCAAATTCCCACCAGGAGTCAAGTGAAACTTCGATCCATCGTGGTGACTGTTTTTACTTTTAAAGCGCGAAAATTCCCTGCGTATTTTCTATGCATGAAGGCAATGCACACATCTCGTTTCCTCTATTTTTTGTAACCCCATTACCTCGGGATATTACAAGCCGATCCAACCCATGATTCGTTATGAGGTATACGATCAGTAATGGTGGTCCTCGCTTGGATCAATATAGAGCTAAAACGACCTCACGACGATTTAGGGTTTTCACCACATAATCGGAACATCCTACGCGTGATTGAGTCCCGGCAGCCACGCACGGTGATAATAAACCGTCCCTAGACAAGGCCTAAAAACCAACATGAAGTTGATCCCCGGAACATCTCATCTAGGGCTAGCAAACTACACCCTACGTGCTC